>NC_053023.1:207727359-208036911 GCF_003073215.2 Triticum urartu | reverse complement strand
ATCCTGACGTAGAGTTTTGACTCTTCTCTTCTCAAATTTCACTAAAAAAAAATTTAGGATCACGCGGGTATCTTGGAATCGTTCCGATGGTTTTGTGACGAGGACATTGTTCTTGGTGCCTCCTGACATTTAGGGTTTGTGGCAGTGTCCCGGGGAGTTGAGCTCCGAGGTGTTGTCGTCATAGTTTTATCGTTGCAGTTCTGGAATACCTGAGATTAGTTTCGCCGACATCGAAAATCTCTTTTATGCAGTTGTTGGTGAGATAACCTCGATGCCACCCAGTACTGGGGCGGGAGTTCGGGAGTATTGCCATAACTTGTATAACGGATGCTTTTCGAAGGTTGAGGTAAATGATTTCCGAAGGTTTCTTGGTTATGTGTTGAAGGATGGATACAGCCGGATGTAGGATTTGCTAGTTTGGGTGAGATATTATGCTTCCCCTGTATCCCCAACACCTGATTGCATAACCGGAAAATTTCGGGAGTTTATAAGTGGGAATTCAAGTAGCTCTTAGGATATCTTTCCGACAGATGTATGATATGAAATTGGGGTTCGACGTCTAGTGGTCCGCCTATCCACGGTTGGTTTTACAGTGGTCTCATTGTGTCTTAAAGAGTCCTTGGCTATGCCGACTCGGGGACGCTTCATATGTCATGTGCACTGCCTTGTACATGATGGTGCTATACGATCGAGCCCATGTAGGCCCCACCACGAAAACTTCGGAGGAAATTTTAGTCATATGTTTGTTCCGGCTTATTCTGCAAGCCAATCCTTTGTTTTGTTTTGAGTTGTGGTATTCGAGTTGCTTCGAAGTCAAGTGTTGATTCCATACCTTCCCCAAATGGTGTTCTCATACTCCGATGTGAATACTAATCCTTCTTGATCATCTAGATTGTCATGTCAATCTTTTTAAACTGGTGTGTTTTCTCCTCAAGCGAATCCGTTCTTTTTCAACGTCCGCAAGATCAATTATCAGTTCTTCTCAACGGTGTTCTTTTCATCCGTCTCCAAATTGTCTTTGGTTTTCCAGCTCGCCTGCCCTTTTTCCTCAAGGACTCAGATGTCTTAATCAAGCATCCATCTTATGGATGTGAAGTGTCTCCATTCTTTTTCGTCAATGTTCTTATCCGGTGATTCTCAGGAAGATTCTAACGGAGCTTCAAGTTCGTCACTCTTCACTCGTTCTCTTCTCCGGCGGATCCAGTACAAGCTTTGTTGATCATATCTTTTCCTCATTTCAATACCTTCTCATACTGGTGCACCTCTTAATCATCTACTCCTCGCTATTCATTTGTTTCGGAGTGCCGAAGATATCTCAGAAGATTCCTGTTTCCACTCTGCTTTCGTTCAAGATCTTTCGAGGATGTCACCTCATTCAAGCCATTTAATTCAACCGGTGCAACCTCTCTTTTAAATCATTTCAACGGTGTTTCTTTTGAGTGGTCCCTAACCCACAGGTCTTTTCCCAGGATCTTACCTGACTCTTCTTATTTTCTTGGAGGTATTCTCAAATTCTTTTCGAATTTTGACATAAGAATGATTTACCATCAATCAAATGTATTTCTCCAAGATCTTTCAAAATTCTTTTCATCGTTGGCTCAACCTTTCCATTCTTCATTTCAGAGTGTCTAAATAATTCATGGTGGTGTTTCTCGTCGTCATTCTCGAATTTTGAAGACCGAAGAAGAGTTTCTCTTTAATCTTGCTCCATTCTCTTCAAGATTTGTGATTCTAGCTTGTTGCCATCCTCTCATAATTGTTTTGATCGTGAGAATTCTTTTCACCTATCCGGAGTCAAGAGTCTTCTCAGTTTGTTATCTGGAGTCCATCAATTCAGGTTTATTCATTCTCAGCTGTCAGTTATGATTCTCCTATCTTACCGGTGCATCAATCAAATATCCTCTAATCAGTTCTTGATCTCTTTGTTCTGATGTATCTAAATCCCCTCAAGCTTCTTCGTTCATTTGCTAATTCTTTCCGGTGTTTCTTTATCTTTTCTTTGTTCATTTTCAATTCTTACGGTGGTTTGTTCAAGATTCCTCTTCTTACGTTATCATACTTCCGTTCTTTCAAATCCTACCGGTGGATCATCGAAGGCCTCTTCAAGTTTGCGCATTATCTATCTTAATCCTTTCTACGAGAATAAGTAGTATGCCAATTCCATTGGTTGTCATCAATTTGAATTGGTGAAGGATAAGCATAATGTAATTCTTATTCTTGTTTCATCGAGTGAATTTAATTCTTTATTCCGGAGGCTCATCAAATTCTTGATTTTCTTTTGTTCATCTTTTCTTTCTCGGAGTACCAAGCTCTAATTATCACGGAGATCCATCTAATCATTACAAGGTTTCACTTTGTGTTTTCAACTTCTCTTTCCTTCCGTTTGATCATTCTTTTGTTTAACGGAGTTCTTCGTGGAGTTCTACATGATAGTTCATCAAGGACTTAATCCGTTCTAGAAACATTCATCAAGATTATTTTCAGAGGAGTTCAAGCTTTCTTCTTCTTGCAATCCGGAGTGCAATTCCTTCTACCGTATCATTTGAGGTGGTATTATGTCATTCTTGATAATTTGAATTCATGTTTCATGATTCACAGGTTGTTAAGAATGGGGTATTTTAAATCCATCAATCTCTTCATTGGAGTTATCTTGTGTCATGGCACACCTAAAGCCTTCCCTAAGGATTGTTGCTACTTATGGTACTTATAAATGATCCAAGTTCTTCGTTTATCCTCCCGGTGAAATAAGTTTCTCGTCTCTTTGTTCTTATCAATCCAATTCTTTTCCCGTGAGTGGCAGGTTGTCACCTCATAATTTGAAATGTATTCCAAAAGACCATATCAAGCTTATTCTTTTCGTTGTTGGTTTTCCAACAACTCCGTTCTACCATTTGTTCTAAGCGTGCTCCCCCAAGATCTTGTTTCTCGTCGTTCATTCCATTCCATTCTCACTTCTGTTCCGGAGGCATTGTGATATTGCTCTATTCAAACCTTCTTCTGTTCTTGTCAGGTTCTTGTTCTTTTCATGCTTATCCATTTAACCGGAGTGTTGTACCCTTTTGCTCAAGTTCTTTTAATATTATCAAGTCTTGCTTAACTTCTTAACTGGAGTGGTTTCAATATATATCTTGCCCTCCAACCTCAAGGTTTTTCCCAATGTTCTTTGTTCCTCTTTTCTATTGGAGTGTTTTTGACCTTATTCACCTTCGTTGTGTTCTTTCTCAAATTTGTTCAACCTCGCAAGGTTCCTTGGTTTCACTCTTTGTCAAAGAAGCAACTTAGTTTTACCTTTTCTCTTCCTCTTCCGTTTCCCTCCGGTGCCATCCTAGATCTCGGGACGAGATCCTCTCGTAGTGGTGGAGTGTTGTGACGCCCCAAGACTGGAGCTTCAGATGCCTTCCAGGGTTTCCGGGTTTCGTCGTGTGACTTGTTTGGTTCATTGCATTCATCTTTGCATCATGTGCATTTGCATCATGTCATCATGCCATCATGTCATTAATCTTTGCATCTCAGATCAACTAAATAAATTGCATGGATCTTTGGTCCATTTAAACCGAGGGAATTCGCATGATGATTCTCTTTATAACATATCCTCCCGATATTAGGGAGCTATATTGAATATTCCATTTTCGGAATCACCCATGAACACACTTGCAAATAATCACATGTCTTTTCTGCTTCGAGTTTGCTCCTCAAACTTCACCCATAAATTCTTTTATCTTTTTCCGGAGGTCTACCAAAAATCTCAACATTTTGGGACCTTTCTAACGCCCACTTCTTATTCGAACTCATTTGAATTTAATTCAAACGAGTTCCAATCCAAACATGGTACATGCCCATTTATACTTTTCTTGGATCAAGATCATTTTTGTGAGTCTAGTAAAATTATCCCCATGCCCAGTTTCCACCCCAACCTTCTCTTTCTTTTCCTTCTCTTTTCTGTTTTCTTTTTAAATGGGAAAAGAGAGATATTTAGGAAGAGAGGCGGACTGCACCCCTGGCCAGGCCTGCACCACTACCCTCCTGGGCCTCCCTTCCTCACGCGTCGGCCCAAGGCCAGGCCCACCTAATTCCTAACCCTAGGCCCCGATCCCATCTAACCCCCATCTCCCTCGCTTCTTCCCTCATGCCGCCAAGCCTCGCGCTGCTCGATCCACCTCTCTCCCCCCGATTCCCTCGCACTCTCCCTCACCCTCTCTCGCTCGCAGCGCCCCTCCTGTTTCCCTCCTTCGTCCTTGCCTCACCAGGGGGAGTAGCGAGGCCCTGCATCGCACCAAGCGTCCCTGCCCCCCAAGTCCACGTCGACGTCTTCCATGGCCTCAGGCAGCCGAGCTCGAAGCTCTACGCCTCTGTCGTCCGCTCTCCAGTCCATCGCTGCCCTGTGCGCGTGATCACGTCGGCATCCCTGTCCTCAGCTCCTCCTCCACCTCGCCTTGGCGTGCGAGCCCCGAGCCACGCTGTCCCTGGAGCCGCATGCCCGTTGCCCCTCTCCCCTCGCGCCAGCGAGCAGCGCCGTGTCTCTGGCCACTCTCCTACAGCTCCTCCTCCACTGTGCCTGCACCATCGTACTTCTCCATCGCGCCGGTCCTGACCTCCGCTGCGAGCCTCCTCGCCCCTGTGTCGCGCGAGACCGATCCCCTGCTTCCCGCCCGAGTCGGCTCGACCCTGCATCCTCTGCTCGCGAGCCTCTCTTCTTCGCCTCGTCCTCAACCACGTCGGTCACCAGAGCTGTTGCCAGCTGCTGCCCCATCGTAGCTCCTTGCTTCCTGCTCTGCTTCCCCTCCTCGTGCCTAGCCGGAGCAGTTTCGCCGCTGGCTGAAGTCTCGCAGGAGCAGGAGCCGTGTCGTCTCTGTCGTCCAACGTCGCCTCCGATTTCCTCTCCTGACCTCGTGCCCGCCAAGTTCCAGGAAACCCAAGTATGAACTCATTTCGACTACAACACGAAAGATGTGAACAACTACGCGGAGTCCGCGGAGAAAGACTACATGTTTGACCCTGGATATCGGATTGCAAAATGCAAGTACCCCTTCAGTTCGGCAAGACCTGCAAGTTCGTCTCCACTGGACATTCACATGACCGCAACCGGGACTTTGTTTTGCTATGTTTTGGACACACGAGTTCCTCGAAGGCACCGATGCCTAGTATGTCTCAAGACCCGGTTCGACAAGTACCACGACGTCCGAGCCCTCGGATCAATCAAGTCGACTACCTTCGTGTGTACCACTACCGTCGCCCCGAAAGACATTGGAGTCATCAAGTACCTCTCCGAACAAACGTGTACAACTACTTCCGTCTCCAAAGAATCGGGTAACGGAACCGTCAAGTTCGTCTACGCCTACATGTACCACTACCGTCGTCGAGATCGTGAGGACCTCTACCCTCAACCCTAGAGCATGCGAGAATGACTACTTCCACTACGAACGTCCTGAGAACGTCTACTTCCCCTACACCCCATCAAACTCGAACCCCTCCGATAACACACTTCGAAGGTATAACCCCGAGACGACCGCCCTGAACGAATGCATGTGTGATGTATGAGATGCTCGAGCTTGCGCCGTGCCCGAATTGTTGGTGCACGTTGCCCCTCTTTTGCCTTGTCACCGTCGTCGACTCATGGGGCACCGATATCCGGGAGTGCCCCACCATCTTTTGCACGCATCCGCACACTCTCCTTTGCATCGGTATCTCAATCGAAGTTACCGGAACCGGAACGTTGCAGTGGCACCGTTTTCGTTATCGTTGTCGTGGCACCCCTTTTCTTTCCGCCACGATGACAAATGCTTCGTAATGCTCTTGACAACTTTTAATAAAAAATGCATAAAACTTGCTCATGTCATCCGCATCATGATAACAACAATTAAAATGTTTAAATTGTTGTTGCATTAAATTACTAAGGCATATGGGGATCTACCGGATTCGTTATTTGTTATATCCGGCCCCATTTAAATTGTTTAGATGGTGTAGTTTTGTTATGCCTCACCTCTTGCCATGTTAATCAACATTTAATATTGTTGGGTACCTAAACGAGAGAGAACTAAATAATTGATGTGGTGTTTCGTCAATATGCAACGGAGTTGCATATTGAGCTCCACTTAATTTGTAGGGTTTGTGTGCACTTTGCCATGCCATGCCTCTTTAAACCGGACATGCATCATACTTGATTGTGCATCATGCCATGTTTATGTGATGGTTGTTTACCATGTTGTTTGCTTCTTTCCGGTGTTGCTTCTTCGGGTTAGTTCCGATAACGTCGCGTTTGTGAGGATCCGTTCGACTACGTCCGTTTGTCTTCTTCATGGACTCGTTCTTCTTCCTTGCGGGATTTCAGGCAAGATGACCATACCCTCGAAATCACTTCTATCTTTGCTTGCTAGATGCTCGCTCTTTTGCTATGCCTATGCTGCGATACCTACCACTTGCTTATCATGCCTCCTATATTGTTGAACCAAGACTCCAACCCACCTTGTCCTAGCAAACAGTTGATTGGCTATGTTACCGCTTTGCTCAGCCCCTCTTATAGCATTGTTAGTTGCAGGTGAAGATTGAAGTTTGTTCCTTGTTGGAACATGGAGATCGTTCCTTGTTGGAACATTGTTTACTTGTTGGGATATCACAATATCTCTTATTTAATTAATGCATCTATATACTTGGTAAAGGGTGGAAGGCTCGGCCTTATGCCTGGTGTTTTGTTCCACTCTTGCCGCCCTAGTTTCCGTCATATCGGTGTTATGTTCCCGGATTTTGCATTCCTTACGCGGTTGGGTTATAATGGGAACCCCTTGATAGCTCGCCTTGAATAAAACTCCTCCAGCAAGGCCCAACCTTGGTTTTACCATTCGCCACCTAGCCTTTTCCCTTGGGAGTCGCGCATCCCGAGGGTCATCTTTATTTTAACCCCCCCGAGCCAGTGCTTGTCTAAGTGTTGGTCCGAAACAGAGCCACTTGCGGCGCCACCTCGGGGAAACTTGAGGGCTGGTTTTAGCTGTACGTAGTGTTCATCCGGTGTTGCCCTGAGAACGAGATATGTGCAGCTCCCATCAGGATGTCGGCGCATCGGGCGGTCTTGCTGGACTGGTTTTACCATTGTCGAGGATGTCTTGTAACCGAGATTCTGAGCCTGATCGGGTCTTCCGGCTAGAAGTAATATCCTTCATTGACCGTGAGACTTGTGATGGGCTAAGTTGGGACACCCCTGCAGGGATTTGAACTTTCAAAAGCCGTGCCCGCGGTTATGGGCAGATGGGAATTTGTTAACGTCCGGTTGTAGAAAACCTGAAGTTGACCTTAATTAAAATGCACCAACCGCGTGTGTTACCGTGATGGTCTCTTTCTGGCGGAGTCCGGGAAGTGAACACGGTGTTGGATTAATGCTTGACGTAGGTTGTTCCAGGATCACTTCTTGATCATAGTTGTTCGACCGTGCTTTTGCCTTCTCTTCTCGCTCTCATTTGCGTATGTTAGCCACCATATATGCTAGTCGCTTGCTGCAGCTCCACCTCATACCTTTTTACCCTTCCCATAAGCTTAAATAGTTTTGATCGCGAGGGTGTGAGATTGCTGAGTCCCCGTGACTCACAGATACTTCCAAAACCAGCTTGCAGGTGCCGTTGAACCGTGCAGATGATGCAACCAAGCTCAAAAGAGGAGCTCGATGAAGATCGTGTTCTTTATGTTGTTCCATTTTCCATTTGATCAGTAGTGGAGCCCAGTTGGGGTCGATCGGGGATCTTGTAGATTTGGGGTAGTCTTCTTTTATTTTGGTTCCGTAGTCGGACCTTGATTGTATTTGGATGATGTAATGCTTTATTCATGTAATTGTGTGAAGTGGCGATTGTAAGCCAACTATGTCATCTTTTCCCCTCATTGTATTACATGGGTTGTGTGAAGATTACTCACTTGCGACATTGCTTTCAATGCGGTTATGCCTCTAAGTCGTGCTTCGACACGTGGGAGATATAGCCGCATCGAGGGCGTTACAGAGGGACTTGCGTGTAGTCTCCTACTGGATTGATACCTTGGTCCTCAAAAACTAAGGGAAATACTTACGCTACTTTGCTACATCACCCTTTCCTATTTAAGGGAAAACCAACGCAGTGCTCAAGAGGTAGCAGATGCTTGTCCAAGGAAGGACAGTACCCAAGCACTGGTCCACCCACATATCAAATTATCAAAGTACCGAACGTGAATCATATGAACTTGATGAAAACTAGCTTGACGATAATTCCCATGTGTCCTCGGGAGCGCTTTACTTTATAAAAGAGTTTGTCCAGGCTTACTGTAGCGACCCGACCTCAGACGGTCAAGTCTCTGTGCTTAAGTGTCATCCCTGGATCGGTATGCTGACACACACAGTACTTGAGGATTTATAACAGAGGTAAATCACATGTATAAAATAACGTAAATACTATTACCTCAATCCAAATAGTGGAAGTAACAAGGTAGTGGATTCCCATCAACACCAACGGAAAAGTTGAGTGTAGAAATCGCAACCCAAACGTATCACTTACTCGTCATAAGATTTCCTGCAACATGAGACGTTGCAGCCACAATGGGCCAGTACATTGAATGTACTGGCAAATTCACACCATAGGATAATGATGAATAATAGCTATCACTACATGCATATATGGCTGGTGGAAAAGCTCTATGGTTATAATGTTTTTTCAAAAAGCCAATTTTTCCCTACTGCAAAGGAATATATTTTTGTTAACTACAAAGTTGGTTGAAAATTATTGAGAAGGTTCCTCCAACTCAATCCCAAAATAATAATCATTAACCCAATCAAATTAATCATTAAAGTGTTGAGATCAACATGAATATCCAAAGACCAGAGACTCAAAATTGTCCATAACCGGGAACACGGCTAACCATGATTAGTTTGTACACTCTGCAGAGGTTTGCACACTTTTCCCCACAAGACATGATCTCCTCTGTTGGATTTCTTGCACTACATGGTATTTGAGAAACGGATGACCGAGACACAGTCTTTCAGAAGCATTAACTCTCTACTCCGGATAGACTATACCACCTACAACCCCCTACATCTGCTAGTCTATCTCTTCAAGAGCTTCACGCAACTTACCCAACTATGCTAGAGCCCATAATAGCTTGTGGCTGCACACGGAAGTTTTTAGCATGAATAATCTTATGATCCCTTTGAGCCTGGGTGGCATTCCATAGGGTGATCACACGGGTCCTCCGGGATCCCCTTGGGCAAGCACTGGGCTCTCTAGGTGCCCCAACCAATCCACCCAGATGTGTATTAAAGTACCCACCTTAAGTTGAACCATTAATTAATAATCTCACATCTGTCATGGATACACTCAAATCCAATCCACGTCTACGAGCATAGCATGGCAATATAAGCATAACATAGAAGTAACTCCCAAGGGTTTGATGATAACAGGGCAATAGGTTCTACCTCATCAACTACTTCCCAACCCACATGTTAAACACATCCTAATCATGCAATGTTTGAGGGTGAAACTAATGCATAAAACTGGGTATGGAAGGGATATGATCAAAGTGTGAACTTGCATGTACTATTGATGAAGATGATTCGCACTGAAAACTCTTGATAGTTCTACTCGTCACACTCCGGTCAATCTATCGTAAGCAAGCAATAGTAACCACACATAAGCAATCACTCAGAAGATCGGGAAGAACGAAGAAGACAGTTCGGAAAACATCAAAACCAAGCAAATAACTCTTGCAACATAAAACAATTTCTAACAGTACCAAAATTATGTGAATTTGGCCTTATCAGAAAGTTTAGGTCAAGAGCTTCGGTTTGCAAAAAGAATCAACTAAATCGGAGTTATAAAATTCAAGTTATGAACAAAAGAAGTTTGAATAGAAATCTGTTTGAATTCAAATTTAAAACTTTCAAAAACATGTTTAAGTTGTTTTACTGGATAGAGGATATCGTAATGAAGAAGTGGGCGTTGGTTTCATCTAATTTGGATGAACGGGTAAAAAGTTATGGCTATTTGAAAAATCAGAGCCAAGCTGTTTTACGGAAGAAAAATAGGTACGGCTAAAAGAATTTTAGGTCTAATGTATAAATACAGAGACTAATTGGTAATCTAATTATTTTATCGTACTAGTCTAGAAAATAATAAACTATGGAAGTATAAAAAACAAATAAAGATACCTTTATAAGGCAGAAAAATGACTTCGGAGAGAGGAGACAATTTTCAGAAGTCGTGCCGGAGAGGAGAAAAATATTTTTCTTAAATGAATCTAGTCAAACCAAAATATTGATTTAACCCGAATCGAATGATTTTTAGACTCTATGGATCTATATTTATAGGTGAAAAACAGGTTTAATGGTCAAAGGCTAGGCAATGTGGGACTAAATGTAGACAAAAATATACGAAACAGAGAAGAAAAAGGCTAACGTCTCACATGGGCCTAAAGGCCTCGGCCGGCCACGCGCGGTACACGGGCTGCATTTATTTTTTCCGACGTCTATTTTTCTGAAATTTGTTTCAGAAAAAAACTAAACATTAACGAAAATAAAATAAAATAAAAAGACAAAAGAAAACAAAATAAAAACAGGCCGGCCTGCTGCTATGCTACGCCTGTGGGCGGCGGTTAGTTCCAGGCGCACGCGTAATTATTTTTCTTTTTTTATATAGAAACAAAAAAAACTGGATAAGGATAATAAAATAAAATTTTATATAGGCATATTATATATCAAAATTTTCAGAAAAAGATTTTCTACAGGATGAACATTTCTCTAATGCCAAATAGAATTCATAAAAATTCAAATAATTCAAACAGTGCTACTGCTACAATAAAACACAATTAAAATCATTTTAGAAATACCAAAATGATTTCAAAATTATTTCTCTCCAATTTTCTGATGTATGGAATCATTTTACCCTATTTTATATTTATTTTATTTTAGGAGAAAAATAATTTGAATAAAACCAAAAGAACTCCAAATTGAAAATAATTTCAAACGGACTTTAAATTTAATCCTTTTAAACTTCCAACTCGTATTTCATATATTTTGAAGAAGTCATTTTATCTTCTCTCATGAAAATCATTGAGTTACTTAAAGTTTCCGAATTTGAAATATTTCCAAATAAAATTCAAATCTTTTTAAAAACCCCTTTTCATTTAATTAAATGGAAGAAGTCATATCATCTTCTCTCGAGAGTTTTGTATTTGAAAAGAATTTGAATTCACAGAGATCAAAATGCAAAAAGGTGAAAGTTTGGGAAAGTCCTTTTATTCCCTCTCATTTAACTTTCAAAAAGTTTCGAATTTCACTCAATTAATCACAAAACAATCAAACAAACAATCAATCTATCTATTTATTATAACATTCCAAAATTTAGAATTTTGAGATGTTACAAACCTACCACCCTTAAGATGAATCTCGTCCTCGAGATTCGGAGAGGCTAGAAAGAAATAGGTTAGGTTTGCGGGTCTTCTCAATATCCTTCGATCATCACAGGGGGTCTGGTGTGCTACCACCCTTAGAAACATTATTACGGTCCCATCAATACTCATATACTCCATCCTTATTCTTGACGGGGCCGGTCTTCTCAAATTCTCGGGAAAATTCCTTCTCTGGGCTCTTCCGGTAGTGGCATAACCTTTACCGCAATCCTTCTGTCCTTTCATCTTGGTAAGGTTATTCCGAGATTGGGTCTTCTTAGCTGACGGGTCTAGCGCCAATACTAAACAACTATCGATGTCTCATGGTGGTCAACAATTTATGGTTTCTCCTGCAGGAAATGGGTCTGGGTTGATCCTCACCGTATGACCTCCGATTTGGCATCAGCTGCCTTGTACAAGGGGGAAATACTTATACCATTCTATGGTTCAAACAAGGCTTAATATCGTCATCTCTCTACTATAGGTTAGTCACTCAGATTTACCATCCCATATAGCAAGGCGAATAATAAGAGTAGGTCGGTATGGTGATCAATCCATCCCGCACCCAAATCATTACCTTCTACATGGATTAGCGAATCTCGCATTCTAACACTCGGTCATCCTCTCAAGCATTGCAGAATTTCTCTTGTCGACGAACCAAGTTCGGATAAATCCATTGATTCTGCAAGCCAAACAAACATCTATCATTTCTTCACAACTCTAAGGTTTTGCGTTACTCTATAAAATCGTCTGCCGATAAACGTAACTTCTTCCAGGGTTTTTCCTTCAGCAAGAGTGTGCTTGCTTCTTGGCAGGTCCTGGTGCCTGTGGGTTATGGCCCATCTCATCATTTGCAAACCTTGAACTCATCATCGGGGCAAATGATCATTATTCCAACATCCAGCTTCCTAGCATTCTTCAATCCATCCAATTGTATTGTCTCTCTTCCTTTTATTAGTTCCAAACTAAGACGTGATTACTCAGAATCATCCTGGAGTGACAATTGTTCCATATTACCAACATCATATCTCCTTTATATCCAATAGTACTTCATCCCTTCATGTTCTTGGGGTATCCAACATATCAAGATCAAACTCATACTTATGAAGTCCACTCCGTGGAATATCATAATCCTATCCACATGTCAAATCTCATCACATGGTACTACCACCCTTAAAATGCTCCAATCTTCCATAGACCATATTTCCCATATCCTCGAAAATGGTTAAAATCTTTCTTGATAGAGTAACAACTCATAAAATGCAAATCAGTACCAACGATGCTAAATTTATTGATTCTCAACTTATTACCATCTCCTGCATGCCCATTACATGCCTCAACTCAACACCTCAATACTAAAGAAATGTTCTCTCTACTACTGCTATACTTCTCACAGGCACCACTAATTATCACAAGTCTCCTTCTCATTGGGGAATTCTCTAGCAAAATGCCCTGCTCCATTACAACGAAAACATATTACTTATGACAACTCTCGAGGTTTCCTTTTTGGGCAACTGCTGAGGTAGTGCCTTGACTCCTTGCACCTGTAATAGGTGATATGACTCAGGTCCTTCCTAGAATCCAATCTACTTCTCTTCCTGGACCTTTCCGTGCCAATCATGGCTTCTATTTCTTGTGGGTCATACTCTACTTCCTCCGTCGGGAATTCTACTAGGTCCCCATTCATTACAATTCTGGGAGATGTGTCCTTCTTCTCCACATGAATATCATGACTTGGTGCAGGGTTTAATTGGTTCTTCTTTGGGTGTGTCCCCAACATCTTCCTTCATCATGGGTTCTTCTAAAATTTCCATTAGGGCTACTTTCTTTACTTCTTTCTTCTGTTGTACGGTTCTTCGTACCATGGGGTAAATGTGACACTGAGCAGGATAGTGGGTAGTCCCTTCACACAAGAAACAAGTAATCTGCCTAGTTGGGCATTCTTCAACTGGGTGACTTCCTTCACAATTAGGGCATTCATCCTTGTGTTCTTTATGGGTGTGTATTATTTCTCCACAAATCTTGCATGCACAAGGTTTCTTCATATCCTTTCCATAAGGCTTCAATTTCTGGGACACAAGACGAGACTTTAGCAGAGTCAACTTAAATTCCTCCCATGTGGTTACTCTCTGCCAAACATTGTTGGTTTGTTACATCCTCCACCAAGTAGCAACACCTCTTTCAAATCACAGAAGAGTATGCTGGGTCATATCCTTTCCGGCTATAGTGTTATTCTTCACGTGATCCTCCATGTTCTAAATCCATCGGTCTGTCTCCAATTGACTCATCGGTCCAGAAAATATGGGTTCATCTCCATTCATCCTCTATTGGGTCTATGGTTTTTGGGTTGAGATAAGAGAGATAGAGAGGGATTCACACAATGCAAACAATAGTTTTGAAGAGACAGATTTTATGTGTGGCTGTCTTCAAACAAATGACAGCTCACAATCGTCACATCTAACATAGGTATATAACAGGGGCTTTGTCTTCTAAAGGTCAATAAATCTTCAACATCGCCAAACTCTTCAAGTATTGCTCATGTCTCCGATGTCTACTTCCGATCGTGCTTGTCCTCTTCAAGTTATTTTGCCAGCTCATCTCTGTTGACGCGAAGTCTCTCATGGCGTCCTTTAATATTTCTGGAGTTGCGTTCCAAACTTCTGGGTTTCGACTTCCTTGTCATGAACCATGCTCCTGTTGTCCTTCAGTTCTTGATGAATCTCCGGTATCTCGAGGTTTTGCTCCTCCAACTTGGCTACTTTCAGCTTCTGGGTCCTGAGTTCTTCACGAAACGCTTCCTTATCAAATACTGCTTCCTGCAGGTCCATCTTAACTTCTTGATGTAACACTCCAGATCCTGGCGATACACCAGCTAAGGTTAAAACTTCATCCTTTGCTCATAGATGCTCCATTAGCCTTCTACCATCCAATCCTTCTGATGAAATGCATGTTCATCTCAGCACGGCGACAATAGCATAAGCGGATGATAACATCATGGATAGCCGTGTTTCTGCTCTTGTCATTGCCATGAGCTATCATTCCATAGTTGATATATCCTGCCTTAGGGTTTTCTTGGCAAAACTTTGAGTTCTAATACTTCATGTTCCGGTCTTTCTCCGGTACACCTTGATCTCGGATATCGACAGCTTTAATAGTCTGATGAGTTCCACCAAAGGTAGCCTTCCTAGGTCATACCAAATCTGAAAATTCTTTAGGGCCTTCAAATTCTCCTAGTCTTTGGAGTCTTCAACCGTTGTAGTTCCCATTATTCAGATGCACGGTAAAATCTTCTTTGTTCCGTAGTGGTCTTAGTTGTCCGATATCTTGTACTTCTTGAAGTGGTATCATCAGCCAAATCTTCGTGTGGTTAAAAAGGAAAAAGGGGTATGGTCTCACTAAAAGGGAATATTTGAATAAGCTCAGAAGAGAAGAGATGTGAAAGATCTTTTGAAAATGAAGTTGTAGAGAAAATCTTTCCTATGGGCTTGCCAATTTCTAGGGTCACGTCCTACAGTCAACATGTGATCTGATACCATCTTGTAGCGACCCGGCCTTAGACGGTCAAGTCTCTGTGCTTAAGTGTCATCCCTAGATCGGTATGCTGACACACACAGTACTTGAGGATTTATAACAGAGGTAAATCACATGTATAAAATAACGTAAATACTATTACCTCAATCCAAATAGCGGAAGTAACAAGGTTGTGGATTCCCATCAACACCAACGGACAAAGTTGAGTGTAGAAATCGTAACCCTAACGTATCACTTACTCGTCGTAAGATTTCCTGCAACATGAGACGTTGCAGCCACAAAGGGCCAGTACATTGAATGTACTGGCAAATTCACACCATAGGATAATGATGAATAATAGCTATCACTACATGCATATATGGCTGGTGGAAAAGCTCTATGGTTATAATGTTTTTGCAAAAAGCCAATTTTTCCCTACTGCAAAGGAATATATTTTATTTAACTACAAAGTTGGTTGAAAATTATTAAGAAGGTTCCTCCAACTCAATCCCAAAATAATAATTATTAACCCAATCAAATTAATCATTAAAGTGTTGAGATCAACATGAATATCCAAAGACCAGAGACTCAAAATTGTCCATAACGGGGGACACGGCTAACCATGATTAGTTTGTACACTCTGCAGAGGTTTGCGCACTTTTCCCCACAAGACATGATCTCCTCTGTTGGATTTCTTGCACTATATGGTGTTTGAGAAACGGATGACCGAGACACAGTCTTTCAAAGCATTAACTCTCTACTCCGGATAGACTATACCACCTACAACCCCCTACATCTGCTAGTCTATCTCTTCAAGAGCTTCACGCAACTTACTCAACTATGCTAGAGCCCATAATAGCTTGTGGCTGCACACGGAAGTTTCTAGCATCAATAATCTTATGATCCCTTTGAGCCTGGGTGGCATTCCATAGGGTGATCACACGGGTCCTCCGGGATCCCCTTGGGCAAGCACTGGGTTCTCCAGGTGCCGTAACCAATCCACCTAGATGTGTATTAAAGTAACCACCTTAAGTTGAACCATTAATTAATAATCTCACATCTGTCATGGATACACTCAAACCCAATCCACGTCTATGAGCATAGCATGGCAATATAAGCATAACATAAAAGTAACTCCCAAGGGTTTGATGATAACAGGGCAATAGGTTCTACCTCATCAACTACTTCCCAACCCACATGTTAAACACATCCTAATCATGGAATGTTTGAGGGTGAAACTAATGCAATAAAACTGGGTACGAAAGGGATATGATCAAAGTGTGAACTTGCATGTACTGTTGATGAAGATGATTCGCACTCAAAACTCTAGATAGTTCTACTCGTCACACTCTGGTCAATCTATCGTAAGCAAGCAATAGTAACCAGACATAAGCAATCACTCAGAAGATCGGGAAGAACGAAGAAGACAGATCGGAAAACATCAAAACCAAGCAAATAACTCTTGCAACATAAAACAATTTGTAACAGTACCAAAATTATGTGAATTTAGCCTTTTCATAAAGTTTAGGTCAAGTGCTTCGGTTTGCAAAAAGAATCAACTAAATCAGAGTTATAAAACTCAAGTTATGAACAAAAGAAGTTTGAATACATCTATTTGAATTCAAATTTTAAAACTTTCAAAAACATGTTAAGTTGTTTTACTGGATAGAGGAGATCGTAACGAAGAAGTGGGCATGGTTTCATCTAATTTGGATGAACGAGTAAAAAGTTATGGCTATTTGAAAAATCAGGGCCAAGCTGTTTTACGGAAGAAAAATAGCTACGGCTAAAAGAATTTTAGGTCTAATGTATAAATACAGAGACTAATTGGTAATCTAATTATTTTATCGTACTAGTCTAGAAAATAATAAACTATGGAAGTATAAAAAAATAAAGAAATATACCTTTATAAGGCAGAGAAAAAATGACTTCGGAGAGAGGAGACAATTTTCAGAAGTCGCGCCGGAGAGGAGAAAAACATTTTTCTTAAATGAATCTAGTCAAACCAAAATATTGATTTAACCCGAATCGGGTATTTTTTAGGCTCTATGGGTCTATATTTATAGGTGGAAAAAAGGTTTAATGGTCAAAGGCTAGGCAATGTGGGACTAAATGTAGACGAAAATATACGAAACAGAGAAAAAAAAGGCTAAACCTCGCATGGGCCTAAAGGCCTCGGCCAGCCGCGCGCGCTACACGGGCTGCATTTTTTTCCGAAGTCTATTTTTTTCTGAAATTTGTTTCAAAAAAAACTAAACATTAACGAAAAATAAAATAAAATAAAAAGACAAAAGAAAACAGAAGAAAAACGGCCGGCCTGCTGCTATGCTACGCCTGTGGGCGGCGGTTAGTTCCACGCACACGCGTAGATTTTTTTCTTTTTTTATATAAAAAAACTGGATAACGATAATAAAATATAATTTTATATAGGCATATTATATATCAAAATTTTTAGAACAAGATTTTCTACAACATGAACATTTCTCTAGTGCTAAATAGAGTTCGCAAAAATTCAAATAATTCAAACAGTGCTACTTCTACAATAAAACCCAATAAAAATCATTTTAGAAATACCAAAATGATTTCAAAATTATTTCTCTCCAATTTTCTGATGTAGGGAATCATTTTACCCTATTTTCCATTTATTTTATTTTTGGAGAAAAATAATTTGAATAAAACTCAAATAACTCCAAATTGAAAATAATTTCAAACGGACTTTAAATTTGATCCTTTTAAACTTCCAACTCGTATTTCATATATTTTGAAGAAGTCATTTTATCTTCTCTCATAAAAATCATTGAGCTGCTTAAAGTTTCTGAATTTGAAATATTTCCAAATAAAATTCAAATCTTTTCAAAAAACCCTTTTCATTTAATTAAATGGAAGAAGTCATATCATCTTCTCTCGAGGGTTTTGTATTTGAAAAGAATTTGAATTCACGCAGATCAAAATGCAAAAAGGTGAAATTTTGGGAAAGTCCTTTTATTCCCTCTCATTTAACTTTAAAAAAGTTTTGAATTTCACTCAATCAATCACATAACAATCGAACAAACAATCTATCTATCTATTTATTATAACATTCCCAAATTTTGGGATGTTACAAACATGCCACCCTTAAGATGAATCTCGTCCTCGAGATTCGGAGAGGGTAGAAAGAAATAGGTTAGGTTTGGGGGTCTTCCCAAAATCCTTCGATCATCACAGGGGTTCTGGGGTGCTACCACCCTTAGAAACATTGTTACGGTCCCATCAATACTCGTATACTCCATTATTATTCTTGACGGGGCCGGTCTTCTCAAATTCTTGGGAAAATTCCTTCTCTGGTCTCTTCCGGTAGTGGCATAACCTTTACCGCAATCCTTCTGTCCTTTCATCTTGGTAAGGTTATTCCGAGATTGGGTGTTCTCAGTTGACGGGTCTGGCGCCAATACTAAACAACTATCGATGTCTCATGGTGGTCAACAATTTATGGTTTCTCCTGCAGGAAATGGGTCTGGGTTGA
The DNA here is from genome assembly GCF_003073215.2 of Triticum urartu. Lineage (NCBI taxonomy): Eukaryota > Viridiplantae > Streptophyta > Magnoliopsida > Poales > Poaceae > Triticum > Triticum urartu. The sequence continues at coordinate 208,018,508 of NC_053023.1, read as the reverse complement.
TCCTCACCATATGACCTACGATTTGACATCAGCTGCCTTGTACAAGGGGAAAATACTTATGCCATTCTATGGTTCAAACAAGGCTTAATATCGTCATCTCTCTACTATAGGTAAGTCACTCAGATTTATGATCCCATATAGCAAGGCGAATAATAAGAGTAAGTCGGTATGGTGATCAATCCATCCCGCACCCAAATCATTACCTTCTACATGGTTTAGCGAATCTCGCATTCTAACACTCGGTTATCCTCTCAAGCATTGGAGAATTTCTCTTGTCGATGAACCAAGTTCGGATAAATCCATTGATTCTACAAGCCAAACAAACATCTATCGTTTCTTCACAACTCTAAGGTTTTGCGTTACTCTATAAGATCGTCTGCCGATAAACGTAACTTCTTCCAGGGTTTTTCCTTTAGCAATAGTGTGCTTGCTTCTTGGCAGGTCCTGGGGCCTGTGGGTTATGGCCCATCTCATCACTTGCAAACCTTGAACTCATCAACGGGGCAAATGATCATTATTCCAACATCCAGCTTTCTAGCATTCTTAAATCCATCCAATTGTATTGTCTCTCTTCCTTTTATTGGTTCCAAACTAAGACGGGATTACACAGAATCATCCTAGAGTCACAATTGTTCCATATTACCAACATCATATCTCCTTTATATCCAATAGTACTTCATCCCTTCATGTTCTTGGGGTATCCAACATATCAAGATAAAACTCATACTTATGAAGTCCACTCCGTGGAATATCATAATCCTATCCACAGGTCAAATCTCCTCACAGGGTACTACCACCCTTAAAATGCTCCAATCTTCCATAGACCATATTTCTCATATCCTCGAAAATGGTCAAAATCTTTCTTGATAGAGTAACAACTCATAAAATCCAAATCAGTACCAACGATGCTAAATTTATTGATTCTCAACTTATTACCATCTCCTGCATTTCCTTTACATGCCTCAACTCAACACCTAAATACTAAAGAAATATTCTCTCTACTACTGCTATACTTCTCACAGACACCACTAATTATCACAAGTCTCCTTCTCCTTGGGGCATTCTCTGGCAAAATTCCCTGCTCCATTACAACGAAAACATATTACTTCTGACAAGTCTCGAGGTTTCCTTTTTGGGAAACTGCTCAGGTAGTGCCCTGACTCCTTGCACCTGTACCAGGTGATATGACTCAGGTCCTTCCTGGAATCCAATCTACTTCTCTTCCTGGACCTTTCCATGCCAATCATGGCTTCTATTCTTGTGGGTCATACTCTACTTCCTCTGTCGAGAATTCTACTAGATCCCCATTCATACAATTCTGGGAGATGTGTCCTTCTTCTCCACATGAATAGCATGACTTGGTGCAGGGTTTAATTGGTTCTTCTTTGGATGTGTCCCTGACATCTTCCTTCATCACGGATTCTTCTAAAATTTCCATAAGGGCTACTTTCTTTACTTCTTTCTTCTGTTGTACGGTTCTTCGTACCATGGGGTAAATGTGACACTGAGCAGGATAGTGGGTAGTCCCTTCACACAAGAAACAAGTAATCTGCCTAGTTGGGCATTCTTCGACTGGGTGAATTCCTTCACAATTAGGGCATTCATCCTTGTGTTCTTTATGGGTGTGTCCTATTTCTCCACAAATCTTGCATGCACAAGGTTTCTTCATATCCTTTCCATAAGGCTTCAATTTCGGGGACACAATACGAGACTTTAGCAGAGTCAACTTAAATTCCTCCCAAGTGGTTACTCTCTGCCATCCATAGTTGGTTTGTTACATCCTCCACCAAGTAGCAGCACCTCTTTCAAAGCACTGAAGAGTATGCTGGGTCATATCCTTTCCGGCTATAGTGTTATTCTTCACGTGATCCTCCATGTTCTAAATCCATCGGTCTGTCTCCAATTGACTCATCGGTCCAGAAAATATGGGTTCATCTCCATTCATCCTCTATTGGGTCCATGGTTTTTGGGGTGAGATAAGAGAGATAGAGAAGGATTCACACAATGCAAACAATAGTTTTGAAGAGACATATTTTATTTGTGGCTATCGGAAAATCTTCAAACAAATGACAGCTCACAATCGTCGCATCTAACGTAGGTATATAACAGGGGCTTCGTCTTCTAAAGGTCAATAAATCTTCAACATTGCCAAACTCTTCAAGTCTTGCTCATGTCTCCGATGGCTACTTCCGATCGTGCTTGTCTTCTTCAAGTTATTTTGCCAGCTCATCTCTGTTGACGCGAAGTCTCTTGTGGCGTCCTTTAATATTTCTAGAGTTGCGTTCCAAACTTCTGGGTTTCAACTTCCTTGTCACGAACCATGGTCCTACTGTCCTTCAGTTCTTGATGAATCTCCGGTATCTCGAGGTTTTGCACCTCCAGCTTGGCTACTTTCAGCTTCTGGGTCCTGAGTTCATCACGAAACGCTTCCTTATCAAATACTGCTTCCTGCAGGTCCATCTTAACTTCTTGATGTAACACCCCAGATCCTGGTGATAAACCAGCTAAGGTTAAAACTTCATCCTTTGCTCACAGATGCTCTATTATCCTTCTACCATCCAATCCTTCCGATGAAATGCATGCTCATCTCAGCATGGCGACAATAGCATAAGCGGGCGATAACATCTTGGATAGCCGTTTTTCTGCTCTTGTCATTGCCATGAGCTATCATTCCATAGTTGATATCTCCTGCTTTAGGGTTTTCTTAACAAAACTTTGAGTTCTAATACTTCATGTTCCGGTCTTTCTCCGATACACCTTGATCTCGGATATCGATAGCTTTAATAGTCTGACGAGTTCCACCAAGGTAGCCTTCCTAGGTCATACCAAATCTGGAAATTCTTCAGAGCCTTCAAATTCTCCTAGTCTTCGGAGTCTTCAACCGTTGTAGTTCCCATTATTCAGATGCACGGTAAAATCTTCTTCGTTCCGTAGTGGTCTTAGTTGTCCGATATCTTGTACTTCTTGAAGTGGTCTCATCAGCCGAATCTTCGTGTGGTCAAAAAGGGAAAAGGGGTATGGTCTCACGAAAAGGGAATATTTGAATAAGCTCAGAAGAGAAGAGATGTAAAAGATCTTTTGAAAATGAAGTTGTAGAGAAAATCTTTCCTATGGGCTTGCCAATTTCTAGGGTCACATCCTACAGTCAACATGTGCTCTAATACCATCTTGTAGCGACCCGGCCTCAGACGGTCAAGTCTCTGTGCTTAAGTGTCATCCCTGGATCGGTATGATGACACACACAGTACTCGAGGATTTATAACAGAGGTAAATCACATGTATAAAATAACGTAAATACTATTACCTCAATCCAAATAGCGGAAGTAACAAGGTTGTGGATTCCCATCAACACCAACGGCAAAGTTGAGTGTAGAAATCGTAACCCTAACATATCACTTACTCGTCGTAAGATTTCCTGCAACATGAGACGTTGCAGCCACAAAGGGTCGGTACAATGAATGTACTGGCAAATTCACACCATAGGATAATGATGAATAATAGCTATCACTACATGCATATATGGCTGGTGGAAAAGCTCTATGGTTATAATGTTTTTGCAAAAAGCCAATTTTTCCCTACTGCAACGGAATATATTTTATTTAACTACAAAGTTGGTTGAAAATTATTAAGAAGGTTCCTCCAACTCAATCCCAAAATAATAATTATTAACCCAATCAAATTAATCATTAAAGTGTTGAGATCAACATGAATATCCAAAGACCAGAGACTCAAAATTGTCCATAACGGGGGACACGGCTAACCATGACTAGTTTGTACACTCTGCAGAGGTTTGCGCACTTTTCCCCACAAGACTCGATCTCCTCCGTTGGATTTCTCGCACTATATGGTGTTTGAGAAACGGATGATCGAGACACAGTCTTTCAAAAGCATTAACTCTCTACTCCGGATAGACTATACCACCTACAACCCCCTACATCTGCTAGTCTATCTCTTCAAGAGCTTCACGCAACTTACTCAACTATGCTAGAGCCCATAATAGCTTGTGGCTGCACACGGAAGTTTCTAGCATCAATAATCTTATGATCCCTTTGAGCCCGGGTGGCATTCCATAGGGTGATCACATGGGTCCTCCGGGATCCCCTTGGGCAAGCACTGGGTTCTCCAGGTGCCCCAACCAATCCACCTAGATGTGTATTAAAGTAACCACCTTAAGTTGAACCATTAATTAATAATCTCACATCTGTCATGGATACACTCAAACCCAATCCACGTCTACAAGCATAGTATGGCAATATAAGCATAACGTATAAGTAACTCCCAAGGGTTTGATGATAACAGGGCAATAGGTTCTACCTCATCAACTACTTCCCAACCCACATGTTAAACACATCCTAATCATGCAATGTTTGAGGGTGAAACTAATGCATAAAACTGGGTATGGAAGGGATATGATCAAAGTGTGAACTTGCATGTACGATTGATGAAGATGATTCGCACTCAAACTCTTGATAGTTCTACTCGTCACACTCCGATCAATCTACGTAAGCAAGCAATAGTAACCACACATAAGCAATCACTCAGAAGATCGGGAAGAACGAAGAAGACAGTTCGGAAAACATCAAAACCAAGCAAATAACTCTTGCAACATAAAACAATTTATAACAGTACCAAAATTATGTGAATTTGGCCTTATCAGAAAGTTTAGGTCAAGAGCTTCGGTTTGCAAAAAGAATCAACTAAATCGGAGTTATAAAATTCAAGTTATGAACAAAAGAAGTTTGAATAGAAATCTGTTTGAATTCAAATTTAAAACTTTCAAAAACATGTTTAAGTTGTTTTACTGGATAGAGGAGATCGTAATGAAGAAGTGGGCGTCGGTTTCATCTAATTTGGATGAACGGGTAAAAAGTTATGGCTATTTGAAAAATCAGAGCCAAGCTGTTTTACGGAAGAAAAATAGGTACGGCTAAAAGAATTTTAGGTCTAATGTATAAATACAGAGACTAATTGGTAATCTAATTATTTTATCGTACTAGTCTAGAAAATAATAAACTACGAAAGTATAAAAAAACGAAGAAAAGATACCTTTATAAGGCAGAGAAAAAATGACTTCGGAGAGAGGAGACAATTTTCAGAAGTTGCGCTGGATAGGAGAAAAACATTTTTCTTAAATGAATCTAGTCAAACCAAAATATTGATTTAATCCAAATCGGATGACTTTTAGAGGCTCTATGGGTCTATGTTTATAGGTGAAAAACATGTTTAATGGTCAAAGGCTAGGCAATGTGGAACTAAATGTAGACGAAAATATATGAAACAGAGACAAAAGAGGCTAATGCCTCGGACGGGCCTAAAGGCCTCGGCCGGCCGCGCGCGGTACACGGGCTGCATTTTTTTCGAAGTCTATTTTTTTCTGAAATTTGTTTCAAAAAAGAAACTAAACATTAACGAAAATAAAATGAAATAAAATAAAAAGACAAAAGAAAACAAAAGAAAAACGGGCCGGCCTGCTGCTATGCTACGCGTGTGGGCGGCGGTTAGTTCCAGGCGCACGCGTAGATGTTTTTTCTTTTTTATATAGAGTCAAAGAAAGAAAACTGGATAACGATAATAAAGTAAAACTTTATATAGGCATATTATATATCAAAAAATTTAGAAAAAGATTTTCTACAATATGAACATTTCTCTAATGCCAAATAAAGTTCACAAAAATTCAAATAATTCAAACAGTGATACTTCTACAATAAAACCCAATAAAAATCATTTAAGAAATGCCAAAATTATTTCAAAATTATTTCTCTCCAATTTTCTGATGTAGGGAATCATTCTACCCTATTTTAAATTTATTTTATTTTTGGAGAAAAATAATTTGAATAAAACCCAAATAACTCCAAATTGAAAATAATTTCAAACGGACTTTAAAATTTGATCCTTTTAAACTTCCAACTCGTAATTCATATATTTTGAAGAAGTAATTTTATAATCTCTCATGAAAATCATTGAGTTGCTTAAAGTTTCTGAATTTAAAATATTTCCAAATAAAATTCAAATCTTTCCAAAACCCCTTTTCATTTAATTAAATGGAAGAAGTCATATCATCTTCTCTCGAGAGTCTTACCTTTATCTTCTAAGGGAGAGGCATTGCCATGGTTTAGGCTATGTGATGATATGGGACCATGAAACTACAACCGATTGAAATTGGAATTTCATCAAAAGTTTTATCCTATGCATCTTGTTCATCGTGATCATAATTATATATATATATAATTTTTGGCCTCGCAAAGGAGAAAGCATCGCTCAAGCTTGGGGGAGGCTTAAGTCAATGTTATATTCATGCCCCAATCATGAGCTCTCAAAAGAAATGATTATTCAAAACTTTTATGCTCGACTTTCTCTCAGTAATCACTCCATGCTCGATACTTCTTGTACTGGCTCTTTTATGATGAAGACTATTGAATTCAAATGGGATTTATTGGAAAGAATTAAATGCAACTCCGAAGATTGGGACCTCGACGAAGGTAAGGAGTCAGGTATAACACCTAAGTTTGATTGTGTTAAATCTTTTATGGATACCGATGCTTTCCGTGAATTTAGCACTAAATATGGACTTGACTCTGAGATAGTAGCTTCTTTCTGTGAATCCTTTGCTACTCATGTTGATCTCCCTAGGGAGAAGTGGTTTAAATATAATACTCCCATTGAAGTAAAAGTAGCTGAACCTATTAAAGTTGAAGAAAAATACTATCACTTATAATGATCCCGTTGTTCCCACCGCTTATATTGAGAAACCACCTTTCCCTGTTAGAATAAAGGATCATGCTAAAGCTTCAACTGTGGTTCGTAAGAGTAATACTAGAACACCTACTCCCTTTGAGAAAATTAAAGTTGAACCTAGTGTTGCTATGGTTAAAGATCTCTTGGCCGATAATATTGATGGCTTGTTATTTACTTCTGTAATGACGCTGCTAGAATTGCTAGACCTGATACTACAAAATAAACATAGACCAGTTGTAGGTATGCCTGTTATTTCTGTTAAAATAGGAGATCATTGTTGTCATGGCTTATGTGATATGGGTGCTAGTGCAAGTGCAATACCTCATTCCTTATACAAAGAAATTATGCATGATATTGCACCTGCTGAGTTAGAAGAAATTGATGTTACAATTAAGCTTGCCAATAAAGACACTATTTCACCCGTTGGGATTGTTAGAGATGTTGAAGTCTTGTGTGGGAAACTTAAATATCCTACTGATTTTCTTGTTCTCGGTTCCCCACAAGATGACTTTTGTCCCATTATATTTGGTAGACCCTTCTTGAATATTGTTAATGCTAAGATAGACTGCAATAAGGATATTGTTTCTGTTGGTTTAGGGGATATGTCTCATGAGTTTAATTTTGCTAAGTTTCGTAGACAACCCCATGATAACGAACTGCCTAGTAAAGACGAAATTATTGGTCTTGCTTCTATTGCGGTGCCTCCTAATGATCCTTTAGGACAATATTTGCTAGACCATGAAAGTGACATGTTTATGAATGACAGAAGGGAAATAGATGAAGTGTTCTTTAAACAGGGACCTATTTTGAAACACAACTTACCTGTTGAAATCCTAGGGGATCCTGCTCCACCCAAGGGTGATCCCATATTTGAGCTTAAACCTTTACCTAATACTCTTAAATATGCTTATCTTGATGAGGAAGAGATATATCCTGTTATTATTAGTGCTAACCTTTCAGATCATGAAGAAAAGAAATTATTGAAAATTCTGAAGAAGCACCGTGCTGCTATTGGATATACTCTTGATGATCTTATGGGCATTAGTACCACTCTATGCCAGCACAAAATAAAATTGGAGAAAGACGCGAAACCGGTTGTTGATCACCAACGACGGCTAAATCCTAAAATGAATGAAGTGGTAAGAAAAGAAATACTAAAGCTTCTGGAGGTAGGTATAATTTATCCCGTTGCTGATAGTCAGTGGGTAAGTCATGTCCATTGTGTCCCTAAGAAGGGAGGTATCACTGTAGTTCCTAATGATAAAGATGAACTGATCCCACAAAGAATTGTTACAGGTTATAGAATGGTAATTGATTTCCGCAAACCGCAAATTAAATAAAGCTACTAAAAAGGATCATTACCCTTTACCTTTTATTGATCAAATGCTAGAAAAATTATCCAAACATACACATTTTTGCTTTCTAGATGGTTACTCTGGTTTCTCTCAAATACCTGTGTCAAAAGAGGATGAAGAAAAGACAACTTTTACTTGCCCTTTCGGTACATTTGCTTATAAACGTAAGCCTTTTGGTTTATGCAATGCACCTGCTACTTCTCAAAGATGTATGACTACTATATCCTTTGACTTTTGTGAAAAGATTGTTGAGGTTTTCATGGATGATTTCTCCGTTTACAGAACCTCTTTTGATGATTGCTTAAGCAACCTTGATCGAGTTTTGTAGAGATGTGAAGAAACTAATCTTGTCTTGAATTGGGAGAAGTGCCACTTTAGGTTAATGAAGGTATTTTCTTGGGGCATACAATTTCTGAAAGAGGTATTGAAGTTGATAAAGCTAAAGTTGATGCCATTGAAAAGATGTCATGTCCCAAGGACATTAAATGTATAAGAAGTTTCCTTGGTCATGTCGCTTTTTATAGGAGGTTCATTAAGGACTTCTCTAAAATTTCTAGGCCTCTGACTAATCTCTTACAAAAATATGTTCATTTTGTTTTTGATGATGACAGTGTGGAAGCATTTGAAATACTTAAGAAAGCTTTGATTTCTGCGCCTATTGTTCAGCCTCCTGATTGGAATTTACCATTTGAAATCATATGTGATGCTAGTGATTATGCTATAGGGGCTGTTCTAGGACAAAGAGTTGATAAGAAATTAAATGTTATTCAATATGCTAGTAAAACTATAGACAGTGCCTAGAGAAATTATGCTACCACTGAAAAAGAATTTTTAGCAGTTATATTTGCTTGTGATAAGTTCAGACCTTATATAGTTGATTCTAAAGTAACTGTTCACACTGATCATGTTGCTATTAAATATCTTATGGAAAATAAAGATGCTAAACCTAGACTTATTAGATGGGTTCTCTTGCTTCAAGAATTTGATTTGCATATTATTGATAGAAAGGGAGCTGAGAACCCCGTAGCAGACAACTTGTCTAGGTTAGAGAATGTTCTTGATGCCCACTATCTATTGATGATAGCTTTCCTGATGAACAATTAGCGGTGATAAATGCTTCTCGTACTGCTCCATGGTATGCTGATTATGCTAATTATATTGTTGCTAAGTCTATACCACCTAGTTTCACATGCCAGCAAAAGAAAAGGTTCTTCTATGATTTAAGGCATTACTTCTGGGATGACCCACACCTTTATAAAGAAGGAGTAGATGGTGTTATTAGACGTTGTGTACCTGAGCATGAACAGGAATAGATCCTACGCAAGTGTCACTCCGAGGCTTATGGAGGACACCATGCTGGAGATAAAACTGCAGATAAGCTATTGCAATCTGGTTTTTATTGGCCTACTCTCTTCAAGGATGTGCGTAAGTTTTTTTTGTCTTGTGATGAATTTCAAAGAATTGATAATATCAGTAGACATCAAGAAATGCCTATGAATTATTCACTTGTTATTGAACCATTTGATGTTTTGGGTTTTGATTATATGGGACCGTTTCCTTCCTCTAATGGCTATACTCATATTTTAGTTGATGTTGATCATAACACCTCTATTAAGATGCTTAAAGAAGTTATTTTTCTGAGGTTTGGAGTCCCTAGATATTTAATGGCTGATGGTGGTTCACATTTTATTCATGGTGCTTTTCGTAAAATGCTTGCTAAGTATGATGTTAATCATACAATTGCATCTCCATATCATCCACAGTCTAGTGGTCAAGTAGAATTGAGTAATAGAGAGCTTAAATTATTTTTGCAAAAGACTGTGAATAGATCTAGAAAGAATTGGTCCAAGAAACTTAATGATGCATTATGGGCCTATAGAACTGCATATAAAAATCCTATGGGTATGTCTCCGTATAAGATGGTTTATGGAAAGGCATGTCACTTACCTCTTGAACTAGAACATAAGGCATATTGGGCCATTAAAGAGCTCAACTATGACTACAAACTTGCCGGTGAGAAGAGGCTTTTTGACATTAGCTCACTTGATGAATGGAGAACCCAGGCCTATGAGAATGCCAAACTGTTTAAAGAAAAGGTTAAAAGATGGCATGGCAAAAGGATACAAAAACGTGAGTTTAATGTAGGTGACTATGTATTGTTTTACAACTCTCGTTTAAGATTCTTTGCAAGCAAACTTCTCTCTAAATGGGAAGGTCCTTACATTATCGAGGAGGTCTATCGTTCCGGTGCCATAAAAATCAACAACTTCGAAGGCACAAATCCGAGGGTGGTGAATAGTCAAAGAATCAAATATTATATCTCAGGTAATCCTATAAATGCTGAAACTAATGTTATTGAAACTGTAACCCCAGAGGAATACATAATGGACACTTTCCAGAACGTTCCAGACTCCAATAAGGAAGAGGTACGTGGTACGGTAAGTAAACCGACTCCAAAACAGTTCTAATGGCAATTTTTCTCTGTTTTGGAATATTTAAGATAATAGAAAAATAAGAAGTAGTCCAGAAAGGACACGAGGCTTCCACAAGGGTGGAGGGTGATACGTCTCCAACGTATCTATAATTTTTGATTGTTCCATGCTATATTATATTTTGTTTTAGACATTATTGGGCTTTATTATACACTTTTATATTATTTTTGGGACTAACCTATTAACCGGAGGCCCAGCCCAGAATTGCTGCTTTTTGCCTATTTCAGAGTTTCACAGAAAAAGAATATCAAACGGAGTCCAAACGGAATGAAACCTTCGGGAACATGATTTTCGGAACGAACGTGATCCAGAGGACTTGGACCCTACGTCAAGAAAGCAACCAGGAAGGCACGAGATAGGGGCGCACCTACCCCCCAGGCGCGCCCTCCACCCTCGTGGGGCCCATGTTGCTCCACCGACGTACTCCTTCCTCCTATATATACCTACGTACCCCCAAACTACCATATACGGAGCCAAAAACCTAATTCCACCGCCGCAACCTTCTGTACCCGTGAGATCCCATCTTGGGGTCTTTTCCGGAGCTCTGCCAGAGGGGGCATCGATCACGGAGGGCTTCTACATCGACACCATAGCCTCTCCGTTGATGTGTGAGTAGGTAACTTCAGAGCTTCGGGTCCATAGTTATTAGCTAGATGGCTTCTTCTCTCTTTTTGGATCTCAACACAATGTTCTCCCCCTCTCTTGTGGAGATCTATTCGATGTAATCTTCTTTTGCGGTGTGTTGTTGAGACCGATGAATTGTGGGTTTATGATCAAGTTTATCTATGAACAATATTTTAATCTTCTCCGAATTCTTTTATGTATGATTAGTTATCTTTGCAAGCCTCTCCGAATTATCAGTTTGGTTTGGCCTACTAGATTGATCTTTCTTGCAATGGGAGAAGTGCTTAGCTTTGGGTTCAATCTTGCGGTGTCCTTTCCCAGTGATAGTAGGGGCAGCAAGGCACGTATTGTATTGTTGCCATCGAGGATAACAAGATGGGGTTTATATCATATTGCATGAGTTTATCCCTCTGCATCATGTCATCTTACTTAAAGCGTTACTCTGTTCTTTTGAACTTAATACTCTAGATGCATGCTGGATAGTGGTCGATGTGTGGAGTAATAGTAGTAGATGTAGGCAGGAGTCGGTCTACTTGTCTCGGACGTGATGCCTATATACATGATCATACATAGAATTCTCATAACTATGCTCAATTCTGTCAATTGCTCAACAGTAATTTGTTTACCCACCATAATACTTATGCTCTCGAGAGAAGCCACTAGTGAAACCTATGGCCCCCCGGGTTCTATTCTCCATCATATTAATCTTCCGTCAACAAGTTATTTCTTTTTCTGTTTTTATTTTGCTTTATTTACTTTGCATCTTTATCATAAAAATACCAAAAATATTATCTTATCATATCTATTAGATCTCACTTTTGTAAGTGACCATGAAGGGATTGACAACCCCTTTATTGCGTTGGTTGTCAGGATTTTATTTGTTTGTGTAGGTGCGAGGGACTCGTGCGTAGCCTCCTACTGGATTGATACCTTGCTTCTCAAAAACAGAGGGAAATACTTACGCTACTTTGCTGCATCACACTTTCCTCTTCAAGGGAAAACCAACGCAGTGCTCAAGAGGTAGCAAGAAGGATTTCTGGCACCGTTGCCAGGGAGTCTGCGCAAAAGTCAACATACCAAGTACCCATCACAAACCCTTAACTCCCGCATTACATTATTTGCCATTTGCCTCTCGTTTTGCTCTCCCCCACTTCACCCTCGCCGTTTTATTTGCCCTCTCTCTTCGTCCTCCTTCTCTTTCCCTATTTGCCTCTTTTTGCCCGTTTCTTGTTTGCTTGTGTGTTGGATTGCTTGTCTGTCACGATGGCTCAAGATAATACTAAATTGTGTGACTTTACCAATACCAACAACAATGATTTTATCAGCACTCCGATTGCTCCTCTTACCGATGCTGAATCTTGTGAAATTAATGTTGCTTTGCTGAATCTTCTCATGAAAGATCCGTTTTCCGGCCTTCCTAGTGAAGATGCCGCTACCCATCTAAACAACTTTGTTGATTTGTGTGATATGAAAAAGAAGAAAGATGTGGATAATGATATTGTTAAATTGAAGCTATTCCCGTTTTTGCTTAGAGATCATGCTAAAGCTTGGTTTTTGTCTTTGCCTAAAAATAGTATTGATTCATGGAATAAGTGCAAACATGCTTTTATCTCTAAGTATTTTCCTCCCGCTAAGATCATCTCTCTTAGAAACGATATTATGAATTTTAAGCAACTTGATCATGAACATGTTGCACAATCTTGGGAGAGGATGAAATTAATGATACGTAATTGCCCTACACATGGTTTGAATCTTTGGATGATTATACAAAACTTTTATGCCGGATTGAATTTTGCTTCTAGAAATCTTTTAGATTCGGCCGCGGGAGGCACTTTTATGGAAATCACTTTAGGAGAAGCTACCAAACTCCTAGATAATATTATGGTTAATTATTCTCAATGGCACACCGAAAGATCTACTAATAAAAAAGTGCATGCAATTGAAGAGATTAATGTTTTGAGTGGAAAGATGGATGAACTTATGAAATTATTTTCTAATAAGAGTGCTCCTACTGATCCTAATGATATGCCTTTGTCTACCTTGATTGAGAATAATAATGAATCTATGGATGTGAATTTTGTTGGTAGGAACAATTTTGGTAATAACGCGTATAGATGTAATTTTAATTCTAGGACGTTCCCTAGTAATTCCTCTAATAATTATGGTAATTCCTATAGCAATTACTATGGAAATTATAATAAGATGCCCTCTGATTCTGATTCTAATATTAAAGAATTTATGACCTTGCAAAAGAGTTTCAATGCTTTGGTTGAAGAAAAATTGCTTAAGATTGATGAGTTGGCTAGGAACGTTGATAGAATTTCTCTTGATGTTGATTATTTGAAACTTAGATATATTACACCTAAGCATGATATCAATGAGTCTCTCAAAGCCACGAGAATTTCCATTGATGAGTGCAAAGAAAGAACCGCTAGGATGCATGCTAAGAAAGATTGCTTTATAAAAGCGTGTTCTTCTAGTTTCCATGAAAATAAAGATGAAGATCTAAAAGTTATTGATGTGTACCCTATTAAATCTTTGTTTTGAAATATGAATCTTGATAATGATGGGACTGAAAATGATCCACCTTTACCTAGAAGGCGTTCCAAAAATTCGGAGTCTTTAGATCTTGATGCTAAAATTGTTAAAAGTGGGATTGAAGAGGTCAAAACTTTAAATATCAATGACCCCACTATTTTGTATTTCAAGGAATTTAATTATGATAGTTGCTCTTTGATAGATTGTATTTCCATGTTGCAATCCATGCTAAATTCTCCTCATGCTTATAGTCAAAATGAAGCTTTTACTAAACATATCGTTGATGCTTTGATGCAATCTTATGAAGAAAAACTTGAGTTGGAAGTTTCTATCACTAGAAAACTTTATGATGAGTGGGAACCTACTATGAAAATTAAAATTAAATACCATGAATGCTATGCTTTGTGTGATTTGGGTGCTAGTGTTTCCACGATTCCAAAGACTTTGTGTGATTTGCTAGGTTTCCGTGATTTGGATGATTGTTCTTTAAACTTGCACCTTGCGGATTCCAATATTAAGAAATCTATGGGAAGAATTAATGATGTTCTTATTGTTTCAAATAGGAATTATGTGCCCATAGATTTTATTGTTCTTGATATAGATTGCAATCCTTCATGTCCTATTATTCTTGGTAGACCTTTCCTTAGAACGATCGGTGCAATTATTGATATGAAGGAAGGGAATATTAGATTCAAATTTCCGTTAAGGAAAGGCATGGAACACTTTCCTATAAATAAAATTAAATTACCATATGAATCTATTATGAGAGCCACTTATGGATTGCCTACCAAAGATGGCAATACCTACATCTATCTTCGCTTTTATGCCTAGCTAGGGGCGTTAAACGATAGCACTTGTTGGGAGGCAACCCAATTTTATTTTTATTCCTTGTTTTTTGCTCCTGTTTAGTAATAAATAATTTATTTAGACTCTGTTTTGGTTGTGTTTTGTGTTTAATTAGTGTTTGTGCCAAGTAGAACCGTTGGGAAGACTTGAGGAAAGTCTTTTTGATCTTGCTGTAAAAAACAGAAACTTTAGCGCCCATGAGAACTGCCACCATTTTTATTTGGAAGGTGTTATTTAGTTAATTCTTTTTGAAGATGATTAATAGATAAATTCCTCACTCCCATCAATTTATTTTATAATTTTTGGGGTTCCAGAACTTGCGTTAGATACAGATTACTACAGACTGTTCTGTTTTTGACAGATTCTGTTTTTCGTGTGTTGTTTGCTTATTTTGATGAATCTATGGCTAGTAAAATAGTTTACAAACCATAGAGAAGTTGGAATACAGTAGGTTTAACACCAATATAAATAAATAATGAGTTCATTACAGTACCTTGAAGTGGTGTTTTGTTTTCTTTCGCTAACGGAGCTCACGAGATTTTCTACTTTAAGTTTTGTGTTGTGAAGTTTTCAAGTTTTGGGTAAAGATTTGATGGATTATGGAACAAGGAGTGGCAAGAGCCTAAGCTTGGGGATTCCCATGTCACCCCAAGATAATCTAAGGACACCTAAAAGCCAAATCTTGGGGATGCCCCGGAAGGCATCCCTTCTTTCGTCTACTTCCATCGGTAACTTTACTTGGAGCTATATTTTTATTCACCACATGATATGTGTTTTGCTTGGAGTGTCTTGTATTATTTGAGTCTTTATTTGTTAGTTTGCCACAATCATCCCTGCTGTACACGCCTTTTGAGAGAAACACACATGATTTGAAAAATATTAGAATACTCTATGTGCTTCACTTATATCTTTCGAGCTATATAGTTTTTGATCCAGTGCTTCACTTATATCTTTTAGAGCACGGTGGTGGATTTATTTTATAGAAACAATTGTTCTCTCATGCTTCACTTGGATTATTTTGGGAGTCCTACAAAACAGCATGGTAATTTTCTTTAATTATGATAGGCATTCAAGATTAGTAAAAAAAATTCTTATGAGTGTGTTGAATACTATGAGAAGTTTGATACTTGATAATTGTTTTGAGATATGGAGATGGTGATATTAGAGTCATGCTAGTTAAGTAGTTTTGAATTTGAGAAATACTTGTGTTGAAGTTTGTGATTCCCGTAGCATGCACGTATGGTGAACCATTATGTGATGAAGTCGGAGCATGATTTGTTTATTGATTTTCTTCCTTATGAGTGGCGGTCGGGGACGAGCGATGGTCTTTTCCTACCAATCTACCCCCCTAGGAGCATGCGCGTAATAATTTGCTTTGATAACTAATAGATTTTTGCGATAAGTATGTGAGTTCTTTATGACTAATGTTGAGTCCATGGATCATACGCATTTTCTTCCTTCCACCATTGCTAGCCTATCTAATACCGCACACTTTTCGCTGGTATCATACACCCACCATATACCTTCCTCAAAACAGCCACCATACCTACCTATCATGGCATTTCCATAGCCATTCTGAGATATATTTCCGTGCAACTTACCACCGTTCCGTTTATTATGACACGCCCCATCATTGTCATATTGCTTTGCATGATCATGTAGTTGACATTGTATTTGTTGCAAAACCACTGTTCATAATTCTTTCATACATGTCACTCTTGATTCATTGCATATCCCGGTACACCGCCGGAGGCATTCACATAGAGTCATATTTTGTTCTAAGTATTTAGTTGTAATTGTTGAGTTGTAAGTAAATAAAAGTGTGATGATCATCATTTTTAGAGCATTGTCCCAAGTGAGGAAACGATGATGGAGACTATGATTCCCCCACAAGTCAGGATGAGACTCCGGACTAAAAAAAGAGGCCATAAAAAGAAGGCCCAAAAATAAAAAATGAGAGAAAAAGAGAGAAGGGACAGTGCTACTATCCTTTTACCACACTTGTGCTTCAAAGTAGCACCATGATCTTCATGATAAAGAGTCTCCTATGATATCACTTTCATATACTAGTGGCAATTTTTCATTATAGAACTTGGCTTGTATATTCCAATGATGGGCTTCCTCAAAATGCCCTAGGTCTTCGTGAGCAATCAAGTTGGATGCACACCCACTTAGTTCCTTTTGTTGAGCTTTCATATACTTATAGCTCTAGTGCATCCATTGCATGGCAATCCCTACTCACTCACATTGATATCTATTAATGGGAATCTCCATAGCCCGTTGATATGCCTAGTTGATGTGAGACTATCTTCTCCTTTTTGTCTTCTCCACAACCACCATTCTATTCCACATATAGTGCTATGTCCTTGGCTCACACTCATGTATTGCGTGAAGATTGAAAAAGTTTGAGAACACCAAAAGTATGAAACAATTGCTTGGCTTGTCATCGGGGTTGTGCATGATTTAAATACTTTGTGTGGTGAAGATAGAGCATAGCCAGACTATATGATTTTGTAGGGATAACTTTCTTTGGCCATGTTATTTTGAGAAGACATAATTGCTTAGTTAGTATGCTTGAAGTATTGTTATTTTTATGTCAATATTAAACTTTTGTCTTCAATCTTTCGGATCTGAATATTCATAACACAATTAATAGAATTACATTGAAATTATGCCAAGTAGCATTCCACATCAAAAATTTTGTTTTTATCATTTACCTACTCGAGGACGAGCAGGAATTAAGCTTGGGGATGCTTGATACGTCTCCAACGTATCTATAATTTTTGATTGTTCCATGCTATATTATATTCTGTTTTGGACATCATTGGGCTTTATTATACACTTTTATATTATTTTTGGGACTAACCTATTAACTGGAGGCCCAACCCAGAATTGCTGTTTTTTGCCTATTTCAGAGTTTCGCAAAAAAAGAATATCAAACGGAGTCCAAATGGAATGAAACCTTCGGGAATGTGACTTTCGGAACGAACGTGATCCAGAGGACTTGGACCCTACCTCAATAAAGCAACCAGGAAGGCACGTGGTAGGGGGCGCGCCTACCCCCCAGGCGCGCCCTCCACCCTCGTGGGGCTCATGTTGCTCCACCGACGTACTCCTTCCTCCTATATATACCTACGTACCCCCAAACTACCAGATACAGAGCCAAAAACCTAATTCCACCGCCGCAACCTTCTGTACCCGTGAGATCCCATCTTGGGGCCTTTTCCGGAGCTCCGCCGGAGGGGGCATCGATCACGGAGGGCTTCTACATCAACACCATAGCCTCTCCGATGATGTGTGAGTAGTTTACTTCAGACCTTCGGGTCCATAGTTATTAGCTAGATGGCTTCTTCTCTCTTTTTGGATCTCAATACAATGTTCTCCCCCTCTCTTGTGGAGATCTATTCGATGTAATCTTCTTTTGCGGTGTGTTTGTTGAGACCGATGAATTGTGGGTTTATGATCAAGTTTATCTATGAACAATATTTGAATCTTCTCTGAATTCTTTTATGTATGATTGGTTATCTTTGCAAGTATCTTCGAATTATCAGTTTGGTTTGGCCTACTAGATTGATATTTCTTGCAATGGGATAAGTGCTTAGCTTTGGGTTCAATCTTGCGGTGTCCTTTCCCACTGACAGTAGGGGCGGCAAGGCACGTATTGTATTGTTGCCATCGAGGATAACAAGATGGGCTTTATATCATATTGCATGAGTTTATCCCTCTGCATCATGTCATCTTACTTAAAGCGTTACTCTGTTCTTTTGAACTTAATACTCTAGATGCATGCTGGATAGCGGTCGATGTGTGGAGTAATAGTAGTAGATGCAGGCAGGAGTCGGTCTACTTGTCTCGGACGTGATGCCTATATACATGATCATACCTAGATATTCTCATAACTATGCTCAATTCTGTCAATTGCTCAATAGTAATTTGTTTACCCACCATAATACTTATGCTCTCGAGAGAAGCCACTAGTGAAACCTATGGCCCCCGGGTCTATTCTCCATCATATTAATCTTCCGTCAACAAGTTATTTCTTTTTCTGTTTTTATTTTGCTTTATTTACTTTGCATCTTTATCATAAAAATACCAAAAATATTATCTTATAATATCTATCAGATCGTGACCGTGAAGGGATTGAAAACCCCTTTATTGCGTTGGTTGCGAGGATTTTATTTGTCTGTGTAGGTGCGAGGGACTCGTGCGTGGCCTCCTACTGGATTGATACCTTGGTTCTAAAAAACTGAGGGAAATACTTACGCTACTTTGCTGCATCACCCTTTCCTCTTCAAGGGAAAACCAACGCAGAAGGAGACATAAACACATGGGTATGGGCACTCCCCTTGGCAACTGCCAAGCTTGGGGGAGTTGAAGGAAATATGCCCTATAGGCAATAATAAAGTTATTATTTATTTCCTTATTTCATGATAAATGTTTATTATTCATGCTAGAATTGTATTAACCGGAAACATGATACATGTGTGAATACATAGACAAACATAGTGTCACTAGTATGCCTCTACTTAACTAGCTCATTGATCAAAGATGGTTAAGTTTCCAAACCATAGACATGAGTTGTTATTTGATCAATGGGATCACATCATTAGGAGAATGATGTGATTGACTTGACCCATTCCGTTAGCTTAGCACTTGATCGTTTTTGTTTACTGCTATTGCTTTCTTCATGACTTATACATGTTCTTATGACTATGAGATTATGCAAGTCCCGAATACCCGAGGAACACTTTATGTTCTACCAAACGTCACAACATAACTGGGTGATTATAAAGGTGCTCTACAGGTGTCTCCGATGGTACTTGTTGAGTTGGCATAGATCAAGATTAGGATTTATTACTCCGATTGTTGGAGAGGTATCTCTGGGCCCTCTCGGTAATGCACATCACTATAAGCCTTGCAAGGAATGCAACTAATGACTTAGTTGCGAGATAGTGCATTACGAAATGAGTAAAGAGACTTCACGGTAACGAGATTGAACTAGGTATTGGGATACCAACGATCGAATCTCGGGCAAGTAACATACCGATGACAAAGAGAACAACGTATAGTGTTATGCGGTTTGACCGATAAAGATCTTCCTAGAATATGTAGGAACCAATATGAGCATCCAGGTTCCGCTATTGACCGGAAACATGTATCGGTCATGTCTACATAGTTCTCGAACCCATAGGGTCCGCACGCTTAAAGTTCTGTGACAATCGGTTTTATGAGTTTATATGATTTGATGTACCGAAGGTAGTTCGGAGTCCCGGATATGATCACGGACATGACGAGGAGTATCAAAATGGTCGAGACATGAAGATTGATATATTGGAAGCCTACATTTGGACATCGGAAGAGTTCCGGGTAAAATCGAGATTATACCGTTGTACCGGAGGGGTTACCGGAACCCCCCGGGGGCTAATGGGCCTTGTTGGGCCATAAGGGAAAGAGAGAGGGGCCGGCCTAGGGCAGGCAGCGCCACCTCCCCTCTGGTCCGAATTGGACTAGGAGAGGGGGGCGGCACCCCCTTTGCTTCTCTTTCTCTCCCTTCCTTTCCCCCTCCTAGTAGTAGGAAAGAGGGGAATCCTACTCCTACTAAGAGGATGATTCCTCCTCCTGGCACACCAACAAGGGCCGGCCGGCCTCCCCCTTGCTCCTTTATATACAGGGGCAGGGGGCACCTCTAGACACACAAGTTGATCACAAAGATCTCTCCCAGCCGTGTGCGGTGCCTCCCTCCACCATAATCCACCTCGGTCATACTGTAGCGGTGCTTAGGCGAAGCCCTGCCACGGTAGCTTCATCAACATCGTCACCATGCCGTCGTGCTGATGAAACTCTTCCCCGAGCTCTACTAGATCGTGAGTTTGCGGGACGTCACCGAGCTGAACATGTGCTAAACGCGGAGGTGCCGTATGTTCGGTACTGAGGATCTGTCGATCATGAAGATGTACGACTACATCAACCGCGTTGTCATAACGCTTCCGCTTAACGGTCTACGAGGGTACGTGGATGACACTCTCCCCTCTCGTTGCTATGCATCACCATGATCCTGCGTGTGCGTAGGATTTTTTTTTTGAAATTACTACGTTCCCCAACAGTGGCATCCGAGCCAGGTTTTATGCGTAGATGTTATATGCACGAGTAGAACACAAGTGAGTTGTGGATGATACAAGTCATACTGCTTACCAGCATGTCATACTTTGGTTCGGCGGTATTGTTGGATGAAGCGGCCCGGACCGACATTATGCATAAACTTACGCGAGACTGGTTCTACCGACGTGCTTTGCACATAGGTGGCTGGCGGGTGTCAGTTTCTCCAACTCTATTTGAACCGAGTGTGGCTACGCCCGGTCCTTGAGAAGGTTAAAACATCACTAACTTGACGAACTATCGTTGTGGTTTTGATGTGTAGGTAAGAACGGTTCTTGCTCAGCCCGTAGCAACCACGTAAAACTTGCAACAACAAATTAGAGGACGTCTAACTTGTTCTTGCATGGCATGTTGTGATGTGATATGGTCAAGACATGATGCTATATTTATTGTATTAGATGATCATGTTTTGTAACGGAGTTATCGGCAACTGGCAGGAGCCATATGGTTGTCTCTTTATTGTATGCAATGCAATCGCCCTGTAATTGCTTTACTTTATCACTAAGCGGTAGCGATAGTCGTAGAAGCAATAGTTGGCGAGACGACAACGATGCTACGATGGAGATAAAGGTGTCGCACCGGTTATGATGGTGATCATGACGGTGCTTCGGAGATGGAGATCATGAGCACAAGATGATGATGGCCATATCATATCACTTATATTGATTACATGTGATGTTTATCCTTTATGCATCTTATTTTGCTTTGATTGACGGTAGCATTATAAGATGATCTCTCACTAAATTTCAAGATAAAAGTGTTATCCCTGAGTATGCACCGTTGCCAAAGTTCGTCGTGTCAAGACACCACGTGATGATCGGGTGTGATAAGCTCTACGTCCATCTACAACAGGTGCAAGCCAGTTTTGCACACGCAGAATACTCGGGTTAAACTTGACGAGCCTAGCATATGTAGATATGGCCTCGGAACACTAAGACCGAAAGGTCGAGCGTGAATCATATAGTAGATATGATCAACATAGTGATGTTCACCATTGAAAACTACTCCATCTCACATGATGATCGGACATGGTTTAGTTGATTTGGATCACGTGATCACTTAGATGATTAGAGGGAAGTCTATCTAAGTGGCAGTTCTTAAGTAATATGATTAATTGAACTTAAATTTATCATGCACTTAGTACCTAATAGTATTTTGCTTATCTATGTTGTTGTAGATAGATGGCCCATGTTGTTGTTCCGTTGAATTTTAATGCGTTCCTTGAGAAAGCAAAGTTGAAAGATGATGGTAGCAATTACACGGACTGGGTCCGTAACTTGAGGATTATCCTCATTGTTGCACAGAAGAATTACGTCCTGGAAGCACCGCTGGGTGCCAGGCCTGCTGTAGATGCTGCTGATGACGTTAAGAACGTCTGGCAGAGTAAAGCTGATGACTACTCAATAGTTCAGTGTGCCATGCTTTACGGCTTAGAACCGGGACTTTAACGATGTTTCGAACGACATGGAGCATATGAGATGTTCCAGGAGTTGAAGTTAATATTTCAAGCAAATGCCCGGATTGAGAGATATGAAGTCTCCAATAAGTTCTACAGCTGCAAGATGGAGGAGAATAGTTCTGTTAGTGAACATATACTCAAAATGTCTAGGTATCATAATCACTTGACTCAACCGGGAGTTAATCTTCCTGTTGATAGTGTCATTCAAAGAGTTCTTCAATCACTGCCACCAAGCTACAAGAGCTTCGTGATGAACTATAATATGCAAGGGATGAATAAGACAATTCCTGAGCTCTTCACGATGCTAAAGGTTGCAGAGGTAGAAATCAAAAAGGAGCATCAAGTGTTGATGGTTAACAAAACCACCAGTTTCAAGAAAAAGGGTAAAGGGAAGAAGAAGGGGAACTTCAAGAAGAATGGCAAACAAGTTGCTGCTCAAGAGAAGAAACCCAAATCTGTACCTAAGCCTAAGACTGAGTGCTTCTACTGCAAACAAACTAGTCATTGGAAGCGGAATTTCCCCAAGTATTTGTCGGATAAGAAGGATGGCAAGGTGAACAAAGGTATATGTGATATACATGTTATTGATGTATGCCTTACCAGAGCTCGCAGTAGCACCTGGGTATTTGATACCGGTTCTGTTGCTAATATTTGCAACTGGAAATAGGGACTATGGATTGAGCGAAGACTGGTTAAGGACGAGGTGACGATGCGCGTGGGAAATGGTTCCAAAGTCGATGTGATCGCCGTCGGCGCGCTACCTCTACATCTACCTTTGGGATTAGTTTTAGACCTAAATAATTGTTATTTGGTGCCAGCGTTAAGCATGAACATTATATCTGGATCTTGTTTGATGCGATATGGTTATTCATTTAAATATGAGAATAATCACAACAAAAAAATACACTTCCGTGATGATACGTGTTTGTCACAGTAGGTCGCTTTTTTTGTCATGCACGTACATCCATGACAAATTTATGACAGAATCAAGATAGTCATACATGTGCTGTCATAGAAGTGTTCCATGACATTACCAAAATTATCATCACGGAAGTGTCCACTTCCATGACGATAAATCGCGCGTCACAGAAGTGCTTTCGTCAAGGGTGACCAACACGTGGCATCCACCGTAATGGAACGCCGTTAAGCTATCGGGTCAGGTTTTGGATCCGATAACCCGTTAATAGCCCCGACCAATGGGGATTTTCCACGTGTAAAATCATCATTGGCTAGAGGAAACACGTGTCGGCTCATCGTCGGGACAGATGTCATCCACTCACTGGACAGAAGGCGCCTATGATACGTCGACACGTGGCACAGCCCAACAAGTTTAAATGGGCCGGCCCAACTAAAGGCCCACAAGATTTTGCGGACCATAATGGGCCGGCCCAGCTAAAGGCCCACGAGATATTGTGGACCATAATGGCTGGCCCAGCTAAAGGCCCACAAGATTTCGCGAGCCATAATGGGCCGGCCCAGGTAAAGGCCCACAAGATTTTTGTGTGCCATAATAGGTCGGCCCAGGTAAAGGCCCACAAAATTCTTGCGGATCATCATGGGCCGGCCCAGCTAAAGGCCCACGAGATTTCGCCGACATTAATGGGCCGGCCCAGCTGTAGGCCCACAAGATTTTGAGGACCTTAGTAGGTCAGCCCGTTAACTGGCTGCCATGTTTTGGGCCAAATGCCGGCCCATATTTGATACGGTCTATTAATGGCCTGCCACGCTCCGAGCCTAATAGTGGCCCATATGAGATCCGGCCCGTTAAAAGCCTACCATGTTCTGGGCCAAATTACGGCCCAGATTAGGTCCGGCCCTTTAAGAGGTTTTGGGCCTAATTATGGCCCATATCAGATTCGGCCCGTCAACTGGACACTATGCTTTTGGGCGCACTTGCTAAAGGCCCACTTAGTAATTCGGCCTGATATTAGTTTTGGCCTGTTAAGGGCCCGTTTAACATTTCGGCCCTATATTAGTTTCAGCCTGTTAAAAGCCCGTCATATAGTTGGGCCTAACTACGGCCCGGTTTGCATCCGGCCTGCTCGCAGCCGATATCTGATTGGGCCAAACAAGGACCGAGACAATTTTTTGGCCTGTTAAAAGCCCGTGATTTGATTCGTACACTCATGGGCCGGGGTTCATTTCGGGCTGCTATCGGCCCATGAGCTGATCGGCACGTTTCAGGCCCAACCTACATCGTGATTGCATGATGGCCCGATTATGTACCGTAATTTTACGGTTTGGCCGGTTTACTGCGAAGACAGGATATATATACAGTAAAATAACTGTAGCATCGTGAATAAGAAAAAACCTATACTATACAATAAAGAAATTACGGCATATTACATCCACTGGGCATCAAAGTTCGCCACTATGATAATAAAGCACAAGCAGACATCAGATTACATACACTGGGCATCAAAGATCGCCACCAGTGCAAATAAACACGCCGACAAAATAATATACAAAACCGACAGCACTTCAATAGAGTTCAAGAAAGGTTAGCCCTGCTGGGGAGCAGCAGCGCAAGAAGCTGAGCAAGATGATGAGACTGCGCTTGTTCAACACTTATATCTTCCTCACTCTAAAAGATAAATAAGCAGACATATGACAGGTTTTGCACATAAAAGTATCAGTGCTGACAATTCATCACATTTCTTACTGACGAATAAAGTGACACAGTTTAAATTTGCATTAACACAATATGGTATTGTTCAGGTCAAGACATGGCAGGAAATGACATTGTGAAGGAGTTGGCAGCTTCATGACACCATTGGATTACAGATCAAGAACTCATAAGTATCAATGGTTAGTGTGCTGTCAATTTATACCATTTCAGATTGGCAAATAAAGAGACAGTTTAAATAATAGTAGAATGATATGACATTTTTCATAGTTAAGACTTTGCAGAATATGACATTGTGCTGTAGTGGGTAGGTTCACCACACCACTGGATTACAGATGAAGAACAGAAGCATACATGCAGTGCAAAAGAAGATCACTTGCTCTGTATAGTTTAATTTACATGGTATGAAGAAGGAACTTGGTTGTACAACTGAAAACTTAAATTGAGAAAGGACGAACTTTTGTTTATGAACTACATATAATAAACTTTAAACAAGCAATTTGATGCAAACACCAAAAATAAACAGTTGTTGCAGTCATGCCTAACCAAATATATACAACAAAGTTTGAAGGCTTGAGATGGACAAACTTACATTATTGGTGAAGACAGGCTCTATAAAGGCCTTGTCCATGCTGATGGGGGGGCAATTCAAGAAGTTTACCACATAATCTTCTTCAAAAGCATTGCCTTTATTCTACATTTTTTTAAGAGTAAATATAGATGTGATAATATACGAAAAAATGGAGAATATTTAAGATAAGATGAAGAGTGATGCTACATAACCAAGTAGCTATAAATGTAAGTGCAGCGATACATGCAAAAGGTACAGCCAAGAGCAATGCATAGCTAAACTTCTTCAGTACCAACCTTATGGTAAGAGTAAATATAGATCTGATGTGTAGAAAATGGAGGGCAAAGGAAAATAAGCTGCAGAGTGATGGTACATGAACAACTACCTGTCATTATAAGTACACTGATAAAGGACAGCATGTACTTACAAGAACAATGCAGAGCTAAAAAAACATTGGCATTGGATATATTCTAGAATAATATAACCATTCATACAGATCAGATAATTTGGAGCAAACAATTGATAAGCAAGCTATCATGCATACTGCTGTCACATAATGAACCAGGTATGTATGCAAGTACAGTGATACAGGACAACAGGTACTAACAAAAGCAAAGCAGCGGGCAGCATATTTGCGATATCCTGTCGTTCCTGTCAAACCGGAATTCTTCTTCGAGCAGATTTCCTGCAAAAAAGATCTGTACGGCACATGCGGAAAAGTAGAAGTTCAAATTGTCATGTGATTTCATAGATAGTACCTCATCCTGGGAACGAGACTAGTGCATAACAAGGTTTTTCCATTCAATGTCTTCTAAATTTAGCACAGGAGACTTCACCGGAAATTCGTTTATAGACTTGCCATCAAAGTGTGATTTCCTCAGGTAACACCGATACTGCTGCAATGCTTCCTTGAAAAGCACAAGCAAGCTTTGCTCGTCATGACTATCCAGATTGACCCTCGCCTAGTTACAACAATGTAATGTAAATCATGGATGTGTTCAATTAGCAGAAAACAGGAAAATAATAGCCATGAATAATAGCACTTACACGTAAGTTGGACAGGAAGATGTGAAAATGGTGTTTGTCTTCACGATAATCTTCCCATGATGGGAATATATGCACGTAGTCCCTAACAACATTGAAAGCATTATCATTTAAACTGGGAATAAATGGAATGGGGTTCCAATCTGTAGGAATTGGCCGTCTCTGCAGTTGGGATAGGTCTTCGGCCGGTGGACTTACTGTACTTTTTGCTGGAGTGGGATTTTTCTGTGGTACAGCTGGTGCTATGGCAAATGAAATCGGTATACCTTTTGCTGGAGTGCAGGTCCTGTGTGGTGGGGCTAGTGGTGTGGCCAGTGAAGTATGGGTACAGCCTGCTGGAGTCGGTCCTACGTTTTGTGTCACTGGTTGTGTAGCCAATATAAGTGGGGTGTTGTCTGATTTCTCTGGCACCACCATGTTTTTCAAGGACTTTGCTGGTGCTCCTTCAGGTTCGGCAATCACCCTCTTCCTTTTTGATGTCTGATGCACAAGAACAACATTTGAGTGGAAAAACATGGTATGATGACAGATGGAATATGTATTGATAATGGATGGGCATGGCATCTCGACATATATGATGAGTAAACTAAGCAGATGGCGGTGCAACAAAGTAGAAGAAGTGCAAGACAACATATGCAAGATACCCGCAATCAATAAAACATTGCCAAATTAGAACAGGCACCTTGATGGGTGAACAGGACAGGCCATCTGCCTTTGACTCCTCGAGGTTAGAATAGTCATTAGGATGATATTCTGAACAAGAATCAACAGGTGGGGAGCGTATGAGTTTCATTGCATACAGAATGGCACTCAATGCCTTGGTGCCAATTTTGTAAGTCATTGCGGTGTTTAGCTTCAAGAGTGGACTGCTGCTAGTGCGACACAAAGCAGCTACACAGATCATAGTGTAGATATAACAGGAAAACCTTAAGCATCAGAGTTAAATCAGCAAAGTGGAACTTGCTGGAATATATGTGCTAGTATTGCCGGTACGGCTAGAAAGGCTTCGGATACCAGCTCTCTTCAAGTGAAGGTGCGGTACTGTTAATATCAATGTAACTCTCAAAGGCGACACAGCTCCCCGCATTTCCTTGCTATTCTTATAGGATTCAAGTGGGCAGGCCACTACAAATCCTATTCCTATGTTTACAAGATCCTACGAGTCAAAGAGGCTCAAAGTGTCCATCACAACCGACCGTATAGACCTCTACACTGCAAATGTCCCTGCTCATCTTCAGTACAAGGAACATACTGTACTACTATCATACTCCCTCCGTTCCAAAATATAAGTCTTGGTAGAGATTTCCACTATGGATCACATACAGATGTATCCAGGTACATTTTAGAGTGTAGATTCACTCATTTTGCTCCATATGTAGTCCATGGTGGAATCTATACAACGACTTGTATTTAGGAACGGAGAGAGTACATATTAAAGAAGAACGGGAGAGGAACATGGTAAAGAAGAGCAAGCAGATTTTGGATAATAAAATGTTGGTTGCGCAGTGCCCACACATGATGAACCAAAGCGCATTAAGAATGCAAATCCTAGCTGTCTCTCGACCATTTCAGGCGGTTGGATGAAGATCCTACGTCTCCTAACCCTTCTTCTTCCACGTCTCTGATTCTTCCCATACAGAACACCGCACGGGCCGCCGGCCGGACCACCAGCCCCCACTCGCCGTTCCTCCACCCCCCCCCCCCCCCCCCCCCCCCCCCCGCGTCGAGTTTTCCTCGTTCGGCGAAGGCCCCATAAACCACCCGAGCCCCTTCGATCGCACCGGCGAACTCCAGCGAGCTCTGAAAAATCGAGTATGAATAACGGGGAAAACCATACATGGCGGATCTGAAGGTGCAAACCGGACAAAGGCAACTTCGCAACCAAGACAAGAAATCAGAGTAAAGCAGTGGCATCTATTTTCTTGCTGCGATAAATAAGTTGAGAGATATGAAAGAGTACCGCCTCTGGTGCGGCGCCGTGTACGCATCTGCTGAGAATTTGACGGTGCTGCAGTAGCGATGGCTGTCGGCATCGTGGAAGCAGATCTAGGAGGGTAGACGGTGGCGGGGCGCGGTGGACGAGACGGTCGTAGGAGCGGCGCCGGCAAGGTGGACGACGACGGGGATGAAGCGAGACACGGGATGCAAGGATCCCGGTCCGAAGCCGTGGATGAGAGAGGTCGATCTCTTGTAATGGACGGCGGCGTCAGGGGTATCAGCTCCGGCATGGTGGAGGAGGACGGCAGTGGATGGGGTGGCAGGCGGCGGACGGAGGAGGGTGGGGTGGAGAGGGTGTTTTGGCGCCCACGGAGTACGAATGGGGAAAAGGGAGGTAGAGAGGAAGGGGGAACCATGTATTCAGGGCGCGCTTGTCTCAAATGCGAGGAAATTTACAAACTTAGCCCCCGTTTCAAATTTCTACTACATCACAGCAACACTAGTCGGGGATAGGACGGTAATCTCGCATACACCGAATATTTGCCGACGAGAGTTTGTTTTTGGCGCCCACCGTGTATGAATATGAATCGGGGAGGGAGTCGATTTCGGCCGAGGACACACTGTGTTTTGGCGCCCACGCGTGTATGAATCCGGGTGAGAGGCGGTTTACGTCACATTTGGGTGAAATTACAAACCTACCCCTATCGAAACCTATAGAAATCCAGCATATAGGCTTTGCGTGGCAGGGATAGGCAGCAGTGATTTCCATCTCGCAGATTTTGGTTCTGGGCGGTTACTGCGACTTTCCCCGCTTCGTTCAAATTTTGCAGAGTGCACGTTTACCGTGCCAACTCAATTCGAATCCCGTTTGTATTCTATTTTTTTCGGGAAGGATCCATTTTCAATTGGAATTACATTCTATATACATCATTTTTTATATATACTTTCAAAAGCACAACACCATTTATACATAAATATGGTTTACAAATGGCATGATCTCAGATTCATAAGGTTGTATCCATCAATTTGGATTTTCAAATATTTGAAACCACTTTATGTTGAAATCCAATGTATGCATTCCTCGCTAACTGCCTCCAATTAATGTGTGTTTCATGCGGGTTTTTTTACTTCTCAAACATGTATAATCTGTTTCACACACGCAACATATAGTGTAATCCCGTTTAGACATTAATTGCATATAAACCATGCATTGTTTGTAATTGAAGAATCTATGGATCACCAATATTGATAAACTATATAACATTACACGTGTGCCCTAATTCAAATGAATATGCATGTTTGATACACCAATTTGCGTTATGATATTATCGATGTCATGATCTCCAGTTTAAATATTTGAATCCCCTTTAATCTAGATATTCGTCTCATATAGCTATCACTCATGCTTATATAGGACTATCTCTCTGGACATATACATGTTCATCGTCTCTCAGGTATCTCCTGTATGTCGACAATGATCTTTTATCTTCATAACACACTGACGGTACTCTCTCCCTCGACCTTCATCACTCTATCTCTCTCTAAGTATATCTCGCTCCCTGCTATGTGTCTCTAACTATGATTCTCCATGTGGAATCTCTTTCTCTCACACAAACACAAAACCTTGTCTCCCTGGGGTCTCATTTCTCTCTACTATTCCCATGTGTGCCACTCGCACACCCCTCATACAGAGATGTGTTTCGCTCCTTAGATATGAGAACCTACGACTTTTCCTCATCAATATCTCTTTCTCACACACAAACACAAACTCTGTCTCCTAGGGCCTCATATTTCTCCATTGTTCTCTTGTATGTCTCTCACACACACCCTCTCTCCCTAGAGATATCTTGCGTTCCCTTGTATGTCTCTCTAGCTATCACTCTCGTTGTGAAATATCTTTCTCTCTCGCAGACATAAAACTCCGTCTCTCTGGATCTCATTTCTCTCTGATATCTGTTTGTATGTGACTCACACGCACCCTCTCTCTATCTCTCTCACACCCACACACATAGCCCATCCTTCTGATCCACTCATCTCCTATCTCTAACGCACACTAGCTAGCATTTTTATCTTTCTATTTATCTGTTTCTCCATCAACCTTCTTTCTTGCCCTCACTCTTGATTCCTATCACGCACACTACATATGTTTCTCTCTACATGCAGTCAAGTGCCCTCTCACACACATATATAACTTCACCCTTTGAACCACCCGACGGTCATCTCCAACACCCAAACTAGCGGATGTCCCTCTAGCTAGCATCTCCATCTCTGTATCTATCTGTAGTTTCTCCGTCAACATTTCTTTCTCGCACGGAGTCTTGCTTCCTATCACCCACACTATATATGTCTCTCTATACATATGCATTTATAGGTTGGTCTCTTTTGCACAATCGTTGCGCCTCATTCCCTCTGCTCGCCATAGATGCATGCTCCAGCCACGCCACTATCTCTTAAAGACAAAAACACATGCTCAATTGCCGGGACTTCTTCCATGCATTCTCACATGCATGCATATTGTCATACCGATCCGTCTCTCCCATGTCGTTGATCTTATGACTTATGTCTTCTTTCTTTTATCTCAATCATGCGCGCGCGCACACACACACATCCCACGTATACATGTATACCTCTCACACATGCACGTTCAAGGTCTCTATGTCTCCATACGTAGTTAATTACCCTCAAACCTAACGCCACATCGAATCGTTCTCCTCTTTTGTGCACATAACTTCCGCCTGGATGGGTAAAACACACACTCTCACTTAACAATCTCCTTCTAGCTACCCCCCGCCTCTCACTCTTCCCCTATATCCCCGAAACCAATAAGACCATCCCTTAGTTTAATTCCCGCCTACATGCACCATTGATATATAGTAGTCTTCCTCGGTGTCTCTTGAACAAACATGTTCTCTCGAAGTCGACTCCTCTCACGTGCACACACCTTCTCTCCCCTCTCTACGGGCATTTTCTCTCTCGCACCCCATCGTTGGTGGCCTCTGCCATACACATCACCTCTCTATGATGAAAGCCATGCACACTTAAATTACATCCTCCACAAAGGACCCCGCGATACACACACACGCACCCCCCCAACACACACACACACACACACTAAGACTCCATCTCTCTCTCTCTCTCACACACACACAAACACACACACACGCAAGCACGCACGCCCCCCACACACACACTAAGACTCCATCTCTCTCCCTCTCTCTCTCACACACACAAACTAAGACTCCATCTCTCTCTCCTCTCTCTCTCTCTCACACACACGCTAAGACTCCATCTCACACACACATGCTCTAGGCGGAGCATTTGTTCCTACCGCCCTTCATCCAACCTTACCCGTATGATAAACAATCACCTTTATTTACTTGCATAACATGGACAAATTCCACTTTACTTTAGTAGTCAGCGAACTTATCATCTGTACCGTTATAAAAAAAACGAGTTGGTGGTGATGGTGTGCCTGCCATCTTGTAATACAGACCGTATGATCTATATCTGAGGATAGAAAGCAAAGTATGACAATTTTACAAAAGATACCGGCACCTCTCTCCACATCATTATCTCTCGCAACCTCATTGCTCAGCAATTAAAAAAGGAATAAGTCTCTGGAACAATCTAGCATGCATGGTGGCCGCTGCCGCCTGCCGGCGCCGTCCATCCCATGCCTCCACCCATTCCGACCACCAGTCACCACCACGCTCCACTCCTCCTCGCCTTATCTCTCATCTTTCATTTTTTCGATGACATTCTCGAGATACCAGTTTTCCGATAAAATTCTTGAGATATTACTAGTTTTTACACATGGGATTACTCCTGCATGGGTCAATCACAACAGGTGTTCTATAAAAAAATGCATATTGATGTTCCGTGCAATGCACGAGAATCTTGCTTGTAATTATATAACGCAAATCACGAGCAGGAAGTGACATTTTTTGACACAACCACGTTAACATGGTCACGTAAATCACTAGCTAAAGTAAATACCATTATACTTATATCCCGATGCAAAAGGTTGAGTACATGTCCGAAGAGTAGAGTCGCACACATGCACTCTGTCTCTCAGAATCTCTCTCACACACACACCAGTTACGTGACGCCCACTTAGCAGACACGTATGTTACAATTTGTGCACCCGCGGGTACACGTGATGCTGCGCATTTATTTAAGCCGGAAGGCGAACCCAAACAGTAGCTGTGTTCATTCCCCTCCCACCTCCTCTTCTCTGGTCGCCGTCGCCCGGTAGCCATGGGTCGGCCGAAGGTAACAACATACGCCATACTCCCGCCGGAGCGGCGCTTTAATATGGAAATTTTAGTGGTCATGCATGCATCTTTTTGTGCTAGCACTCCTATATAAGGGTTGACCGGTCGCTTCCCGCGAACGTGCACGGGCGGTGGAAGAGGAAGGAGAAGGGAAGCGGGCTGTGGAGTAACGTTTTTTACCACAATTTCTTAGGAAACTGAGTGCAATAATTGAGTAGTCTTGCAAACTACCAGTACTACACCTGAAACAGTTCAAAACCTATACTCCCTTGCCAGCGCGCGCTTCCCGCGTGAAACGGTCAGCGTCCCCCTGGAGCGTCAGTGCCGCATTAATGCCCGGCCAGAGCGGAGGCGACCTCTTACTGGCGCCGGCTTTGAAGTGGCGCGCTGGCCGAGAGAGCGCCACTTCCCGGTGCACGCGACTGCTCCGCGTCGAGACTGGCCATAGGCCCTGTTTGGATCCATGGGTTAGAGTTAGTTTGAGCTAGTTGGGGCTCAAATAGCCCTAAACTATCCAAGCATGAGGGTTTAAATTGGATCAAGTTGCACCAAACCCACCAAAAAAACTATCCCACCCAAGAGGTGCTAACTGGAGATAGTTCTCATTGGGACCACTGAAAAATCACTTTTCTCTCTCCACGAAGTGCATTTATTGTCAATCTAACCCTGTCACCAAACACCTCTTTGGCTACAGTTAGTTTAGGGTTAGTCATGAGTTAGTCTAACCTCTAGCTAAGTTAGAGTATCAAACAGGAGCAGTATAGGACATGCAAGTTGCTCAAAGTATACAGGAAAATTCGTACGTGAAAGGATTCTTTTCTTTTTGAAAACAGAACGTGAAAGGAATTTTTTTAGAATGCTCTTGGCATGTCGCTAACATGTGATAGTTAACCGACCTCAATAGACGGCAGAAACGCCAGCCCGACGCACTTTGATAGAGACAAGGAGGGAGAAGCGATACAGGCTGCTAGATTACTAGAGTGATAGCGTGGGTTAGCCATGTACTAGTATGATACTACACTGGGCTGCCATGTTTCGTACTCTTCCAGTCCACTATGGAGATGATTGGTTAATTTTATATCGCTGAATAATATTAACTATTATGAGTGCAGACGCTCCATCACGAGGTTCCTTGCTCCTTCTCGGTCGTCTGGAATCTATGTTCTTCCACTCTATTTTTTTACGTGAGCTTTGTTCATCCTTTTGCCAACACGCGAGACATCTAGCATCAAGGTGCACGTGTTATGCAAGGATCGTTCCATCTATATGAAGAACACGTGGGACTGGAACTACGAGATGAACATGTACCCAGGAGTGGACGTACGAACCTGAGTAATGTAGCGCAGTAAGTGAAGTAGAAAGGCACAAATGGTATGAACATGCGTGGCATATAGGGTGTGTTTGGTTGCGTTCTCATCTCAGCATAGTTGTTCCCTCTTCATGCATGCTCAACTCAACACCCCTCTTCATGCATGCTTCTAGTGTATTTGTGCTAAACTAGTGTGGATTCATGCACCCTCCATACACTTTACCAAACACCCAAAAGTAGGTCGAGAAAGGAACTCTTGGGCAGCATTTGTCTCTTACTACGTACTACCACTAAATGTTGTACGTGCAATGCACGATGATGTTATGGAGTACGTGCCTAAGTACTCTACTACTACTATATTAGTTGGAGGCACATATTAAATTTTATATTTGTTTACGTGTATGCCCCGAGACCTTCCAACTAGATGTGTCTTTGTCTCCAGGTCGCACTTTGTATCGTTCATACCACTAAGTACTACTACGTGTGGTCTCCGACCCAGAAGTGGAAGAAATGGAGACGCTCTATCATGCTGTTTTTTTACGCTGGGCTCTACCACGCTGTTCATGTCCCACTTCTTTCGCTGACGTGTGGGACATCCAGCACGTGCCGTGTTTGGCACCCTTCGTCATAAGAGTTGAAACGCTAGCATTCATCAGAAATAAAAAATAATTATAAATCGGCAGTGATACTATTTTTTGCAAACCAATCAGCAGTGATACTATACCACACAGTTTCCTTGCTCCTCGATATCGGAAAGAATACTTCCGTTCGCCAACATGTGGGACGTCGACCATTCTGGTCCACTTGCCATGCACACAGAACTCCAAGGGAGTCACCCAGGTTGTCGCGCCGCAGTAACAATGACTAATGAGCCGTAAAATCACATGCCCACTTCCCACTTTGAAGTTGCTTGGACAAAGGAACCATCATGACTTTGTTGAATTCCGCTTCTTGAAGAAAACTACTGTACCAACAGTACTGCTAGCTACAGTAGTTACTCCAATAGAGGCCTCCTTTCGTTCCTAGGATAGGAATATGAAAATCATAGGAAGTGAGATGACATGCATCTCAATTCCTATAGAGAAAGAGATGCCATTTGATGCTTAGGATAGGAATTTTTCCATTTAGTCTAGGCTAATGTACTGGTAATTTGCTCTAAAAACTACAGTAGTAACTAGTAGTACTGGTACATGCTCGTACTCAAACACACACACACACTAACTATTAGTACTACTACTTCTCACATGCTGGCCAGATGCCGTCGTTCTCCTTCCTGGCTTTGTCGGCGACACCCCACCGTGCTTGGATCTCCGCCGACCTCTCCGCAGCAGCGTGTGCGTCCTTTTCTTTCTTGCGGCGGAGGGCCTCTCTTTTCTTGAGTGCTTTCTGACTTTTCCGCTCCCTCTGTGCGGCTTTGGTCGCCTCTTGCTCTACTGCCCATTCGGCCTTGGCATCTTCAAATTCCTCCCACATAGTTGTGAGGTCGCGAGCGGCGATGAACTCGGCACGGCGGGATGCCATCGCTTCCCTACCATTTTGTGTGCGGTCATGGGCGGCGAGGAACTCGGCGCGGCGGGATGCCATCACTGCCTTACCGGTTAGTGTGCGGCGCGGTGGCATGAACGACGCTTGGTGAGAGCTCTGGGGTGGAGTGGCCGGACAACCGTATAGTGCATTGGTTTGTCAAGAGCTCAAGGACAGAAGACGAAGCAAATTTGGATTCCCCTTCAATCCTGGTCATTTATTACCGAGTAAAATGCATTGGCGGTCATCGAACTTGTCTTGATAGCTCACTTTGATCATTGTATACGAGATATGGTGATTATACGGTCACTGGCTCAGCGTATAGCTCCGTATTTGTCTGGTTGACCAGTCAAACAGTCCGCATGCGCCTCATCAGCTCGTGTTCTTTATCTATCTACGCGGGCCTACCTGTCAATGGAGAAAGAAATACTGTAAAAACCAAAATTATGCTAGAGTCCGGACCGCTTCCGGAGCCCGCTCTCACCGCCCTGGCCCCTCAAGACGCCAGCTGCCCGCCGCATGCATGCATAGCAAGTACAGTAGTGCTCCTTATGTGGAGGAGAGAGAGGCATTGAAAAAGTCAAGGAGTGGGCTCTGCAAGAGCCCGTCTCTACACGTGCTCCTAGGTATAAAAAAATAATTCTAAAAAAGGCATAAAAACAACTGTGTCTTAAAAAAGAAAGGTAAAAAACATTTGAGAGGAAATAGATAGAGAGAAAGTGAGAAAAAGTTGTAACCTGGGCATTACATGAGGAAGGAGGGAGTGGTGCACATGCCAAGTTCACTGGTCTGCCGTGTTTCACACTCCTCCATCGTAACAGTGGAGACAATAGCTTTCATCAAAAATAAACAATGAATACTCATTGCTCGTCCTCTATATCGGAAAGAATACTTTCATTCGCCGACATGTGGGACGTCGACCATCCTGGTCCACCTGCCATGCACAAAATTATCCTGGTCTACCCCGGTCGTATCGCAGGCCCAACCTTTCCCACTGTAAGTTGTTCGGACGAAGGAACCATCATGACTTCGTTGAATTCCGCTTCTTCAAGAAAACTTACTGTACCCGCAATACTGCTACCACACGCGAAGACTGGACGGCACTGTACCACGTCATATCACTGAAACCCACTAGGGAAAACTAGCCCGCCTAGGTCATCTATTTTGGAACGAAGGGAGTACGTCTCTGCACTGCTATGATTTTGTGTTGCACGTCATATCACTGAAACCCACTAGGCCAAACTAGCCCGCCTAGGTCATCGATCGCTAAGCCTACAATTTTAGGAGCTAGGGCTATTGGTCGATCGACGAGGGATAAGTATAAGCGTACCACGAGCTCATCAGCCCCAACGTTTCTCTTCGGTGAGTGTTTTGCAAGTACTATAGCTCGCACAGTAGCTAGCCTACTAACACCAAGAATCATCAAACAAGCCCTGCTGATATGATAAACAGTTCAAACTTACATCTAATCATGCCATATATTACATCAAAAGCTAGTGAGGATACATCTGTTTCCATAACTCGGAGAGGGTTCACATGATTCATTGCATGATTCACTATCAAACAAAAGTAGCAAGATCTGCCCACACAAGACAGTGCACTAGCCCTAAGATGGTTTGATAACACGCATCGTTCTGGTAATTAAACACAGGGCAATGCAAACTACCCTGAAGGATTAGCCCGACCAACTATTTCTTGTCATCAATCTCTCGGGCAATGAACACAGCACGGACAGCGGCATGGGAATCGATTTCTGGGGCGATGTCCGCAGGACTGACCGCGACATCGGAATCGATCTCTGGGGCGATGTCCACAGGATGGACAGCGGCATCGGAATCGATCTCCGGGGCGATGCCAACAGGACGGGCCACGACATTGGAATCATCAAGGACGTCCACCGGCACCTGCACAACCCTAACATATTAGCAGGCACATTGAAAATAATCAAAAACCACAACTATGGTAATAAGCCATTATTTTTACCTTGTGCAGCTCACCAGGGGATCTCATCCCTCCGGGGGCCATCTCCTCGTCCTCGATGGGGGCCATCACCTTGCCAAGGGAATACTGCTTCTCAACGGCGACTATCTCCTCAAACTCGGTCTTGAGCCTCACATAGGTGGCAATCAGAGTTCCTGGGGTAGGTACGATGGGGCCCTTGCCGTTCTTCCAACTTCCTTTGAGGAGTGCGTCCGCCAACGTCCTCAACTCTTTGGCCAATGCTTGTTTCTTGGAGTTCTTCGTCTCCATGGGTTGGCCCGCCAACATGGTCAACTCGTTGGTCAGTGCTCGCTTCCTGGAGATCGCTGTCTCCAGTGGGTTGTCCGTCGGGAACTCTTTGCCTAGTGCTCTAGGATCCATCAATGAACTGACAAACAAAAAGCAATCGAAAGGAAACCACAATCGCAATGAAAACGGGAAAAGAATAGGATGTGAGAATCGGTCGGTGCTTCGCAAAAAGAAGATTCTTGGAATGAAAATATAGCAGCATAACTGATTCGCCCACATTTCCTTCGTCGGTACAGAAGAAGAATGGCAGAAGTGAGTAGCCTGGAGTGAGGTTTTCTTCAAGAAAGGGAAGAAAGGGCTTGAACGAGCGTTCCAGTGAAATGATGGTTGCTTCGTCCAGTCCAGCTTGGAGGCCACCTTACCACTGCTGGTAAAGGTGTGGGTTTTGTGATATGACGGGTCACGACGGCCACACCGGGGTTACAGGTGAGTCTTGACTGTAGCACCTCGCTGTGATTTGGTGGATGGCACTTGGGCCCGGATCATTTGAAATGTCCCGCATGTAGATAGAGCGGCTAGTCATATAGGAGTGCTCAATATTGTGCACCGTGACCAAGGCGGAGAGGAAAACGAGAGAACTACGTAATTAATGAATGAGTTTAATTAGGGTAGTTTTGTAAAGTACGAGATACATTCATCCAATCGCAAAATGCCTTGGTTCATGAGATTTGAGATTTGAGCCCTATAAACCGGAAGGGAGGGAGTACTGCACACGGTGTAGTCTAGTCACTTGTTGAAATCTCTAGAAAGGCAAATACTCCTTTCCGGTTTACAGGGCTATACTATTCCCTCCGTCTAGGTGTTTAAGTCATCTTAGGCTAGCCATAGTGGGAGTAACTTAGGCTGCTTGTAATGGGGAGTATCATATACTAGTATCATGCATATGATACTAGTCTATGATACTACGTCCCTAATGCATAGTATCATATGTTGGTATCATAGATGACTACATTTATTGCCAAGCATGACACAAAGTAGCACATCATTTAATATGATACGGTATCATAATATGATACTCAAGCCTCTCTTTCTTCATTTAATTCTATGCCACTTCATCAAAATTGCTTAGTTGGCATGCATGATACTACCTATGATACTCCCATTACAGGCAGCCTTAGCTAGTAACATAGCGCACTCCAAGAATTTTTTGCTTATGTGGCAAGTAATTAATGATAGGTGGTAACATAATATGTTACTGTAACATAGCGCTTTTCAAGATAAGATGAGTCTACAAGCTAATAAATGAAGCCATCTAAAATACTACTATTATGTTACTTTGCATTATGAAGGTAGTAATTTAGGTTAGTGTCATATGCATGACACTAGTCTAAGTTACTCCCCACTATGACCAGCCTTACGAAAACCAAATAGTCCCGAAACACTTAGGCGTGGTGCATTAACTTCTACCTTGTTTCTTGTTTCTTGACATATCAACCAATAAGAGATGAGAGGTGTGCATGCTTTTAATGACTTGCAATGGCTAGTTCATTGCATGCAATGCTATTAATTAGCAAATAAACATTGGTGACCCCAAGAGGAAACGGTGCTAAGCGCGTGGACCTATGCAGAATGAGTATCAACCAATGGATAATGGAGTTTAATTGTTAAACAATAGTAATTTTGTCTCATGCAAGAGCCTGGCTAGTACTCCAAGGAACCGCACCACGCGAGCGTTCGCAACTGCCATGTTCGGGTTGCGCTTGGCTCTTCGCCTCTTCGAGAAGACGAACAATAATGATTGCTCCTACTTCTACAGTATCGAATGCATTGCTTGCTTGCTAGGGTTGCTCACTATGTATATACAGGCTGGAGCCTCCGCGCTTGCTTGCTAGGGTTGCTCTATTCACACACTCTCATCCTCTCCAGATTTAAACAAGATAGGGGTAGTAACACTGTCTTTCTCCCTTCAAAAAACACTGGCTTTCTATCCTCACCGCTGGTTACAGATCCGGACGTATCCCCCTCCGCTGGTGAAGGGGAGGAGGGGTAGCGTTTAGGCTGTCATCGACAGCGAGGGAGGAGACCCACTGCCGGCCGCACCGTTATCTCTGGCCGAGCGCCGGTGCGGGAGGTCCTCCGATCCCTCTGTCATTGCGTGTGGGCGGATCCGGCCTCCCGCCGCCCACCTATACACATCCTGACGACCTTCAGGTATATCTTCGTTCAAAACCGCCTTAGCTCTACTTCCCCAGCTCACTACGTCGCTGCATGTGCATCATTTTCTACCTCTCAGCCCCTCTCGATCGGATGGTCCAACGTCAATTTTTTTTCTATTGTTAGAGGTAAAGCTACTTCATGGAGTCGAATCTTGTACTCCCTCCGTCCGAAAATACTTGTCATTGAAATGGATGTATCTAGATGTATTTTAGTTCTAGACACATCCATTTTGATGACAAGTAATTCCGGACGGAGGGAGTACTTGGTTCAAACAAGAAATAAAGTGGGGGTGGGGGAATTTAGTATGTACATCGGACTTGGTACAAACAGGAAGGAAAGGGGGTGAAAGTAGTACAGACTGGTCATCCAACCGGTCTCTTGGTCGAAAAGGGAAATATAGGGGTAACGCTGTACACAGTGGTATGACCAGGACTAGATTTGCTATCCATACATAGGAGTAGGTGGCTAGAGTGAACAAAAATGGGACCAACCCAGATATGTTTCTTGGATGTTTGTTTCTCGGGGCAACAAACTATGAATCACCACTTTATGCCCCTGTTTACGTACATGGTGCTGGACTGCTGGTGCACCCACTGTTATAAGCCATGACAAGTTTAGCCAAATGTTTTTGCCTGTAATTGTTCGAGACTCTGACTGTTTCCTCTGTGCCTTTTTGTGCAAACAGGGATATCCAATTCACCTGGTTGCTGTTGTGACCTTTCGGTGCACTGCACAAAACTCTTCTTAAAAGAAGTGACTTTTGTGTTGTTTAACTGGAATGTCAGAATGGAACAGTTGGTTCATTTTGGTGGAACTGCACAAAGGGAGATCTGTGTTCCAATCCTCATCATCCATATTGGCGCCATAATCTTCCTTTAGGTAAGAATGATATTTAATGCATGTGTTCATCTCTATTTTCCGACTGCCATGAGAAAATAATGCTGTTTTTTACTAGTACACTTGTACTCCCTCACTAACAAAACCAATTCTGAATTAGAAGGCCAATCATGTACTTGGTTTCACCAATTGGTGAGGAGAAAGAAAAATAGAGCATGAAGAGGAAGAAGAAGAAGAAGAAGAAGAAACAGTGCCAAGGCGATCTTGCTGAAGCCAGAGGCCTCAGTCGAGGCCATTCAAGGGCTCCGCCAATGACTACCTTACATGTGAGACGATCCTCCAGGGAGCCCTTCCACTTCTGCTGTCTCACTTAATTAATTAGGAGTACTTAAGTACCACTAAGTTATTACTACCTAATTTTCCTGTTGGAGTTAAACAAATCTTTAGTAGGACCCTATGCTGAATCATGTACGTGTGTATGTTTGTCTATGGAGGTGAATCATGTGGTGGAGCAGGGAGGGAATATTATTAGTGCCATGACATAATAGTGCTATTGTTTTGCATGTCAATTTATTGCCATTGGTTCAATGAGGCAATGTTTTGCGTATTGTCCATCATGAATTTGATGCTACTGGTTGAGTAATATGCTAATGTCTTCCTATCCTTTCTCACTAAGCTAATGAAGGTTTCACCTTATTCCTA
The DNA here is from genome assembly GCF_003073215.2 of Triticum urartu. Classification (NCBI taxonomy): domain Eukaryota; kingdom Viridiplantae; phylum Streptophyta; class Magnoliopsida; order Poales; family Poaceae; genus Triticum; species Triticum urartu. The sequence goes on along the minus strand of NC_053023.1, from coordinate 207,977,032 downwards.
CTTGTGCAAACAGGGATCATGTTGTGCCAATCATACATTAAATGGAACTACACAAGACAATACAATGAACTGTATCCCAGCCAGTGCTTTAACTCTGCTGGAAGTTCTTGATAATCTTTCGATATAATGTCAGCACTGGTAAACAAGAGTGATTTCAACCATACATTTGAAGTGCACAAAAATATATACTATTGTGTGATTCCAGTGAGTGCTTTATCCTCTCTTATGGGACTACATGAATAAGCTTTTTTTCTCAGGTTGGTACGGGCCTAAGGCCTTCATCCATATTAGTTTGCTGTCATCTCTATTTGTATCGTGCTACTGTCATGAGAAACTCCTTTATCTTTGCACGTTAAAGTTTTGCAACCTATGATAAATGGCAATGCTTTGAGTGTTGAGTTGAGCTAATTGGCACTGATTAAATAAACTAATACCTCTCTTTAAGCAAGACTACTATGTTGCTAACTTTACCCATTAAGATAATGAGGGTGCTTCTATTTGTTAGTGTATGTTTCATAAACTAGTCCCACTATTACAGTAATCTCACTCTCTCAATATATGTGCCAACAGGGATGCTCAATTTTGGTGGAACCGCACAAAAACTTTGGGTGCTTCATTGCCTTGACAGCTTCCGTCCTTTCTTGTCAGTTGCTAAACTCCGCATGCTTTCTTCCTTTGCTGTCAGTCGCTTGGCTTATCTCGGCTTCCAGTCAAAGGAAATAGTAATTAATATGCTACCTCACATAGGTTGGTACTGGTCTTTATCCTGATTATTGTGCCTGTCATATGTATTGGTAATTTGGTATTGTGCTACTGTTTGCCGATTTCATAAAGGAGTAATTTGGAGCCTGAACTCGCAGGCAAATCATTACATCGGGTGATTTCAGTAGAAGTGCACAAAATGATCAGATGGACAGGTACTTATGCTGCTGCTATGTACTCCAAAGTTCACTCAGACAAGCATCAATGTTGACAAGAAGTGCCTATATTCATTCGAGTATCAACCGGCATCAACCAATTGTCAAACTCCAAGTGTTAGGAGAGTGAACGCCAAAAATATTGCTTGGTGCATAGCCCAGAAAAACGCAGTCCAGTCTTTGGTCCCAACTTCTGCCTTTTGGTTATCAGCACATATGGTAGCGAACTATATGGCATGGAGTCTAAAGATTCCAGAGAAGTTGGTTGACGCGTGTATTCATCTGGCACTTAATCAGTTTGCACGCCAAGGATGCTCCATTTCAGTTGAACTGCACAAAAAATTTGGGTGGTTCATTCTCTCAACCGCCTCCTTTCTCGTCTTCAATGTAGAATTTTGGCGAGATACATGACCAACATGACCCGGTAAACTGGTTGGATGAAAGTAGTGGCCAAGTTGCTCAAACCTCCCTACGCACGAGGCCACTATTTGAGGATAAACCTACAAGCAAAGTTCAGATTGTCTGTGCTTCCTCTTATGTACTCGAAAGTTTACTCGTACAAGAACTAATTTTAGCAAGAAGTACCTCCGATTGAACACCATTTACCAGTCTGTACCCTAGGTAATTAAAGTTCGTCCATGGATCATATTGGCTGTGATCTCAATCATTTGGATGCATAAACATACTGAACATGCGTATATCTGAATCTTTTTGTAAATTATGTATGAATATTGTCGTGTGATCTATCAATCATTTGGATGCATAGATATGCTGAGCTTGTGTATATATGAATCTTTTGAGTTGTTGATTGTGAATGTTGGCTATGGATATGAACGTGTCCTGTGAACCTGAGTTTGATATGAATGTTTACCTTTTTTGTTCTATTTGTGTGTGAACTTGTTAGTATGCCTACTGTGGGGTATAAAACGTAGGTCTCTTATAAAAGTAATGCCGTGTCCAATTTATGTTTTCCCTTCTAACCACCGCAGATGTGCTGCCGCGCATCCGAACCAGTGAAGTTTCCCACTCCTCTCCATCTGTGACTCCACTGCAGCTTAATAAATAGTAACGTCTTCGGTTTTAGCCCGGTTTTCCGTAGATTAACCAGGCAATTCTCTTCTTCTTAATTAATCGACGAGGCAATTCTTTTGCCTCCGTTTCGGAAAAAAATTAGTAACGTCTAACTGAGCCAGTTAGTTAGATGCGTACACTTGGTGTAGTAGGATATTTATTTAGTTTGATGCATACACTTGTTCTTTTTTGGTAGCCCTTTTGTAATGATGGCTAATGTTGGGTTTGGAAGAGGGAGTTGCGTCTTCACTCTTCTGGCCTGCTTACTGCTTCTGTTGCACCCCCAGCCCCGGTTACTGCTGTTGCTATTTTCAATGTACAATCAGTAGTATATTTCATCTGTTGGTTGAATAAATGTGTTGTTAGAATGACAAACACAATGTTTTGGAAGTCGTTGCATGGTTCGATCCTTTAGTGCCCCGTACCGTACGTAGCGCATACTATTTATCGTACGGAACATATTTTTTTTGAAACTCGAAACACATTTTCCACTTGTTGATAACATGCAGCCCACTGATGAAGGCCCAATAGAGAAGCCCATAATTAACTGGAAGGGAGGCTCTCACATGAATCCGGACCAGGTACATGCTCATGGTCCCCTAAACATAAATAAGTAAATAAATAAATAAAGCTAAATGCTCATGCACCAGTTCTTTGGGAAAATAGATAGCCCAGTATTTCTTTTTGAAGAATACCCAAGCTAGGCCTATTTGTTTTCTCCGAATTACTGGGCTGCAAATCTTTCAAGACGAGGAGGGATGCATTCCGACCTGGCTTAAGAGTATGGACAATGTCTGTTAAAAGTAATATCAAAAGGGGTTGAAAATTCCAAAAAATTTATAGCAAATGGGATATAAGTTTCTTTTTTTGGTTTTGTTCTTCACTGATATCTTATACGTATTTCATTGGATTTAACATGACATAGTACTAATTTATTTTTAAATTTGTTTTAGTATGGCAATTAATTTTTGGATTAAGAATATTTCGTTCCCCAGCAAAAATTTGCGAATTTTCAAAATTTCCCACATATTTAGTTAATTTTTTGACCCTCGTATTGACCAGAAAATGGCCAGCAATTCTAAAAATGCAAAACGGGCTGCAATAAATTCCATATGAATTAGAAAATGAGTAAAAATTATAAAAATAATAGCAAATGGGCTGTACACGCCACAGATTTCGAGGCTGACTTGTTTACGCAAGGCTTTGTCAGTGAACACACGATTCTAGCAGCAGTTAGTGTTGGATGTCCATCCAACGGCTGACGTGCTTCTTCAATCTCTGATCTTCCTGCTCCAGCCACCTAAACTAGCGCCGACGGGACTGTCTGCTCCCTCCTCTTGTGGCCCGCTATGATGCTGTGTGAGTGCCGCGCAGGCTTCCCCGCCCCCCTACTCCCTCCGCTGGCCGCACGCAATCAACTGCCTCCTTATTACTCGAAAAAATGATTCCTCCCACTGACATCTGGGGCGCACCGGTTGGGAGGCTGACCTGTGGGCCTACTAAGTTGACGCGTACGCAGGGCTTGTCAACTTAGTCAACAAACGATTCTAGCAGCAGTAACCGTTGGATTTGAATCGAACGGTCCTGCTGCTTCTTCAATCGCTGCTCTTCTTGCACCAGCCGCCCAAACCAGCGCCGGGGAGACCGCCTGCTCCTGCCTCCAGTGGCCGGCTGTGCTGCCGATGAGGCCTCATCGCCCCCTACTACTCCCACCGCTAGCCAGGCCCTGCGGCGACGGCAGCCTCACACCGCAGCCGAACCAGTGAACCCTCGTACTCCTCTCCGCGTGGGCATCCGCTACCGCGTCCCGGCTCCGCGTCGTCCCCTTCCTAGGCCTCGCCGTCGTCCACCGCCTTGGTGCTCTCGGCGCGGCGTGGTCAACATGGTCAACGACATTCCATCGGAAGAGTACTGTACGTGGAGAGGCTGACAGCTGGGTCCACGGCCACAGCCCAGTTTTTTTGTGATTTGCCAAGTAAGTCGCTTTGTCAGGCCTGTTGGGCTGCAAATCTTTCAAGACGAGGAGAGCTTTCATTCGGCTGGCCGAGAAAATGGCCCATCAGTAATGAGAAATGGGTTGTACATTTTTAAAACACATCAAACCGGCAATTAGTTTCAAATATCTTTTTTTTTCATTTCAAGATTTTAAATTACATTAATTTTTATGCGTGGAGAATTTGTTGGATTTTATATTGATATACATTTATTTTTAAAATCAGTTTGAATGAGTCGAAATTTCGGGATTAAAAACAGTTCGGACGCACCGAAATATGCAAAATTTCGTATAATTTTTTAACCGTGGCCACAATATGGGCTGTAATGCTAACAAAAAGAATATGGGCTCCAAAAAAACCTTAAGAATTAGCAAATGGGCTGTAAATTATTAGAAATAATGGCAGATGGGTTGTATGCTGTTTTCCACAGATTTGAGGCTTTCCTAAAAAAAGGTTGACGCACAAGCAGTGACTGTTGGATGGCCATCCAACGGCCGTCGTGCTTCTTCAATCTCTGCTCTTCCTACTCCAGCCGCTCAAACAAGCGCCGGCGGGACTGCCTGCTCCCTCCTCCCCGCGGCCGGCTCTGCTCGCGCAGGCCTCACCGCCCCATCGTACTCCCATCGCTGGCCTAGCCATCCCTCTACTCACCCACACCTGCTGTTATTCTCCGGCGACGGCAGACGAACCAGTAAACCCTCGTACAGTCGTACTCCCCTCCGCGTGGGAAACAACTGCCGAGTCTTCCCTGCCTCCGTGTCGTTCCCTTCCTAGGCCTCGCCGTCGTCCACCCTGGTGCTCTCGGCGGCCTGGTCAACGTGGTCAACGACCGACATGCATCTAAAGTGGACTGTACGTGGAGAGGCCGACAGCTGGGTCCACCGCACGCAAGGAAATGCCTCCTTATTACGCGCAAAATAATGATTCCTCCACCTGACATCAGGGACCCACCAAAGGGCCTCTGTATTTCGCGAAAAAAACGTTACCGCCGCTGACAGCTCGGACCCACCAGCTATATCTTCGCACGCAAGGAAGTGCCTCCTTATTACGCATAAAAAATGAATACCCCGCTAGCTGGGACCCAGTATAGTGGCAGGCTGAAGTTTAAAAAAAGTTTCTCAAACCCTCAGGCAAAAAATTTCATTGTTATATAACAAAGCTTAAATGACCTTTTTTATAAATCGGAGGCTAATGAACTAATTGACCGAATAAAATTTGTGTACTTCTCTTTGTAGTCGCTTATTCTCGATCTCGACATATAAAAAGGGAATTTCTTGGTATTTTGTTAAAATTTGAGCTCTCTTCTCTAAATTTTCCCAAGAGAAAATAACTGTTGTCTACCCAAACCTAGGCAAATTCCATTGTTAACATCTTGCTCTCTCCCGGTTAGTCACGTTTTTCCGCTAAGTCTCATGCTAGCCATCTATTTTTCTCAACTCCCACTCCTTTCTCAGGGCTCACCAGGCCATCTCGCTCACCCAAGACAGAAGCTCCTCTCCTCTGACTTCCAATCAAGAATAGAAATGACCACCTACACCTACACATAAGAGGAAACGTTCAGCCATATGGAAACCTTCTAACCCTAATTCTACAGGTTTCCAAATATGAAATTATGTAGACTTGGTTCTTCTCCCACTGTCAGCCCGAGCGCTTCTCCTTCCTCCACCTACACCACACATGTACAAAAACGAAACCCAACAGCCATCCGTTCTCTCCTTTCTCCACATCGTTTCCAATTCCTCGGTACATATACGTGCACTCCACCTCCTCTTTCATTCCCGTAGCAACTCCTGCCTCTTCCTTCTTCTTTCTCCTCAGAACACTCTGCAAAGAAATGATGCTCCATAGACGCGATGTTCGATCCCATTGACGCAGCCCATCTCCATCCAAACCCCTGCGCCAAGTTCTTCTTCTACATCCCATGAATCCATTCAGAGAAGAAAGAACGTGATCGGTCGACCACACACGAAGAACTCCACATGTACGTCAACACTGTTCGTAGAGTTCATCACATCGTATCTTCATGCTCGGTGAGCAACTATCCAATTCCTTTTGCGCGCCGTCAAAACATCATTCAAGTTATCTCCTAGACATCATAGTTCCTCCTATTTTTATCGTTGGACGCGTTGATGCTATCCGTCACATGAACTAAATATTATTGGCATATTTCCATCATTTTGGTTCATCGTTTGATCTTGATCCCAATAGATGAAACATTTTAAGAGGTGAGAGGAACCCGTTTGTGGTTTTAGATTTTCTATTCATTTATTTTTACTTGTGTGATGTATGCCTAGGAGTCAATCCTAATTATTTTTTGCAATGTTAGGAGTAACACATGATTCACTAGATTTACTCTACTCTTGTTATTGTTTATATAGTTGTACGTACTGTTTCGGCTCGGTGATTTTTGGTACAATGTATAGTTCTCTTTTATACATGCGTACTAAATTTGTGAATTAATTCCATCTTTAGTATTTTGAACTATGATCTAGATTTTCTATGGGTTGCTAAATATTGTTGAGCATGTTGTTTCATGTGATATTTTTCTCTCGTGTGGTACATAGTTGTATGATATGCCTATGTACAAGTTTGTGAATTATTACCATGCGTGCGTTTATTGTAAGAATTTGTTTATTCTGGTTATATACTCTATCTTATGTTGTTGTTTTACACATCATGTAATCATCTCTTGTACACAATTTGGTGAACGTTCGCCATGTGTATAATTTCATAGAATAGTTTTTTTATTTAATTTAGTTTTGCTTTGTTTAGCATGGCGATATATATTACATATGTTCCATATAACCGTTCTCAATCAAGATGCATGTGTGTTGTATAGTTTTGATGTCATGTCATGCTCTGGGTTATTGTTTATCTAAATTATATGTGTCATCTAGTTTCTTTATAATAGTTGTAGAGTCGATGTTGCTTTAGAGTTGCTATAAGATAAACATAACCCAAGGTTAATTGATGGTTGTTGCATATAGTTATTTATCTTTTAACCATCACAAATATTTTTCGTGGTTGGATGCTTTATGTCACTCATATTTGTATTGCTATATAGGATTTATTCTTATGGCATATAACCTTGTTTATTACTTTTGATAATTGTTTGGTGTGTGTTTATTTATCGTAGTTTATTGCCATGCCATGTTAACCATTGCATTCAAGTAGAATGCTTGTTTACTTGTCTCCTACCATGCGTTATAGCATGGCTAGTATGGACTACCGTGTGATTGCACGTATGGTTAGCCTTCATTGAGATGATTCACATGCTAGTAGTTTCTTGATCTCGTACTTTTTTTATTAAATAAATTCTTGCTTGTTCAATACTGTGCCATGTAGTTGTGATTGCATAACTAGATAGCATCATGTGCGTGTACCAATTTTTATGTTGTATGATGCTTAGTTGTGTACTTTAGGTACTTGCAAGTGTTGGATGAGCTAAATATAGATACATGCCACTTTCTTACTCATGCGAGTATAATACATGTTGAATTGGTAGATGCCATGATCTAGTTATTTACTTGCCTAAATGCGGTATGGTATGCCCATATGCTTATATGACATAACTAGTATGTAAGTTTGTGTGCTCTTGCCATTCTGGGTATTCATGTAAGTTGATATCAACTAAGTTATATCATTGTTGTGAGTTGTATTCTATTAGCAATGTGAGTTGTATTCTATTAGTATCATACTTTGGCATCTCGTGTGATGATGATTCATACTTATCATTATACATATGTATCTAGTTGTTGTATTGTTGTATATTTAGATGTCGTACATGCAAGTGTTATTTCCTGTCTTGTGATGTTTCATGTGTTATAGTTGCACATGTGTTGCTCTTATATGTTTGACTTGTCTCACGTAGTATCATGAGTGCTTTATACTTGTTGTGATAGTTCATCTCATGTTTAGGATAGTTGTGCATCCTTTTGTTCCATGTGTTGTATAGTTTCTTGTTAATTGCTTTACAAATGAATTGGTTTGATATAATAGACTTGATCCTAATTCTTTTAATAATGTTTTATGGCTAGACCTAGATCATTTCAATTCATGTTGTTGAATGATGTATGATTGCTTAACTAGTATGGTTTGTAATGTGTGTTTGTTTATCTTATGGAACACTTGCTTTTGAATTCTTATATAGTTGGTGTATATGTTTGGCTATCGTTGACCATTATAAGTATTTAGATTCTATCTAAATATTTATTTGTGGTTAACTCTTACCTTTTCATTCCATGTTGTGATCATGTAGTTAAATGCATAGCGTGGTTCCATTTCATATGTGTGGATGCCATTGTGTTGGTTATATAGTAGTTTCGTATACAGTTAGTCGTGATGTGTAGTGGGCACTATTTGTGGTCAATAACATAGTTTGTACCGGGACGTTAGTCTTGTTGACAAGCCCTGATTATCCATCATCAACCTAAACCCTGTCAATTCCTTGAGTCCTCTACTTACCTTTCAATCATGCTATCTCCTTTTGGAATCTCCATCTGATCAATATCTTGCTATCCGTCCACTCTTAATTGTTTTGGATGTTATTTGGATTTACTTTTGCTTTGGTATTTATGGTTTGTCTTTGCTGTCATTACGACGAGTAGGGAGTGACGACGTTGTTGCACATGGACAGAACCAGGTTACTGAAGAAGGACTCAACAACGAAGGCATGCCTCCTTTGATCATACTTATCCTATGGTTTACAAAATTGCATTCTGTTTTATGGTTACTATATGCATGCTATTTTAATTCTTGTAGCTAGCATGTCGATTGACACATTACCTTGATCCGCTTGTCCCCTATTCAATTGACACCTGAGTTGAATTATAGTATTCTGGTAGAGTAGAAATGCTTAGCCATGCTTATTACCCTATAGGTGCATTGTTGAATGACCTTTGAGTCATTGACACTTGAAACTTATCGCTGAGCTAGGTTGATTGGCCCTTGTTGATCTCCTCTACTCTCTTCTACTCTGGGTGAAACTTACCATCTGAATACTGGCGTGGGCGACAGCTGAATCAAGGGTTGAAGGAGCGATTGGCTGCCCTTCACAGGTTGAAGGGGGCAATCAGTCGTCCGTGCCGCTTAAGGCCTAATAAGTCTTGGATTTGAAGATTGTGATAACAGTACAGCCACATGCTATATGGGCAATGGCTTGTTCAAGTAAGCTAGTCAGCCTTAGGTGTCGATGTTGCCGTACCGCAGATGGGATAGCTGCCCTGCGGGGAGTATCCTCGGCACAGATGGGGGGACCGGTTTGAGGACGTACTCTCAGTTCCGTGCGCCAGACCCGGTGGGCATGTCACATCTTTGGGGGATCTAGTCCAAAGACCTCGCCACAATCTCCCTGCCGGTATACCAGATGGTGTACTACGCTAGCGACGGCTAGTGGCAACAAGTCGGGATTGTGTCGTGTGGGTAAAGTGTACAACCTCTGCAGAGTGTAAAACTATTCGAATAGTCGTGTCCACGGTCAAGGACAGCACATGAATCTTTCTTGACATACAGGACCTGTTTTGCTTATTCCCTCTTTACCCCTATTCTTGGAACCTATGAAGAGTGTGAGTTGATCGAGGATCCTCACTTTGATGAAAGTTATTCTGGAGATAAAACACATTCTCATCAAAAACTGCTTTTATCCAATTGCTTTATTTGTCAAACAAAATTAGCTTTATGCAAATGAGCCATACAGCCTTCCTTTGAAGCCACATGTAGCTATTAGGTCCTTCCCCGTGGGAGGCATGTTGAGTACGTAATGTACTCATGGCAATAATTTTGTTGAAAACAGAGTTACCTGGAGATGAAGATGATGACTACGACTACTATGGCGATCTGTAGAAGTGAGGTCACATGGACTACATCGACTGCCTGTGGCTGAGATGGAGTCGCTACGCATTGTACTTTCTGCTGTTTTTCTGAATGTAATAAATGTCATGAGACATTTCGCTAGGTATGTCTTGTGACAATATATATTACTTGTAATACTTTAATGTATTGTGCAATGATATCATTTCACTGTGTTGTCAACAATGATCCTGGGGTTGACAAATATACACAGGAGGATCTGGAAGCTAATTCCGGGTTCTCACACTAGCTTGGACCCACCTTGGTGGGAGGCTGACTTGTGGGCCTACTAAGTTGACGGGGACGGAGGGCTTTGTCAACTTAGTCAATATGCACGATTCTAGCTCCAGTGACCGTACGATGTCCATCCAACGGCCGTAGTGCTTCTTCAACCTCTGGTCTTCTTACTCCAGCCGCCCAAACCAGCGCCGGTCGTGCCTCATGCTCCTGCCTCCCGTGGCCGGCTGTGATGTGGCGGAGGCCTCACCGCCCCCTACTACTCCCACCGCTGGCCAGGCCATCCCTCTACTCACCCACACCCCTTGTTATTCTGTGGCGATGGTAGCCTCACACCGCAGCAAACCAGTGAACCCTCGTACTCCTGTACGCGTGGGCATCCACTGCCACGCCTTCCCCGACTCCGCGTCGTCCCCTTCCTAGGCCTCGCCGTCGTCCACCGCCCTGGTGCTCTCGGCGCGGCGTGGTCAATGTGGTCAAGGAACGGCTTCCATCGGACGTGGACTGTACGTGGAGAGGCTGACAGCTGGGTCCACGGCCGCAGCAAGGAAGTGCCTCCTTATTACGTGCAAAATAATTATTCCTCCACTTGACAGTAGGACCCACCGGACGGGCCACTGTATTTCGCGAAAAAACGTTTGCCCCTGACTGTTGGGACCCACCAGCTACATCTTCGCACGCAAGGAAGTGCGTCTGGGCAAAAAAAACGATTCGCCCCCTGACTACTGGGACCGACCAGCTACATCTTCGCAGGCAAGGAAGTGCCTGACAGTCGGGACCCACCTGGTCAAAGCGTATGTAGCATTGTCATTCTGGTCGCGAACGTGTACGTACATACTGGTCGATGTAGAGGCATGCATGTGTCGTAGTAGAGGCGCGCACGTGTCGTAGTAGAGGCGCGCACGTAGCATGTACATGTACGTACAGCGGCCAGGGTGCAAGAAAGAAAATACGACCACGTATGTGTACATACGGGCGGGGTCTCGAACGCCTACTCGCGCATATATACGGCGAGGGCTCGTGTACATGGCTGGGTCGGAACGGAGAAACAGCATCGTCGTCGTGTTCATGGGGAGGCAACAGAATGCGTCGTGTTCATGGGGAGGCAACGGAATGCGTCGTGTTCATCGGGAGGGCTTGGACGGAACAGGCGATGAAAACGAGGCTTGGCGTACCGCGGAACGGAGGAAACGACCTTGTGTTTGATCGGACACATTCGAAACAGGATCCTGTTCATCGGGAGGGGTCTGGCGTACCGCAAAACGGAGGAAACGTACCTCCTATGGTCGAAACGGGGGTCCTGTTGATCGGGAGGGGTGTGGCGTACCGCAAAATGGAGGAAACGGACTTGTGTTGGAGCGCTACGGTCGAAACGGGGGTCCTGTTCATCGGGAGGGGTGTGGCGTACCGCAAAACGGGACTCCACGGGATACTGTTCATCTCCAGCGTCGACCCCCTCCAGCCTCCACGAGCTACTGTTCATCCACCGTCGACCTCCTCTAGCCTCCACCTGCGACTGTTCATCCATGGGCTCTTGTTCATCCAGCCTCCACCACGCGCTACTCCACCGGCTACTGTTCAACCACCCCTCCACCGTCTACTGTTCATCTAGCCCTCCACACCACGGGGTTCTGTTCAACCACCCCTCCACAGGCACCCCTCCACCGTCTACTGTTCATCCAGCCCTCCACACCACGGGGTCCTGTTCAACCACCCCTCCACCGTCTACTATTCATCCAGCCCTCCACACCACGGGGTCCTGTTCATCCACCCCTCCATGGGCACCCCTCCACCATCTACTGTTCATCCAGCCCTCCACCACACCACGGGGTCCTGTTCATCCAGAGGCAACGCCACCGCTCACTGTTCATCCAACCCCCCCCCCCCCCCCCCCCCCCCCCCCCCCCCCCGCAACGCTCACTGTTCATCCCATTGATCGGCTTCAGTTAGCAGCAGTAGCGAAGGAATCGCTCGATCGGGTTCAGTTAACAGCCATCGATCGATCGCTCGGGTTCAGTAACGCGTAGCCTATATGCAATCGCTCAGGTTCAGTTAGAGCCCAACGCCTTGCACACACGCGCGTACGTGTACGAGAGAAACGCGCATCGCTCGGCCCCCGACCTCCCACCGTAACTGGGAACTGCCCGAAATTTTACTCCCCCTTGCATCTACCACGGTTTTTTCCGTCATGGACGGCCCAAAGAATGTCATGCAGCTGCGTCTCCGGCCCGCCCAGGACGAAAAGCCCATTTTCTGTCATGATTTTTTGTCATAGAAGTAGGAGCCCACCACATCTATGATGATACCGGGTTTTGTCACAATTATCGTCATAGAAGTGTCATATGTATGACAGAAATTTTTTCGTTCGGCCCAAAATGTCACGGATGTGTCTTTTTTTTGTAGTGAATGGTTGTTCTATTTATATGAGTAATATCTTTTATGGTCATGCACCCTTAAAGAGTGGTCTATTCTTTTTGAATCTTGATAGTAGTGATACACATATTCATAATGTTGAAGCCAAAAGATGCAGAGTTGATAATGATAGTGCAACTTATTTGTGGCACTGCCGTTTGGGTCATATTGGTATAAAGCACATGAAGAAACTCCATACTGATGTCCTTTTGGAATCACTTGATTATGAATCACTTGGTACTTGCGAACCATGCCTTATGGGCAAGATGACTAAAATGCCGTTCTCCAGAACTATGGAGCGAGCAACAGATTTGTTGGAAATCATACATACTGATGTATGTGGTCCGATGAATATTGAGGCTTGCGGCGGGTATCGTTATTTTCTCACCTTCATAGATGATTTGAGCAGATATGGGTATATCTACTTAATGAAACATAAGTCTGAAACATTTGAAAAGTTCAAAGAATTTCAGAGTGAAGTGGAAAATCATCGTAACAAGAAAATAAAGTTTCTACGATCTGATCGTGGAGGAGAATATTTGAGTTACGAGTTTGGCCTACATTTGAAACAATGCGTAATAGTTTCACAACTCACGCCACCCGGAACACCACTGCGTAATGGTGTGTCCGAACGTCGTAATCGTACTTTACTAGATATGGTGTGATCTATGATGTCTCTTACTGATTTACCGCTATCGTTTTGGGGTTATGCTTTAGGGACGGATGCATTCACGTTAAATAGGGCACCATCAAAATCCGTTGAGATGACACCTTATGAACTATGATTTGGCAAGAAACCTAAGTTGTCGTTCCTTAAAGTTTGAGGCTGCGACACTTATGTGAAAAAGCTTCAACCTGATAACCTCGAACCCAAATCGGAGAAATGTGTCTTCATAGGATAACCAAAGGAAACTATTGGGTACACCTCCTATCACAGATCCCAAGGCAAGATATCCGTTGCTAAGAATGGATCCTTTATAGAGAAGGAGTTTCTCTCGAAGGAAGTGAGTGGGAGGAAAGTAGAACTTGATGCGGTAACTGTACCTGCTCCTTTATTGGAGAGTAGTTCGTCACAGAAACTGGTTCCTATGACACCTACACCAATTAGTGAGGAAGCTAATGATGATGATCATGAAACTTCAGATCAAGTTACTACCGAACCTCGTAGGTCAACCAGAGCAGGATCCGCACCAGAGTGGTACGGTAATCCTGTTTTGGAAGTCATGTTACTTGAGCATGACGAACCTACGAACTATGAGGAAGCGATGATGAGCCCAGATTCCGCAAAATGGCTTGAGGCCATGAAGTCTGAGGTGGGATCCATGTATGAGAAAAAAAGTGTGGACTTTGGTTGACTTGCCCGATGATCAACAAGCCATCGAGAACAAATGGATCTTCAAGAAGAAGACAGACACTGGCGGTAATGTTACTGTCTACAAAGCTCGACTTGTTGCAAAAGGTTTTCGACAAGTTCAAGGAGTTGACTACGATGTGACCTTCTCACCCGTAGCGAACCTCGTAGGTCAACCAGAGCAGGATCCGCACCAGAGTGGTACGGTAATCCTGTTTTGGAAGTCATGTTACTTGAGCATGACGAACCTACGAACTATGAGGAAGCGATGATGAGCCCAGATTCCGCAAAATGGCTTGAGGCCATGAAATCTGAGATGGGATCCATGTATGAGAACAAAGTGTGGACTTTGGTTGACTTTCCCGATGATCGGCAAGCCATTGAGAATAAATGGATCTTCAAGAAGAAGACTGACGCTGATGGTAATGTTACTGCCTATAAAGCTCGACTTGTTGCGAAAGGTTTTTGACAAGTTCAAGGAATTGACTACGATGAGACCTTCTCAACTAGCGATGCTTAAGTCCGTCCGAATCATGTTAGCAATTGCCGCATTTTATGATTATGAAATTTGGCAAATGGATGTAAAGACTGCATTCCTGAATGGATTTCTGGAAGAAGAGTTGTATATGATGCAACCTGAAGGTTTTATCGATCCAAAGGGTACTAACAAAGTGTGCAAGCTCCAGCGATCCATTTATGGACTGGTGCAAGCCTCTCGGAGTTGGAATAAACGTTTTGATAGTGTGATCAAAGCATATGGTTTTATACAGACTTTTGGAGAAGCCTGTATTTACAAGAAAGTGAGTGGAGCTCTGTAGCATTTCTATATTATATGTGGATGACATATTGTTGATTGGAAATGATATAGAATTTCTGGATAGCATAAAAGGATACTTGAATAAGAATTTTTCAATGAAAGACCTCGGTGAAGCTGCTTATATATTGGGCATCAAGATCTATAGAGATAGATCAAGACGCTTAATTGGACTTTCACAAAGCACATACCTTGATAAAGTTTTGAAGAAGTTCAAAATGGATCAAGCTAAGAAAGGGTTCTTGCCTGTGTTACAAGGTGTGAAGTTGAGTAAGACTCAATGCCCGACCACTGCAGAAGATAGAGAGAAAATGAAAAGTGTTCCCTATGCTTCAGCCATAGGCTCTATCATGTATGCAATGTTGTGTACCAGACCTGATGTGTGCCTTGCTATTAGTCTAGCAGGGAGGTACCAAAGTAATCCAGGAGTGGATCACTGGACAGCGGTCAAGAACATCCTGAAGTACCTGAAAAGGACCAAGGATATGTTTCTCGTTTATGGAGGTGACAAAGAGCTCATCGTAAATGGTTACGTTGATGCAAGCTTTGACACTGATCCGGACGATTCTAAATCGCAAACCGGATACGTGTTTATATTGAAAGGTGGAGCTGTCAGTTGGAGCAGTTCTAAAACAAGCGTCGTGGCAGGATCTACATGTGAAGCGGAGTACATTGCTTCGGAAGCAGGAATGAAGGAGTCTGGATGAAGGAGTTCATATCCGATCTAGGTGTCATACCTAGTGCATCGGGTCCAATGAAAATCTTTTGTGACAATACTGGTGCAATTGCCTTGGCAAAGGAATCCAGATTTCACAAGAGAACCAAGCACATCAAGAGATGCTTCAACTCCATCCGGGATCAAGTCCAGGTGGGAGACACAGAGATTTGCAAGATACATACAGATCTGAATGTTGCAGGACCCGTTGACTAAGCCTCTTCCACGAGCAAAACATGATCAGCACCAAGGCTCCATGGGTGTTAAAATCATTACTGTGTAATCTAGATTATTGACTCTAGTGCACGTGGGAGACTGAAGGAAATATGCCCTAGAGGCAATAATAAAGTTATTATTTATTTCCTTATTTCATGATAAATGTTTGTTGTAACATCCCAATTTTCAATTTGGAATGTTATACACTAGATCATCATGCATAACATATTTTCTTGCATCTTGGCCGATCCTAGAAATTTCACGCAACTCAAGGACCTCCGGAGAGAGTTGGAGATTTCGTTATTTTCATATTTGAGAGTTTCTCAAATTTTGAAAAGAGGATCGTTTGATTTATTTGTTTTATCTTCAATAAATTTTCCGGTGTCAAAATATGAGAGAGGAATAATATGACTTTCCCAAAATTTAGGAAAATGAAGATTTAATAAATAGATCAATTTTTGTTTGCCGGAGTTTTATTTGCATTTTATTTGGATAGGGAAAAATGCGCGTTTTCGAAAATTGCATTTTAGGTCCGGAGAAAAGTTCATTTTGTTCGGCTCATTTTTAGGAGTCGGGGAAAATTTACTTTAGATTTTTCGGAGTTCGTTTAGATCTCTTTTTGTTTTTTTTCTCTGCGCGCGGAAACTATTTATAAAAAAACAAAAAAAACTGGACCAAGGCCGGCCAGGCCAAGGCCCAGCCGGGCCGAAGGCCACCGCGCCCCAGGCCACCGCGCGCCTAGCGCCAGGCGCCAGGGAGCCGGCGCCGCCGCCTCTTGCTCTACGAATCCTTTTAGGATTCTAGGGTAGCCCTTGCCCCTTTTTCCTTTGTTTCGTTATTCCTAGTCCTACTCCGTATATTCTTTCCTATTCCTAGTCTAATTCCTTGCCCTCTACCCCAAGTAAACCCCTCCCCTCCCCAATATAAATACCCAAGCACCCCCCCTCTAAACATCAAATCAAGCCCCTCTCCTCCACACCCCTGCCGACCCCACCCGCGCGCGCGCCCTAAGCCGCCGCCCGCCCGCGCCGCCGCCGCACCTTGCCGCCGCCGCCCCACGCCCACGCCGCCGGAGCCCCTCACCGGAGACCTCGCCGGAGGTTGCCCCACGTCTCTTTTTCTCGAATCGTTTTCTTCTAATCGTTCCGATTCTTTTCTTCTCTAAACCGTTCCGGTTTTCTAGATCGGTTTTTCGTTCGGTTTTTCTTCTCCGAAACCCTAGATCGGATTCGTTTTCTTCTCCGACTTAGTTGCCTTTGGACCGTTCGCCGGACCGTTCGTCCTAACGAACGTGATCACCGGATTCTTCTAGGTTAATGAACGCCCGTTCGTTTAACCGTTCTTCTTTTTCTTTTCGTCGGATTTATTCCGCGATCGCGAACTTAGATCCGATCTTCTTTCTAGTCTTTCTTTTCGCTCGTTTATCGGAATCAGGTGATTCAAGCGCCTGGAGTTTCGTCTCGAAACCGCCGTTCCGTCTAATCAACTTGAACAAGCTTTTGCCCCGATAAAAATTTGACCTAGTTTCAACTTGCTAGAACCGAGTTGTTTTCTTCCGCCGTTTGTTTTCCGTTTCTTTGTTCGGTTCGTTCTTTCTTTGCAACCGGAGTTCTTAAATTGAACTTTCTGGTTCGTTCTCTTGTTCGAGTTTTACCTGTGCATTAGATGAGTACTTATTGTGTGCTTGTTTGTCTGCGATAGATTACCCGGATTGCGCCGCTTGTTACTTCGAAACCCTAGGACTCACGGATCATCAGCAAGGCAAGTAACACTTTGATAATACCTTTTCTACAACCCATGTTTTATTGCATTAGATCAATCCTCACACATTGCATGATTAGGATCTAATTAAATTGTGGGATGGGAAGTAGATGAGGTAGTACCTATTACCTGTACTATTATGAAACCTTTGGGAGTTACTTCTACGTTTGCTTATTATTATGCCATGCTATGCTAGTAGACGTGGATTGGGTGAGTGATATCCATTACAGATGTGAGTTGATAATTTTAAAAGGTTTATCTAAGGTGGCAACTTAAACACACATCTGGGTGGATTGAGGCACCTGATGTCTATCAGGACTTGCCTGTTTTTTTGGACCGCCACCCAGGCTCAAAGGGATCATAAGATCTTTCATGCTAGAAACTTCCGTGTGCAGCCACAAGCCATTATGGGCTCTGGCATAGTTGACTAAGTTGTGCGAACTCTTACGGGGTGGACTAGCAGATGTAGGGGTTGTAGGTGGTACGGTCTACCCCACATGTAAGGTGCTAGCGCTTCTGAAAGACTGTGTCTCGGTCATCCGTCTTCTCAAACACCATGTAGTGCGAGAAACCAAACGGAGGCGATCGAGTCTTGTGGGGAAAAGTGCGCAAACCTCTGCAGAGTGTACAAACTAATCATGATTAGCCGTGTCCCCGGTTATGGACAACTTGAGTATCTAGTACTTGAATATCATTGTGAATCTCAACATGTTACTTCTAATTAATGTTGTTGGGTTTTAATTATTTTTAATTGGGATTGAGAATGCTGTCAACCATTCTCAATGTTTCACAACCACCATGATAGTTAAATAAATTTATTCCTTTGCAGTAGGGAAAAATTGGCTTTACGCAAAACTGTAACCATAGAGCTTTCCACCAGCCATATATGCATATAGTATAGCTGTTTCATTCCATTACTCTCTATGTGTTACATTGCCAGCATATTCCATGTGCTGGCCCGTTTTCGGGCTGCAACGTTAATGTTGCAGACTTTTCAGACGACGATTGAGGTGCGTTTAGGTCGTGGCCCTATACTCAGTGATGCCGCTGGAGTTGATGGACCCATTTATCTTCCGAGTCTTCCGCTGTTATTTTTATTATATGGCCTTAAGCCATATTCAGTGTAATAAGTTCTTTTTGAGCCATCGATGTAATAAGTGTGTGATTGCAACTCTGCTATAAAACCTCGATGTACTGTGTGGTGTCAGCATTACTGATCCAGGGATGACACCGTAGCACAGTAGACGTGATCCATTCGGGTCAGGTCGCTACAGAGATGGTATCAGAGCACACGCTGACTGTAGGACACGACCACTAAGTTAAAGCCATAGATCACTATTCTCTCCTCATTTTCTAACTCCTCATCTTTTCTACTCTATTAGGATGACGAACGTGAAGATTAAGTACGCTCAACCGGATGAAGGCACACCATTTGGAATTCACCTGAAGGAAGTCACCAAGTACCTGAACATTGGATTACCAAGCTTCACGGGAACCTTCAATGCCACTCTGCCTGAAGAGGAGCGCTGGAAGATTCAAGCTCACGTTCCGGGAAGGACATTCACGCCAATCACAAAGCCCATAGATAGTGTTTTCAATGCACCAACCTGGAGTCTGGGAAGGAGCATGGCATCCCATGTCACCATAGGACGCATTGGAGAAGTTTATCAAGAAGACCTCAAGGACACTATCTACCAGATTTGCGGACGCCGAGATGAACAATGGGAGTTAGTCAGCACCAGGAAGGATAGATCCATTGCAGCATCCATCCAGGAGTTAAACCAGCACATTCGACGCCACGAGAACCAGATGTGCAATGATATGATGGAGTTGAAGAATGCAAAGGCAAGGATCATCGAGCTAGAAGGAGAACTAAAGTCTACACGCAAAGACTACATGGACGAGATCGTAGCTCTAGCAAGGCACAATAACGATCTTAAGCAGGAGATTGAAGAACTCAAGAGGAAGTTAGCATCCCAGGAGGAAGACGAGTACGTCGCATGTCCAGAAAACTACATCATCATCGACGACACCGATTCGGATCCAAGCGAACCCGACTTTGAAGACGAAGCTGGAGCAGATATCATGGAGTCTTCCACCGGTTCAAATTTCTAGATGACCGCCAGATAGTAGTAGTATTTCCCCCATGTAAAACATTATAGTCGAGCACTTTTGCGATAGATAGACCGTTTGTAAGCCCTTGTTTGATTGATTGAAGTGATTTTGTGTGCATTTGCCTCATGTGCATATGGGTAGTGTTTTCCCTTTAGACCTCCTCTATTCTTATATCTCGTCTTTTCTAAACCCTCAGATGCCTCCGAGACGTGACAATGGATTTCCACCGGAGCTCACTCAGTTGATCCAGCAGCAGAATCAATTGATGCAAATGTTAGTTCAGAACCAACAGAACAACAACAACCCACCACCACCACCACCTGTTGACCACTTAGCCCATTTTCTTAGGCTGAATCCGTCGGTGTTTTCTAGTAGCACCGAGCCGATAGTAGCAGACGATTGGCTCCGCAAGATAGGAAGGGAGTTGACCACTGCAGGATGCACGGATGGTGAGAAAGTGAAGTTTGCCGCTCACCAGCTAGACGGACCCGCGGCAGCATGGTGGGAGAATTTCACAGCCACTTACCCAGTTGACACTGTCACATGGGATCAGTTTCAGCAAGCTTTCCGCACTGCCCATGTTTCAGCAGGAGCTATGGCCATAAAGAAGCGTGAGTTTCGCAACTTACGCCAAGGAGGAAGGACTATTGGCCAGTATGTGGAGGAGTTTAGTAAGCTAGCCCGTTATGCCCCAGATGACGTTGCTACGGATGCAGCTAAGCAGGAGAAGTTTCTGGAAGGACTGAATGATGAAGTAAGCATGAAGTTGATGGTAGCAAGTTTCAACAACTACCAGGAGTTGGTAGATCGTGCCATCATGATTGAAGGGAAGCAACAGCAGATGGAGAACCGTAAGAGGAAGTATGGACAGGGGAAGTATAACTCTGGAGCCCAGCAGAAGCCCCGTTTTACCCCTAAACCGGGATTTCAGTTTCAGCACACCCATGGAGGAGGTAGCACGCACAACCATAATGGCCACAAGAATGGTAATGGGAATGGAGGAAGCAATGGACAGAACCGCACCATCCCATCGACCCCAACCAAGAGAGATCTGAGTAATGTCACTTGTTTCAAGTGTTCGCAGACCGGACATTATGCCAATGAATGTCCTGAAGGCCAGAATGGAAATGGCAATGGAAGCTCTGGGAAGAAGCCGAACCCTTTCAATAGGGGACAGGTGAACCACGTTAATGTGGAGGAGGTCGAAGATCAGCCCGATGCGGTAATCGGTAAGTTTTTGGTTAAGTCATTTACTGCACTCGTTCTTTTTGACACTGGTGCATCGCATTCATACATATCAAGGGGATTTGTGGATAAGTATAACCTGCCAACCCAAGCCCTTAGGTCACCCATGTTAGTAAGCTCACCAGGAGCAGAGTTTATGGCTACACGATGGTGTGATCGGTTACCATTAAGGATTGGTAACTATGTGTTTCCCTCAGACCTAATAGTATTGGAATCTCAAGGATTGGATGTAATATTAGGCATGGATTGGTTATCAAAGTATGAAGGGAATATTGAGTGTGCTAGTAAGTCAATTTTGCTTACTACACCAGAAGGGAGAAGGATCAAGTATGTATCCCGGCATGTACCAAAAAGGAC
Source organism: Triticum urartu (assembly GCF_003073215.2). Classification (NCBI taxonomy): domain Eukaryota; kingdom Viridiplantae; phylum Streptophyta; class Magnoliopsida; order Poales; family Poaceae; genus Triticum; species Triticum urartu. The sequence continues at coordinate 207,955,980 of NC_053023.1, read as the reverse complement.
ACAAGTGAATTGCCTAACAGGAGTTGTGCAAGAAGAAGTACCAGTGGTAAAGGATTTTCCTGATGTATTTCCTAAGGAATTGCCAGGCATGCCACCGAATAGAGACATTGAGTTTTTGATTGAGTTATTGCCAGGTACAGGCCCAATATAGAAGCGACCATATAGGATGCCAGCAAAGGATCTGGTGGAAATTAAGAATCAGATTAAGGAGTTATTGGATAAAGGTTACATTCGCCCAAGTTCTTCACCTTGGGGATCACCCGTACTTCTAGTGGAAAAGAAGGATGGATCATTAAGGATGGTTGTAGATTATCGGGGATTGAATGAAGTAACCATCAAGAACAGGTACCCACTGCCGATGATTAATGATCTGTTTGATCGATTGCAAGGAGCTAAAGTGTTTTCCAAGATCGATTTGCGATCAGGGTACCATCAGTTGAAGATTCGAGAGCAGGATATACCTAAGACAGCATTCACCACGAGATACGGATTGTATGAGTATACCGTTATGTCATTTGGATTGACTAACGCACCTGCCTATTTTATGAACCTGATGAACAAGGTATTTATGGAGTTTTTGGATAAGTTCGTCGTAGTGTTCATTGATGACATCCTGATTTATTCAAAGAATGAAGAGGAACATAAGGAACATTTGCGTTTGGTTTTGGAGAAACTAAGGGAACATCAGTTATATGCCAAATTTAGCAAATGTGAGTTTTGGTTGAAGGAAGTAGGATTCCTCGGACACGTTATATCCGGAGAAGGTATAGCAGTTGACCCCACAAAGGTTGAGACCATAACCGAATGGGAAGCACCAACAACAGTTGGAGAGATCCGGAGTTTTCTTGGACTCGCAGGATACTACCGGAGATTTATTGAGAATTTTTCAAAGATTGCGAAGCCTATGACGGAATTGTTGAAGAAGGATACTAAGTTCAAATGGACTGAGGAGTGTGAGGCTAGTTTTCAGGAGTTGAAGAAACGATTGGTTACCTCACCAGTGTTGATATTGCCAGATCAGACCAAGGATTATGAGGTGTATTGCGACGCTTCACGTCAAGGACTTGGAGCAGTGCTTATGCAGGAAGGAAGAGTTGTTTCGTATGCTTCACGACAACTGAAGCCTCATGAGTTGAATTATGCCACGCATGATTTGGAGTTAGCAGCCGTAGTGCATGCATTGAAGACATGGAGACATTTCCTCATTGGAAATCATTGTGAGGTGTACACGGATCATAAGAGTTTGAAGTACATTTTCACGCAGAAGGAGTTGAACCTCAGACAAAGGAGATGGTTGGATCTCATCAAGGATTATGACATGAGATTGCATTACCATCCCGGAAAGGCTAATGTAGTAGCTGACGCATTGAGCCGTAAGAGCCATGTCAATACCCTAGTGACGGGAGAAATACCAAAGGAGTTAGCAGAAAACCTTCGGAACTATTTCCAAACATATCCGAGAGGCTATGTAGCCGCATTGGAGATTCAATCAACATTGATTCATAAGATTAGAGAAGCTCAGAAATCTGACAAAGAGATTGCTGCTATAAAGGAGAAACTTAGCAAAGGAAAAGCAAAGGGATTTCGTGAGGATGAGCACGATACCCTATGGTTTGAGGACCGTGTTTATGTGCCCAATGACCCGGAGATCAGGAAGTTGATTTTGCAGGAGGCACATGATTCACCGTATTCGATTCACCCAGGGAATACCAAGATGTATTTGGATTTGAAAGAAACATTCTGGTGGACCGGAATGAAGAAGGATATTGCAGCATATGTGGCAGTTTGTGACGTATGTCAGAGAGTAAAGGCAGAGCATCAGAAGCCAGCAGGATTGTTACAACCATTGCCGATACCCGAATGTAAGTGGGATAAGATAGGCATGGATTTTATCACAGGACTACCCAGGACGAAAGCAGGGTATGACTCGATATGGGTAGTAGTTGATCGTTTGACGAAGGTAGCACATTTTATTCCAGTTAAGACCACTTACACCAGTGCTAAGTTGGCAAAGATATACATGACTAGGATCATTTGTTTGCATGGAGTTCCGAGGAGTATCGTATCAGATAGAGGAACCCAATTTACCTCAAAGTTTTGGAATCAGTTGCATGAAACTTTGGGAACCAGACTAGAGTTCAGCACAGCTTTTCATCCGCAGACAGATGGACAGACCGAGAGAGTCAATCAGATTTTGGAAGATATGCTGAGAGCTTGTGCACTAGATTATGGATCTAGTTGGGACGATAACTTGCCGTATGCGGAGTTTTCTTATAACAACAGTTATCAAACCAGTTTGAAGATGGCACCTTTCGAAGCTTTATACGGAAGGAGGTGCAGGACACCGTTGTCATGGGACGAAGTTGGAGACCGACAATTCTTTGGATCAGATTTGATTAAGGAGTCTGAACGGAAAGTTAAGTTGATTCACGATAGGCTCAAGGTAGCCCAGTCCAGGCAGAAGAGCTACGCAGATTCTAAACGCAAGGAGATAGTTTACGAAACCGGAGACAGAGTTTATCTTCGAGTATCCCCACTTCGAGGAGTTAAGCGCTTTGGAGTTAAGGGAAAATTAGCACCGCGTTTCGTTGGACCGTTTAAGATCTTGAAACGTATGGGAGAAGTCGCGTATAAGTTGGAATTACCAGAGGGACTGTCAGGAGTTCATGATGTATTCCATGTTTCTCAGCTGAAGAGATGTCACGCCGAGATGGCGGAGGTACCGCTAAGAGATACCGTGCCGCTTGAAGCGATTCAGTTGAAGGACGACTTAACATATGAGGAGAAGCCAGTCAAGATTCTCGATTATGCCAGCAGAGTTACCCGCAGCAAGGTTATCAAGTTTTGCAAAGTTCAGTGGAACCACCATTCAGAGGATGAAGCCACCTGGGAGAGAGAAGAAGATTTGCTCAAATACCACCCTCACCTATCTTCTAGCCAACCCGAATCTCGAGGGCGAGATTCATCTTAAGGGGGGTAGGTTTGTAACATCCCAAATTTTCAATTTGGAATGTTATACACTAGATCATCATGCATAACATATTTTCTTGCATCTTGGCCGATCCTAGAAATTTCACGCAACTCAAGGACCTCCGGAGAGAGTTGGAGATTTCGTTATTTTCATATTTGAGAGTTTCTCAAATTTTGAAAAGAGGATCGTTTGATTTATTTGTTTTATCTTCAATAAATTTTCCGGTGTCAAAATATGAGAGAGGGAATAATATGACTTTCCCAAAATTTAGGAAAATGAAGATTTAATAAATAGATCAATTTTTGTTTGCCGGAGTTTTATTTGCATTTTATTTGGATAGGGAAAAATGCGCGTTTTCGAAAATTGCATTTTAGGTCCGGAGAAAAGTTCATTTTGTTCGGCTCATTTTTAGGAGTCGGGGAAAATTTACTTTAGATTTTTCGGAGTTCGTTTAGATCTCTTTTTTTTTTTTCTCTGCGCGCGGAAACTATTTAAAAAAAACAAAAAAAAACTGGACCAAGGCCGGCCAGGCCAAGGCCCAGCCGGGCCGAAGGCCACCGCGCCCCAGGCCACCGCGTGCCTAGCGCCAGGCGCCAGGGAGCCGGCGCCGCCGCCTCTTGCTCTACGAATCCTTTTAGGATTCTAGGGTAGCCCTTGCCCCTTTTTCCTTTGTTTCGTTATTCCTAGTCCTACTCCGTATATTCTTTCCTATTCCTAGTCTAATTCCTTGCCCTCTACCCCAAGTAAACCCCTCCCCTCCCCAATATAAATACCCAAGCACCCCCCCTATAACATCAAATCAAAGCCCCTCTCCTCCACACCGCACCTTGCCACCCCACGCCGCGCCGCCGCACCACCCCACGCCGCGCCCACCACCCTCACCCGCACGCCGCCCTAAGCCACCGCCTCACCCGCGCCGCCGCCGCACCTTGCCGCCGCCGCCCCACGCCCACGCCGCCGGAGCCCCTCACCGGAGACCTCGCCGGAGGTTGCCCCACGTCTCTTTTTCTCGAATCGTTTTCTTCTAATCGTTCCGATTCTTTTCTTCTCTAAACCGTTCCGGTTTTCTAGATCGGTTTTTCGTTCGGTTTTTCTTCTCCGAAACCCTAGATCGGATTCGTTTTCTTCTCCGACTTAGTTGCCTTTGGACCGTTCGCCGGACCGTTCGTCCTAACGAACGTGATCACCGGATTCTTCTAGGTTAATGAACGCCCGTTCGTTTAACCGTTCTTCTTTTTCTTTTCGTCGGATTTATTCCGCGATCGCGAACTTAGATCCGATCTTCTTTCTAGTCTTTCTTTTCGCTCGTTTATCGGAATCAGGTGATTCAAGCGCCTGGAGTTTCGTCTCGAAACCGCCGTTCCATCTAATCAACTTGAACAAGCTTTTGCCCCGATAAAAATTTGACCTAGTTTCAACTTGCTAGAACCGAGTTGTTTTCTTCCGCCGTTTGTTTTCCGTTTCTTTGTTCGGTTCGTTCTTTCTTTGCAACCGGAGTTCTTAAATTGAACTTTCTGGTTCGTTCTCTTGTTCGAGTTTTACCTGTGCATTAGATGAGTACTTATTGTGTGCTTGTTTGTCTGCGATAGATTACCCGGATTGCGCCGCTTGTTACTTCGAAACCCTAGGACTCACGGATCATCAGCAAGGCAAGTAACACTTTGATAATACCTTTTCTACAACCCATGTTTTATTGCATTAGATCAATCCTCACACATTGCATGATTAGGATCTAATTAAATTGTGGGATGGGAAGTAGATGAGGTAGTACCTATTACCTGTACTATTATGAAACCTTTGGGAGTTACTTCTACGTTTGCTTATTATTATGCCATGCTATGCTAGTAGACGTGGATTGGGTGAGTGATATCCATTACAGATGTGAGTTGATAATTTTAAAAGGTTTATCTAAGGTGGCAACTTAAACACACATCTGGGTGGATTGAGGCACCTGATGTCTATCAGGACTTGCCTGTTTTTTTGGACCGCCACCCAGGCTCAAAGGGATCATAAGATCTTTCATGCTAGAAACTTCCGTGTGCAGCCACAAGCCATTATGGGCTCTGGCATAGTTGACTAAGTTGTGCGAACTCTTACGGGGTGGACTAGCAGATGTAGGGGTTGTAGGTGGTACGGTCTACCCCACATGTAAGGTGCTAGCGCTTCTGAAAGACTGTGTCTCGGTCATCCGTCTTCTCAAACACCATGTAGTGCGAGAAACCAAACGGAGGCGATCGAGTCTTGTGGGGAAAAGTGCGCAAACCTCTGCAGAGTGTACAAACTAATCATGATTAGCCGTGTCCCCGGTTATGGACAACTTGAGTATCTAGTACTTGAATATCATTGTGAATCTCAACATGTTACTTCTAATTAATGTTGTTGGGTTTTAATTATTTTTAATTGGGATTGAGAATGCTGTCAACCATTCTCAATGTTTCACAACCACCATGATAGTTAAATAAATTTATTCCTTTGCAGTAGGGAAAAATTGGCTTTATGCAAAACTGTAACCATAGAGCTTTCCACCAGCCATATATGCATATAGTATAGCTGTTTCATTCCATTACTCTCTATGTGTTACATTGCCAGCATATTCCATGTGCTGGCCCGTTTTCGGGCTGCAACGTTAATGTTGCAGACTTTTCAGACGACGATTGAGGTGCGTTTAGGTCGTGGCCCTATACTCAGTGATGCCGCTGGAGTTGATGGACCCATTTATCTTCCGAGTCTTCCGCTGTTATTTTTATTATATGGCCTTAAGCCATATTCAGTGTAATAAGTTCTTTTTGAGCCATCGATGTAATAAGTGTGTGATTGCAACTCTGCTATAAAACCTCGATGTACTGTGTGGTGTCAGCATTACTGATCCAGGGATGACACCGTAGCACAGTAGACATGATCCATTCGGGTCAGGTCGCTACATTGTTATTCATGCTAGAATTGTATTAACCGGAAACATGATACATGTGTGAATACATAGACAAACATAATGTCACTAGTATGCCTCTACTTGACTAGCTCATTGATCAAAGATGGTTAAGTTTCGAAACCATAGACATGAGTTATTATTTTATCAATGGGATCACATCATTAGGATAATGATGTGATTGACTTGACCCATTCCGTTATCTTAGCACTTGATTGTTTTTGTTTACTGCTATTGCTTTCTTCGTGACTTATACATGTTCTTATGACTATGAGATTATGCAACTCCCGAATATCGGAGGAACACTTTGTGTGCTACCAAACATCACAACGTAACTGGGTGATTATAAAGGTGCTCTACAGGTGTCTCCGATGGTACTTGTTGAGTTGGCATAGATCAAGATTAGGATTTGTCACTCCGATTGTCGGGGAGGTATCTCTGGGCCCTCTCGGTAATGCACATCACTATAAGCCTTGCAAGCAATGCAACTAATGAGTTAGTTGCGGGATAGTGCATTACTAAACGAGTAAAGAGACTTGCCGGTAACGAGATTGAACTAGGTATTGGGATACCAACGATCGAATCTTGGGCAAGTAACATACCTATGACAAAGAGAACAACGTATAGTGTTATGCGGTTTGACTGATAAAGATCTTCGTAGAATATGTAGGAACCAATATGAGCATCCAGGTTCCGCTATCGGTTATTGACCGGAAACATGTCTCGGTCATGTCTACATAGTTCTCGAACCCGTAGGGTCCGCGCGCTTAAAGTTCTGTGACGATCAGTTTTATGAGTTTATATGATTTGATGTACCAAAGGTAGTTCGGAGTCCCGGATATGATCACAGACATGACGAGGAGTCTTGAAATGGTCGAGACATGAAGATTAATATATTGGAAGCCTACATTCGGAAATTGGAAGAGTTTCGGGTAAAATCGGGATTTTACCGGAGTACCGGAGGGGTTACTGGAACCCCCGGGGGGCTAATGGGCCTTGTTGGGCCATAAGGGAAAGAGAGAGGGGCCGTCCTAGGGCAGGCAACGTGCCCCCTCCCCCTCTGGTCCGAATTGGACTAGGAGAGGGGGGCGGTGCCCCCCTTTCCTTCTCTTTCTCTCCCTTCCTTTCCCCCTCCTAGTAGGAGTAGGAAAGAGTGAAACCTACTCCTACTAGGAGGAGGATTCCTCCTCCTGACACACCAACAAGGGTCGGCCGGCCTCCCCCTTGCTCCTTTATATACAGGGGCAGGGGGCACCTCTAGACACATAAGTTGATCACAAAGATCTCTCCCAGCCGTGTGCGGTGCCCCCTCCATCATAATCCACCCCGGTCATACTGTAGCGGTGCTTAGGCGAAGCCCTGCCACGGTAGCTTCATCAACATCGTCACCACTCCGTCGTTCTAATGAAACTCTTCCCCGAGCTCTACTGGATCGTGAGTTCGCGGGACGTCAACGAGCTGAACGTGTGCTGAACGCGGAGGTGCCGTAGGTTCGGCACTGAGGATCGGTCGATCGTGAAGACGTATGACTACATCAACCGCGTTGTCATAACGCTTCCGCTTAGCGGTCTACGAGGGTACGTGGACGACACTCTCCCCTCTCATTTCTATGCATCACCATGATCTTGCGTGTGCGTAGGAATTTTTTTGAAATTACTACGTTCCCCAACAGGAGTGCCCCGGTATCGTATCACCATCACTTTTATCTTTACCATTTTTCTTAGTTCGATCCTTTTGGTAATATCTTGATCTAGTAGAATAAAAGTTTTAGTATGATCTATTTTTGAGTTTTGCTTTATGATCCTTCTATGTAATCGAGTCTGTGAGCTATATATAATAAAGATTAGTGTTGAGTCAAGGGCTTGGTTATCTTGCTATGATCTTGAGGGAATAAAAGAAAATAATAAAAAGAAATAAAGAGATCATATGGATCTTATGGAGAGTAATGACTTCACATATAAAGAGTAGGATGGATAAAAGTTGTTGAGAGTTAACAAACATAGTTTTGGTCATCGTTGCAATTAATAGGAAGTAATAAAGAAAGAGAGGTTTTCACATATAAATATACTATCTTGGACATCTTTTATGATTGTGAGCACTCATTAAAATATGACATGCTAAGGAGTTGAGGTTGGACAAGGAAGACAACATAATGGGTTATGTTTTCTTACATCTGAGATAAATTATATTGTCATGGATCATCCAACATGTTGAGCTTGCCTTTCCCTCTCATGCTAGCCAAATTCTATGCACCAAGTAGAGATGCTACTTGTGCTTCCAAATATCCTTAAACCTAGTTTTTCCATGAGAGTCCACCATATCTACCTATGGATTGAGTAAGATCCTTCAAGTAAGTTGTCATCGTTGCAAGCAATAAAAATTGCTCTCTAAATATGTATGACTTATTAGTGTGGAGAAAATAAGCTTTATACGATCTTGTGATGTGGAAGAAATAAAAGCGATGGACTGCATAATAAAGGTCCATATCACAAGTGGCAATATAAAGTGACGTTCTTTCGCATTAAGATTTTGTGCATCCAACCATAAAAGCACATGACAACCTCTGCTTCCCTATGCGAAGGGCCTATCTTTTAGTCTTGTCTATTACTTTATATAAGAGTCACGGTGATCTTCACCTTTCCTTTTTACATTTTATCCTTTGGCAAGCACAATGTGTTGGAAAGATCCAGATATATATAGCTAATTGGATGTGAGTTTTCATGAATTATTATTGTTGACATTACCCTTGAGGTAAAAGGTTGGGAGGCAAAACTATAAGCCCCTATCTTTCTTTGTGTCCTACTAAAACTTCATAACCATAAATATCACGTGAGTGTTAGTAATTGTGAAAGACCAAAAGATGGTTGAGTATGTGGACTTGCTAAAAAGCTCTTATTGACTCTTTCCTATGTTATGATAAATTGCAATTGCCTCATTGACTGAGATTATAGTTTGTTAGTTTTCAATGAAGTTTATGATTCATACTTGAAATTGTGATTGAATTGTTACTTTAGCATAAGAGATCATATGACAGTATATATGTATGATGCTGTTATAATAATGATCATGATGCCCTCATGTCCGTATTTTATTTTATCGACACCTCTATCTCTAAACATGTGGACATATTTTTCGATATCGGCTTTCGCTTGAGGACAAGCGGGGTCTAAGCTTGGGGGAGTTGATACGTCCATTTTGCATCATGCTTCTATATCAATATTTATTGCATTATGGGATGTTATTACACATTATATCACAATACTTATGCCCATTCTCTCTTATTTTATAAGGTTTACATGAAGAGGGGGAATGCCGGCAGCTGGAATTCTGGGCTGGAAAAGGAGCAAATATTAGAGACCTATTCTGCACAACTCCAAAAGTCCTGAAACTTCACGGGAGAACGTTTGAAAATATATAAAAAATATTGGGCGAAAGAAGTACCAGAGGGGGCCACCCACCGTCCACGAGGGTGGGGGCATGCCCTAACCCCTGGGCGCGCCCCCCTGCCTCAGGGCCCTCTTGTGGCCCTCTGATGCCCATCTTTGGCTATATGGAGTCTTTCATCGAGGAAAAAATCATAAGCTATCTTACGTCACGAAACTCCGCCACCACGAGGCGGAACCTTGGCGGAACCAATCTAGGGCTCCGGCGGAGCTGTTCTGCTGGGGAAACTTCCCTCCGGGAGGGGGAAATCATCACCAACGTCATCAACATCGATCCTCTCATCGGGAGGGGGTCAATCTCCATCAACATCTTCACCAGCACCATCTCATCTCAAACCCTAGTTCATCTCTTGTATCCAATCTTTGTCCCAAAGCCTCAGATTGGTACCTGTGGGTTGCTAGTAGTGTTGATTACTCCTTGTAGTTGATGCTAATTGGTTTATTCGGTGGAAGATCATATGTTCAGTTCCTTTATGCATATTAATACCCCTCTGATTATGAACATGAATATGATTTGTGAGTAGTTATGTTTGTTCCTGAGGACATGGGAGAAGTATTACTATAAGTAGTCATGTGAATTTGGTATTCGTTCGATATTTTGATGAGATGTATGTTGTCTTTCCTCTAGTGGTGTCATGTGAACGTCGACTACATGACACTTCACCATTGTTTGGGCCTAGGGTAAGGCATTGGGAAGTAATAAGTAGATGATGGGTTGCTAGAGTGACAGAAGCTTAAACCCTAGTTTATGCGTTGCTTCATAAGGGGCTGATTTGGATCCATATGTTTCATGCTATGGTTAGGTTTACCTTAATACTTCTTTTGTAGTTGCGGATGCTTGCAATAGGGGTTAATCATAAGTGGGATGCTTGTACAAGGAAGGACAGTACCGAAGCACCGGTCCACCCACATATCTAATTATCAAAGTACCGAACGTGAATCATATGAACGTGATGAAAACTAGCTTGACGATAATTCCCATGTGTCCTCGGGAGCGCTTTACTTTATATAAGAGTTTGTCCAGGCTTGCCCTTTGCTACAAAAAGGATTGGCCCATCTTGCTGCACCTTATTTACTTTTATCACTTGCTACTCGTTACAAATTACCTTATCACAAAACTATATGTTACCGATAATTTCAGTGCTTGCAGAGAATACCTTACTGAAAACTGCTTATCATTTCCTTCTGCTCCTCATTGGATTCGACACTCTTCATTATCGAAAAGGCTACGATAGATCCCCTACACTTGTGGGTCATCACACGCTACTACTACAATTGCCAGGCCGTTGCCGGCAGGCCAGGCATAGTAGTAGCGCTTTTATGTAGGAAGCGCTACTGCTACTGAACCTAGCGGTAGCGCTTTCTACATAAAAGCGCTACTACTACGGGCTCCTTATCCACCCAATGGCCCGCGCGCTCGACCTCACTCCCCCGACCCTCACACTCTCACTCTCGCGCGCATCCGCCGTCGTCACCGCCGCCCTCCACCGCGCATCGCCGTCCCCCGCGCCAGAGCTCTCGCCGCTGCCCTCCCCCGCGCACGGCCGTCTCGCGCGCCTCTGCCGTCGTCGCCGACCGACCTCCCGCGCCGGCCTCCTCCTGCACCCGCCTCCTTCCCCGTCGGCTGACCTCCTGCGTCGGCCTCCTCCCCCACCGGCCTCCTCCATCGAGAGGTACTCCTCCTCCCTCCTCCCTCTAGGTTAATTAACTTATATTAGGTGAATTTAGTTCATTAGGTTAACTAGTTGAACTAAGTGAACTAGCTAGGTTAATTTGGTTTACTAACTAGGTTAATTAGATGTTTTTAGATGTTTGGTTAACTAATTTGGTTACTAAGTAGATGTTAATTAGGTTAGGGCAGTAGTGGTACTGTTAATTAGATGTTTTTTAGTTAGGGAAGTAGTTTAGGTAACTAAGTAGATGTTAATTTAGGGCAGTGGTGTTTAGTTTATAGAAAAAAATCAATATAGTTTTTTTACTGTTTTTTAGTAAGTGTTTAATAGAATTAGTTAGAAAGTTAATAGAACTAGTTAAACTACTTTATTGTTAGTAAGTACTAGCTTATTTTATTTATAGTAAGTGCTTGGTTTTACTAGTTGAATTAATAAAACTAGTCTATTTTTAGTAAGAAAATTTAGGTATATGAGATTTGATGATCTAATTAAAATTTTACTATAGAACTAGTTCATTTTTAGTAAAAAAATTAATAGAACCAGTTTATTTTTTTAGTTAAAGCAATTGTTCCTGCATCGACATCGACAATGTCTATCCCGCATCCTCATTGTTGACTCAGCGGAGGAGGCCTGGGCTTGGTGAGGAGCCATGTCCGGGACTGGGCTCCGCCGGGCTAGTACTGGGAGGTGCTACCTTCCGGGGGGCGTAGCTTGGTGAGGAGCTAGCCCGTTGTTAACCCGAACCTTCTTTGGTTGCAGTCGGGTGGGCCAGTGACGATGCGGAGGCTTGAGGACCCCGCGGAGGTGGTACGTCACCGTGTCAGCGAGGAGGACGAGCACATCCGTCGCGACATGGTTGCGTTGGAGGGCAAGTTCTCAATACCTGGGAGGTTCTTCAGGGATCTCACTGGAGCTATGATCCTGTGATGGTTCCTTCTTTTTGGGTGTGCACCGCCCGCGGCGATACCCATCGTTCGCTACGGTTTTAGCTGTATTAGTGATGTTATATGTATGATACTATTTGAGATCTATTAGTGATAATATTCGACGATGTACGGACGAAAGAGATGGTTTAGTTTTGCTTATTGAATGAATGCTAATTTATTTTATGATTTGGTTTTGCTTATTGAATGCTCAAATTGGAAAACTGCTCCATCAAGTTTGAATGCTCATATGATGTAGATATAAACATGTATATCTTGTGTTGCTCAAATAGGATATGTGCTTGCCCAAGTGGCCGGCCATGTTTGCAGGTTACACCTCCTATAGTGGCATATATTTTGCTGAAGTGTTGATTAATTTCCGTTCCGGCAAATTTCAGGCGCTCGATATGTCCTTTTTTAGCAAAGGTCATGCCAGATTTTTCCGTGAATTCTGGCATGACTTGTGCTAGAATATGTAGGATTGAGTGGCCTGGATTTTCTCCAAAAATAATTAAACGACATTTCGGGTTGACTTTAAGTCTGTCGAGTGGCCATGAGGGAGTGTATCCACCATATATGAGAGAGGACGAAGAATCCCGATTGTTGTCGTGGGGGTCATTTCTCCTTCTTTTCCTTGTGCTAGACCTTTGTTATGCACTAGGGAAAGGAGGAGTAACGACCATCACTGACGGTCGAAAAATCTATGAGGGGGTGTATCCACCATATATGAGAGAGGACAAAGAATCCCGACTGTTGTCGTGGGGGTTGTTTCTCCTTCTTTTCCTTGTGCTAGACCTTTGTTATGCAGTAGGGAAAGGAGGAGTAACGACCATCACCGACGGTCGCAAATGTCAGAGAGGAATCAGTGAGGGAGTGTCTCCACCATATAGACTCGGCAGACCGATAGTCAACCTGTGATGAATAATAATGATCTAATTTAATTTTTATAGTACATATATTGAATTGTACAAGTTTAATCTTTGAATTATGAACGTAGGAAATGTCGTCATCGGACGACGAAAGTCTCCCGGGGGAGTGCAGCTGGTGCAACGATGACCGAGGTCTGTGCGACAGGCCTCACCTGGATGAAGATCGGCGCTTCAGCATTAAGCTCCAGGAGACCTTCGATGTTGAAACGGTACGCAACAACGAAAAGTGTTTTTTCGTAATTAAGCAAGACTTCAACTATTTCAACGTGTAATTTTCATTGTTTACAATTTGAGTAGCTTATCCCATGCCATGGAAGACGCTATGTCTTGGAGAGGATGGGTTTTGAAGACCATGAAAATTTCAAAACAAAGAAAATTCACCTAAGGACCCATCATGATATGGGTTTTGAAGTAAATATGTATAATTCTGAGAGCGTAACCCATTTTGGTTGCAAAAATTGGGAAGCACTTTGCAAGATGTATGGTTTTTATGAGGGTATTCTTGTCACCATGGATCTTGGTGATCCTAACATCGACCAAGACAATATGGACATTTGGGTCCTTGTTGATATGCTTCCAATTCTACCGCTATGTCAGTTTCTCAAAATATAGTTATTAACTAATTTATATTGTTCATTTCAAAATAGTTGACAGCTTATTTCCATTGACAGCTTATTTTCATTGTTCAAACAATGTGCAGAACATGGTAGACAGAACCTACTACACCGATGGCTCCGAGTTAAGTTATCACGAGAAAAATCATCTGGTCGCATTTTGTACTGATCTTGAGAATTACAATATCTATTATAAAACTCCTCCACATTATGGTCAATACATGCCACTAGTGCACGTGTTGAACTACGGTAACATCCATGAAGATGTCATGGTAAGATTTTTTAGTATTATGACATCTGTGCATCTTTTGCATAAATTCTTTTAAAACTTAACTACATTGCTAACTACGAAGTTATTACTATGTTTTTCAACAGAAAATCCCGAATGATTGTGTGCCTCATCTGATGTATCAGAATGGTCGCCTTGATGTTTTGAACATACGGCTAGGTCATCATACGAATCTCACCTGTCCATATTGGATTTCTAAAAGAAGTGGAGACATGAAAAATCAAAGGATGGAAAAAATGTATGGACAGTCGTAAGGAGGTACTTGGAAGCAACATTGTGCGAAAGGCAAGAATTGAAGACATGATAATCTCCATTCTCCATAATGGAGAGTCAGGGCCTATCTTGTTTTATGCTATTTTATCTAAGAGAAGGTAATAGGTCCTAGTTAATAATACTCATGATCATGTGCTAAGAACAACTAAGTAGGATTGGTTAGATGACTATGATGATGTGGTATCGAGTAGAAGTTTTATGATCAATGATGATGAGTATGACTTGTTATTATGATACCAATAATGAGTTGTTCATTATTATGATCGATGATGCATGATGCTAAGTTGTTATATGAGCATGATTACTTATTATATATAACAGTGGGTGAAATGAACCTGGATTAGATTCAAGTGAAGCCAACATGTGGTGCACATCGAAAGTATACTAATCCAAACTAGATTAAGTTTGGATTAGAGTAGTACTTTCGACATGCACCACATGTTGCCTCCACTTGAATCTACTCCACGTTCAATTCACCCACTTTTATATATAATAAGTAATCATGGTCATAAAATCATATGATGAAAGTATTGTATATAAAACCACACAATAAAAATAAGCTGTATTTTTAAAAATACAGGAAAATTTAGCAGCAACGCTTTTTAGAACAAGCGTTACTACTACTTACAAGTAGAAACAACGCTTTTTAGGACAAGCGCTACTGCTACTTACAAGTAGCAGTAGCGCTCCCTTTCCAGCGCTACTGCTACTAGTTAGCTGTAGCGCCTTAGTGGTAGCGCTGGACCTAGCGCTACTGCTATGCATATTTCAAGCGCTACTACTAGGGTTTTCCCTAGTGGTGAGGTGCCAAATAATGCACAGGTAATTATGGTGAAGAAACCACACTTTTATATAAGGGATCCCTTTATATAATGCTTTAATACTCTAAAGTGATTTAAACAGTAACAAAAACAATTAAGTAAATACCTTTTTTCATTAATATAACTCTAAACTAATTTATTTCGGGGTAAAACTTTTATGACAGTGGGTGGTTCTGAAACATTATTTAGGAGTTGTTATCATATTTTACTAAACTAAAATTAAGGTGTATCTATTATAAAACAGAAAATAAAAATAAAAAAAGTAAGAGAAAGACAAAACAAAATACAAATAGAAAGAGAAGGACACCCCCGGCCAACTGGGCCAACAGGCCCAGCTAGCCAGCCACGCGGCCCAGCTGGCCCACCCCCGGCTGGATAACCCCACCCATAGCCTAACCCTAACCCCCAGCGCACCACCCCCTCCCGCACGATCTTCTCCCATGTTCCCCTCGCTAACGCTGCCCCTCCCCCGATCCAGATCGGGAGGCAGGGACCCCGGCGACCGCGCCGCCCCGTGCCCGGACGCCGGCGCCCACCCCGGTGCCGCCCATTGCCGGATGCCTCGCCCTCCTCCCCGGAGCCCCCCCTCGTCGCGACGCCCCGCCGCCTCTACGCCGACCCCGATGAACGACGCCGGCAGCATGTCGTTCGCCACCATCTTCCTCACCCCGCTGCCCCACCAACCACCCCGAACCCACTGTCATCCCGGTACAGCTCCTTGTGAGCCGCGCCTTCCTCCCCCTTCCCGAAACCCTCCCTCCTGCGCTCGCCGTCACGTCGCGCCATCGACCACGGCCCCGCTAGCCCCAACACCACCGGAGCCCCTCGTCCGCTCCCGTGCGCTCACCCAGCTGGCCTCGCCCGGCTGCGCCTGCCATCTGCCCCGCCGCGGCTCCCGCTCCGCTCCAGTCGTGCGCCCCGCCATGGCCTCGTCCCCTCCCCGCTCCGCCCTGCACTGCCGCCACGCCTGCACCCATCGTCGTTGCCTCCCGCTCCCCGCGTCGCCTGCCCGGCTAGCCCCACCACACCAGGCTGCGCGCCACGGCGCGCCCAACCAGCCCCCCAGCTTGTTGCCGCCGCCTGCTGCGGCGTCGTGGCCGCCGGCGTCATGCAGTGCCCTGTTGGGCACCCGCAACTGCTCCTGCGCCCGTTAGCCCAGCGCCTGCTAGGCCTCCCCCGGGCCTATGACAAATGGGCCCCACGCCCTGGAACATTTTAAAAAAAGGTAAATAAAATTAAAAATAAATAAATAATATATATAATTAAATATTAATTAATTAATTAATTAATTAAATAGTTAACTTAATTAATTCTATTTAAATTAACTATTTAAGATAAATTAACCTAATAACTATTTAACCTAATTAACTACTGTTAATTAGCTAAACAGTCCCTAACACGTGGGACCCACCTGTCAGGTTGACCAGGTCAACGGTCAACGTTGACTGCTGACGTCAGGGAGATGCATTAATTAATTTTCAAATTAAAATAATTTATTAAATCTAGAAAATTGATTAAATCTTTTAAAATTAATATAAAATAAACCGTAGCTTGGATGAAAAAACTTTGTACATGAAAGTTGCTTAGAACGACGAGACAAATTCGAATACGCAGCCCGTTCGCCCGCCACACATCCCTAGCATAGCAAACGCGCAACTTTCCCCCTCTGATTCATCTGTCCGAAAACACGAAACACCGGGGATACTTTCCCGGTTGTTTTCCCCCTTCGCCAGTATCACCTTCTACTGCATTAGGGCACACCTGGCACCGTTACTTGTCATGTCATGCATCAATATGCATCTGTTTCCATTGTATTCATTGTTTGTTCCCCCTCTTCTCTCCGGTAGACTACGAGACTGACGCCGCTGTTGGTGCCCCGATCGACTACGTTGTTGACGACCCCTCCTTCTTGCCAGAGAAACCAAGAAAGCCCCCCCCCCTTAATCAACCCGATATCTCCTATTCTTCTCTCTACTGCTTGCATTAGAGTAGTGTAGCATGTTACTACCTTCCGATATTCCTATTCCGCTACATAGTCTGTCATTGTTGCTACAGTTGTTACCCTTACCTGTAATCCTAAATGCTTAGTATAGGATGCTAGTATTCCATCAGTGGCCCACATTCTTATCCGTCTGCTATGCTATATTATCGGGTCGTGGTCACTTCGGGAGGTGATCACGGGTATATACATACTACACTATTATACATGATACATGGTGGTGACTAAAGTTGGGTTGGCTCGTAGAGTACCCACAAGTGATTCCGATGTGGGGGCTGAAAGGACAGATGGTTCCATCTCGGTAGTGGTGGGCCTGGGTTGCTGACGGCCCCCGACTATTACTTTGTGGCGGAGCGACAGGGCAGGTTGAGACCACCTAGGTGAGAGGTGGGCCTGGCCCTGGTCGGCGTCCGTGGTTACTTCAAAATAACACGCTTAAGAGATCTCAGGTATTTGATATGAGTCTGGCCACTGGCCAATACGTACTAACCAACTACGCGGGAACAGTTATGGGCACTCGACGTCATGGTATCAGCCGAAACCTTCTTGACGTCAGCGACTGAGCGGCGCGCACCGGATTGGACTGGAACGCCTGCTCTTGTATTAGGGAGGCTAGGTCTGCTTACCGGCCGCGTTCGCAACATGCAGGTGTGCAATGGGCGATGGGCCAGACCCCTGCGCACATAGGATTTAGACCGGCGTGCTGACCTCTCTGTTGTGCCTAGGTAGGGCTGCGACATGTTGATCTTCCGAGGCCGGGCATGACCTAGGAAAGTGTGTCCGGCCAAAGGGGATCGAGCATGTTGGGTAATGTGGTGCACCCCTGTAGGGAAGTTTATCTATTCGAATTGTCGTGTCCCTTGGTAAAAGGATGACCCGGAGTTGTACCTTGACCTTATGACAACTAGAACCGGATACTTAATAAAACACACCCTTTCAAGTGCCAGATACAACCCGGTGATCGCTCTCTAACAGGGCGACGAGGAGAGCATCGCCGGGTAGGTGATGACCCACAAGTATAGGGGGTCTATCGTAGTCCTTTCGATAAGTAAGAGTGTCGAACCCAACAAGGAGCAGAAGGAAATGATAAGCGGTTTTCAGCAAGGTATTCTCTACAAGTACTGAAATAAGTGGTAACAGATAGTTTTGTGATAAGATAAATTGTAACGAGCAACAAGTAACAAAAGTAAATAAAGTGCAGCAAGGTGGCACAATCCTTTTGTAGCAAAGGACAAGTCGGAACAAACTCTTATAATAGGAAAAGCGCTCCCGAGGACACATGGGAATATCGTCAAGCTAGTTTTCATCACGTTCATATGATTCACGTTCGATACTTTGATAATTTGTTATGTGGGTGGACCAGTGCTTGGGTGCTGTTCTTACTTGAACAAGCATCCCACTTATGATTAACCTCTATTGCAAGCATCCGCAACTACAAAAAAAGTATTAAGGTAAACCTAACCATGGCATGAAACATGTGGATCCAAATCAGCCCCTTACGAAGCAACACATAAACTAGGGTTTAAGCTTCTGTCACTCTAGCAACCCATCATCTACTTATTACTTCCCAATGCCTTCCTCTAGGCCCAAATAATGGTGAAGTGTTATGTAGTCGACATTCACATAACACCACTAGAGGCTAGACAACATACATCTTATCAAAATATCAAACGAATACCAAATTCACATGACTACTAATAGCAAGACTTCTCCCTTGTCCTCAGGAACAAACGTAATTACTCACAAAGCATATTCATGTTCATAATCAGAGGGGTAATAATATGTATATAGGATCTAAACATATGATCTTCCACCAAATAAACCAACTAGCACCAACTACAAGGAGTAATCAACACTACTAGCAACCTACTAGCACCAATCCCGGACTTTGAGACAAGAATTGGATACAAGAGATGAACTAGGGTTTGGAGATGAGATGGTGCTGGTGAAGATGTTGATGGAGATTGCCCTCTCCTGATGAGAGGAGCGTTGGTGATGACGATGGTGATGATTTCCCCCTCCCGGAGGGAAGTATCCCCGGCAGAACAGCTCTGTCGGAGCTCTAGATTGGTTCCGCCAAGGTTCCGCCTCGTGGCGGCGGAGTTTCGTCCTGAAAAGTTCCTTCTGATTTTTTTCTCATCGAAAGACTTCATATAGGAGAAGATGGACGTCGGAGAGCCACCAGGGGGCCCACGAGGTAGGGGGCGTGCCCTAGGGGGGCGCCCCCCACCCTCGTGAGCAGGGTGTGGGCCCCTTGGCCTTCATCTTTGGCGAGGATTTTTCTTTATTTATTTTAAGATGTTCCGTGAAGTTTCGGGACTTTTGGAGTTGCGCATAATAGGTCTCTAATATTTGCTCCTTTTCCAGCCCAGAATTCCAGCTGTCGGCATTCTCCCTCCTTATGTAAACCTTGTAAAATAAGAGAGAATAGCCATAAGTATTGTGACATAAAGTGAAATAACAGTCCATAATGCAATAAATATTTATATAAAATCCTGATGCAAAATGGACGTATCAGTAGGATTATGCTATACGATGATACTTGGTTAACTTACCATCTACTCTCTTCTAATGCTTCAAGATGGAGGCTTCCAGAAGCGTAGTCTTCGATAGGACTAGCTATCCCCCTCTTATTCTGGCATTCTGCAGTTCAGTCCACAGATACTACCCATTTCATTGATATCATTGCATATGTAGTGTAGATCTTTGCTTGCGAGTACTTTGGATGAGTACTCATGGTTGCTTTGCTACTTCTTTTTTCCCCTTTCCCGGTTATTGCGATCATATGATGGATTCCAGGAGTCAGAGGATCCCGGGGATGATTCTACATGGAGTTCGACTTCGAGGAGTAGTTAGGATGTCCCAGGCAGGAGGCCTTGCCTTTTCGATCGTTGCTACTTTTGTGCTAGCCTTCTTAAGGCAAACTTATTTAACTTATGTTTGTACTCAAATATTTTTGCTTCTGCTGACTCTTGTGTATTCAAGCTTATGTATTTGAGCCCTCGAGGCCCCTGGCTTGTAATATAAGGTTGTATTATTTTAATTTGTGTCTAGAGATGTGTTGTGATATCTTCGCGTGAGTCCTTGATCTTGATCGTACACATTTGCGTGTATGATTAGTGTACGGTTGAATCGAGGGCGTCACAACAGCTCAGTGATATAACAGTCCCTTTTGCAGTAGGAAACTTGTCCTGCATTAGAGAACTTGCAAGCCAAAGTAATTGCTCTTTTTAAAGAAAGCAATATGTAATATATACTGGATATATTTCACCTGATATGTTAGGCCAGAAATAATCCACCACGGAGTTGATGATCACCATGGTGAAGCTGAAATCAACCACGGCTGAGTCGGCCGTGGGAACAGATAGATGAGCCGGCCGCAGCGTTGTAAGCCAGCGTGGACGGGCGAGGCAATCACATGCACGGTAAGCCGTGCGGACGGGTGAGTCAGCCACGTCATGTTAATGTAAATTGGGCCGCAGAGGCGACGGCTTGCACATACATTCCTCGAGCTTCCTGGCACGGTCAGATGCTAGTGTAGGATAATGGTGGCGCGAGTTATACATCCATAACACGATCATCGCTCTTGTAGTGAACAATTGTCCTGCATAAATAATATCGCAAGCCAGGGTTGTTCGTAGACAAATTAATGTATATAGATGAAATAAAAAAGGATGGGTATCACCTGATGTATCCAGACAACGGATGATCTGCATGTAGCATCCATACATAACCTGGTGATGTACGGCCCATCCAGTGCAAACAGAGAAACCCTGATGATCAACTACTGTCTATTTTTCTCTTGTGGGCTCTATAAGGCCCCCTCCTTTTTCCTTCAGGTGTGCTTAAATTCCACCGGATCAAATTCCCCTTCTTGATTTATCTTAGCAAGCCGAGGCCACACCCTGCCGGACACAAGGGAGATGTTCTAATAACAAAAATGAGTACCACGGCTACCGCCGCGCAGGAGGGGTACTAAGTTTGAATCAAAAGTTACAAGCTACAGCGAAGAACGAGGATGAACTCCGACGAACTCGTGGAAACCCTAAAGGGATCTAGAGGAAAGGGAAGGAGAACTCACTAGAGCTGTTGAACACCTGGGCTAGCCAGAGATTGGTCGTTAGGGATCCTCGCAAAAGCAAAATATCAACCGCTTGGGCCAGCCAGATGAGATCGATCGCCAGGGTCCCTGATGATAGATGGTTTAGCTGCTGCTAGGGTTACTAGTGATAGTTTTTTCAAGCCGTGCTGGAAGGGCTTGACCAAAGAAGTGAAATAGGGAACGTCACCCTCTTTTGCGTAGGAGAGAAGATTTGCATTTTCATAAACTAATTGTAAAAGCCATGAATATAAGACTGGCTACATGTGATTCCCAAATAAGAATCGAGACCAAACAAGAATAGAATGTTGACTTTGGATCAAGGGGTAACCGTGGCTTGGTTGGTGCTACTCGTGGTGGTAACCTACCTTTCGGCCTGAAAAATAAAAAAACATGAGCCTATATAGCCGGTTTGTTATTTCTAAATCAATTGAGAAATAACTAAATCTCGATCTACTCCATAACCATTAAACTTCGCTATGTGTTTGTCAGCCCATTGATTGAGTGAAGTCTCATACAAATATTGTTAGGGCTGCAAACCTATCACACCTTCACATGTGGGACTCAGTGAGAAACTCCAGGTGCCAGTCTCCACCATCCCATAACATGTCTTCTTGCCACCATTGGAGGTGTCGTTGAGGCAAATCCTGTATTGGTGTCAGAGGTGCCTAGGTCAAAAAATTGTACCCTTGATGGGAATGAGTATGGATGATAGGTAAGTTCAGGATGGACAGGTAAGGGTATGGGGTGGCTTCACCTGTACCCATACCTTGAGGATGCCATCCCTACTAGGTCTTATAAGCTGACTAACAAACATGGCCATGCGTTACAACAGAAGAAGAAAAAAATTCCATGCATCCCTAGTACGAATAAGAATGGTTGAATACCCCACCTCACTCAATAGGTCGACGTCCAACCCTTGTCTCCACTTATCCTTGTTTCTACAAACTAAATATATGATTAAGTCATACTATGTGTATAAGGTTAGGAATCTCATCCACTGAGAGTAGCGCTTACAATCTCGCGTACCATGAAGCCATGCAATTGACAGGACGAATGAGATGGATGTCGAGAATTAGGAGACGGCATGACAGCGATGACCACATCGGACCATGATGCTAGCCTCCATCTCGATAGTCCAACACAGAGCCCCGTCAGTCTATTTAGACTTATGCACATAGAGGGGCTAGAAGCATGCTCTAACTAGTGATTTCTTTTTGTAGTAGATGTAGAATGGAGGTGTACGGTCCACGGGAAAGATCGATCGTGATTGTCCATCTGAGTCAAGAATGAAAGATTGATCGTGATTGTGCGTCCGAGTCAGAAAATCCTGAAACATCAATTGGAACACTAAAAAGGTTGACCGATCGTGCACACTTGCTGGGCTTGGGATGATTGATCTGATCGAGTTCACCTGGTGAAAGTGCAACTATCCCTGGGTGGTTTTGGTAATTCCTAACAACATATAGCTCATTGAGCTAACATTATTCCAAGATTAATATTTCAGGAAAAGCTCAATGAATGGCATGGCATGGATGAGGAAAGTGGATCCCTCAAAATTCAAAGGACAAAAAGTTTGGCTCAAGCTTCAAGATCAAGACTCTACATTTTATATTTTAGTGATCCAAGATCACATTGAGTCTATAGGAAAAGCCAATACTGTCAAGGAGGGATGAGGTGTTGCTTAATGGCTTGCTTCCTCAAAGTGCTTAGTGATATGCTCCAAAACCCTCAACTACCTTCCCACATCCACATATGACCTAAACCAAAAGTCAAACTCGGCCCCACCGATTCTTTCTATCTGGCGCCACCGAGTTTCAAATGTCATAGCCACTGCCACAAAACCTAGCAATTCGGTTTCACCGATAGGGATCTCGGTCTCACCGAGATGGGATTGTAATCTCTCTGTTTCCCTTCGTAACGTTTCGGTCTTACCGAGATGAGCGATCGGTCCCACCGAGATTGCAATGTAAACTCTCTGTTTCCCTTTTGTAACATTTTGGTCTCACCGAGATGAGCGAATCGGTCCCACCGAGTTTACCTGACCAACTCTCTGGTTAGCTTATTACCAAAATCGGTCCCACCGAGTTTGTGTAATCGGTCACACCGAGATTACGTTATGCCCTAACCCTAACCATATCAGTCCTATCGAGTTGCATCTCAGTCCCACCGAAAATCCTAACGGTCACTAGGTTTGCTGAATCGGTCCGACCGAGTTTAACCATTTGGTCCCATCGAGTTTGGCAAATTGTGTGTGACGGTTAGATTCTGTGTGGAGGCTATATATACCCCTCCACCCACTCTTCATTCGTGGAGAGAGCCATCAGAACATACCTACACTTCCAATACACATTTTCTGAGAGAGAACCACCTAGAATTGTTTTGAGGTCAAGATATTCCATTCCAACCATATGAATCTTGATCTCTAGCCTTCCCCAAGTTGCTTTCCACTCAAATCTTCTTTCCACCAAATCCAAATCCTATGAGAGAGAGTTGAGTGTTGGGGAGACTATCATTTGAAGCACAAGAGCAAGGAGTTCATCATCAACACACCATTTGTTACTTCTTGGAGAGTGGTGTCTCCTAGATTGGCTAGGTGTCACTTGAGAGCCTCCGACAAGATTTTGGAGTTGAACCAAGGAATTTGTAAGGGCAAGGAGATCGCCTACTTCGTGAAGATCTACCGCTAGTGAGGCAAGTCCTTCGTGGGCGACGGCCATGATGGAATAGACAAGGTTGCTTCTTCGTGGACCCTTCGTGGGTGGAGCCCTCCATGGACTCGCGCAACCGTTACCCTCCGTGGGTTGAAGTCTCCATCAACGTGGATGTACGATAGCACCACCTATCGGAACCATGACAAAAACATCCGTTTCTCCAATTGCGTTTGAATCCTCCAAACCCTTCCCTTTACATTCTTGCAAGTTGCATGCTTTACTTTCCGCTGCTCATATACTCTTTTGCATGCTTGCTTGAATTGTGTGGAGATTTCTTGAATTGTGCTAAGATAGCTAAAATCTGCCAAGAACTAAAATTGGGAAAAGGCTAGATTTTTATTTGGTCAAGTAGTCTAATCACCCCCCTCTAGACATACTTTCGATCCTACAAGTGGTATCAGAGCTTTGGTCTCCATTTGCTTTGATTTCCATAGCTTTTGGTGGTCATAGCCTTGGTTTCACAACCTAGAAGAGTATGGCATCTAGCGAGGGAAATTATCACCGTAGAGGTCCTTACTTTGATGGTACTAATTTTGCTAGTTGGAAGCATAAGATGAAAATGCATATTCTTGGACATAACCCCGCCGTTTGGGCTATTGTGTGTGTTGGCTTGCAAGGTGAATTCTTTGATGGGAAAGAACCAAATTGTGAAGCTACCGCGGATGAGTTGAAGATGCTACAATACAATGCTCAAGCTTGTGATATCCTCTTCAACGGATTGTGCCCCAAAGAATTCAACAAAATCAGCCGTCTTGAGAATGCAAAGAAAATTTGGGATACTTTGATTGACATGCATGAAGGTACCGACTCCGTCAAGGAATCCAAGTTGGATGTGCTTCAAAGTCAACTTGACAAGTTTAAAATGAAGGATGGTGAAGGTGTCACTGAAATGTGCTCTAGGCTTGCTCTTATCACAAATGAGATTGCCGGCTTAGGGAGTGAGGAGATGACCGATAGATTCATCATGTAACGCCCTCGATGCAGCTTATATCTCCCACGTGTCGAAGCACGACTTAGAGGCATAACCGCATTGAAAGCAATGTCGCAAGTGAGGTAATCTTCACACAACCCAGTAGTACAATAGGTGAAAAGATACATAGTTGGCTTACAATCGCCACTTAACACAATTACATGAATAAAGCATTACACATCCAAATACAATCAAGGTCCGTCTACGGAACCAAAATAAAAGAAGAACCCCAAATGCGACAAAGGTCCCCGATCGACCCCAACTGGGATCCACTACTGATCAACTAGAACGAAACGACACAAAGGACAAGATCTTCATCGAGCTCCTCCTGAGCTTGGTTGCGTCACCCACACGGACTCATCGGCACCTGCAAGCTAGTTTTTGAAGTATCTGTGAGCCACGGGGACTCAGCAATCTCGCACCCTCGCGATCAAGACTATTTAAGCTTATGGGTAAGGTAAAAGGTATGAGGTGGAGCTGCAGCAAGCGACTAGCATATATGGTGGCTAACATACGCAAAAGAGAGCGAGAAGAGAAGGCAAAGCACGGTCTCGATAAAAGTATGATCAAGAAGTGATCCTATAACAACCTACGTCAAGCATAACTCCAACAACCATGTTCACTTCCCGGACCCCGCCGGAAAGAGACCATCACGGTTACACACGCGGTTGATGCATTTTAATTAAGTTAAGGTTCAAGTTATCTACAACCGGACATTAACAAATTCCCATCTGCCCATAACCGCGGGCACGGCTTTCGAAAGTTCAAAACCCTGCAGGGGTGTCCCAACTTAGCCCATCACAAGCTCTCACGGTCAACGAAGGAATAGACCTCCTCCCGAGACATTCCGATCAGGCTCGGTATCCCGGTTCTACAAGACATTTCGACGGGGTAAAACTAAACCAGCAACACCGCCCGAATGTGCCGACAAATCCCGATAGGAGCTGCATATATCTCTTTCTCAGGGCACACTGGATTGTCTAAACTTCCGGTAGGCCAGCCCAAAGTTGCCCCTGGTGGCCACCGGCGGCTAACAAGTTGGACCAACACTCAGAGGAGCACTGGCCCGGGGGGGTAAAATAATGATGACCCTCAGGAGCGCGACTCCCAAGGGAAAAGAAAAAGGCTAGGTGGCGAATGGTAAAACCAAAGTTGGGCATTGCTGAAAGAGTTTTATTCAAGGCGAACTGTCAAGGGGTTCCCATTATAGCCCAACCGCGTAAGGAACGCAAAATCCGGGAACATAACACCGATATGACGGAAACTAGGGCGACAAGAGTGGAACAAAACACCAGGCATAAGGCCGAGCCTTCCACCCTTTACCAAGTATATAGATGCATTAAGTTAATAAGATATATAGTGATATCCCAACAAGTAAGCATGTTCCATAAAGGAACAACATCTCCATGTTCCAACAAGGAACAAACTTCAATCTTCACCTGCAACTAACAACGCTATAAGAGGGGCTGAGCAAAGCGGTAACATAGCCAATCAACGGTTTGCTAGGACAAGGTGGGTTAGAGGCTTGGTTCAACAATATGGGTGGCATGGTAAGCAAGTGGTAGGTATCGCAGCATAGGCATAGCAAAAGAGCGAGCAACTAAGCAAGCAAAGATAGAAGTGATTTCGAGGGTATGATCATCTTGCCTGAAATCCCGCAAGGAAGAAGAACGAGTCCATGAAGAAGACAAACGGACGTAGTCGAACGGGTCCTCACAATCACGACGTTACCGGAACCAATCCGAAGAAGCAACACCGGAAAGAAGCACACAACATAGTAAACAACCACCACATAATCATGGCATGATGCACAAACAATTATGATGCATGTCTGGTTTAAAGAAGCATGGCATGGCAAAAGCACAAACAATCCTACAAATTAAGTGGAGCTCAATATGCATCGGGATGCATATTGACAAAACACCACATCCCATTATTTAGTTCACTCCCGGTTAGGTACTCAACAATATTAAATGTTGTTAAGCATGTCAAGAGGTGAAACATAAAGGGATTATCTATCTAACCAATTTAAATGGGGCCGGATATAGCAAACAACAAATCCGGTAAATCCCATATGCATTAGTAAATTAATGCAAATAACAATTTAAACATTCTTGAAGTTGTTATCATGATGCGGATGACATGCAAGTTTTATGCAATATTTATGAATAAGTTGATACGAGCATTTTATGAAGCATTTGTCATCGTGGTGGAAAGAAAAAGGGTGCCACGGCAACGATAACGGTGCCATGACAGCGTTCCAGTTCCGGTAACTCGATTGAGATACCGATGCAAAGGAGAAGTGTGCGGATGCGCGGAACATGCTAGAGATGGTGGGGTGATCCCGACTACCGGGTTCCCACGAGTTAGTGGCATGGAAAACGAGTGACAAATCGGACACGGTGCAAACGGTGCATCTCATACAACACATGCATTCGGCCCATAGTGGTCATCTCAGGGTTATACCTTCGAAGCGTGCATTTCAAGGCGGTTCAAAAACGTCGAGGGAAGTAGTCGTTCACGGGTTGTAATGGAAGTAGTGGTACACGATTTGTAGATGTTCAGGGTCACGACGAGGAACTTGACGTCCAAAGGATCTTCGAGGGTCGACGGTAGTGGTACACGTTTGGCGTTTCGTAGTCGTTCGAGTCACCGGTAGAGAAACTTGGTGGTCCATATAGTCGAACTTGGTGCATCCGAGGGGTACTTGGCGAATAACGGTCGTCGTGGTACTTGGTGAAATCCTCGGAGATGGACTTGACACATAAAAGATCTTCGGTGCCACGGTACTTGTCGGATCATCATGTAGGCGTTTTTTTCGAAGAGGAACTTGTCGCGTCCCAGAATGAGTAAGGCAAAAGCCCTCGTTCAATGAAGCTCGAACTTGACGAAATCCACAAACAGGACTTGGCGCATCCTGGTCTTGGAGAGGCCTATGGAAAAGAACTTGGCGAAAACCCCTGAAGGCGCTGCTCGTTCGTTGAAAGGTAAAGAAAACAACGGCAGCAGCAGGCATCGCAGACACCGGGCGTGTTCGCCTGCAGACGGCCGGAGATGCAGCAGCAAAAGTAAAACAGCGGCGGCTCCCGAAACTTGACAGCGCGTGGAGGGAGGAGGTCGAGGACGCAAGCGGGGCAGTGGTGCTGGAGACAGTCGAGGACGACACCTCCGGTCAGCAAAGCACGGGTGCAGGGAAGGAGGAGTTCCTGCTCGGGGAGGCGCAGGTGATGGTCGCCATGGTGCTCTGCTGCAGGGTGCCATGGCGGGGAGGCGACGAAGAGGATGGTGCTCTGGGCGCAGGACAGGAGGTCGAGCTGCGAGGCCATGAGAGACGCGACGCGAAGGACTCGGGCTCCTGGCGCGAGCGGGGACGGGAAGACCGGTGCGGCTCCAGGGTAGCGTGCAGAGGAAGGAGTAGCTCCGGCAGTGGCGGTCGCTGGCCGGCACAGCAGCGGCATGGGAGGTGAGGAGGCGGCGGAGCAGTCTCGTGGTGCTGGGAGGAAGGCGAGGTTGCGCGGCGGCCAAGGGGCAGCGCTCGGCGGCGTTCGCGGGAGGAGCTGGCGATGGGGGTTGCGTGGGATCGGGAGGAAAAGGGGTCGAGAGGATCTGGATCGAGCCGAGGGCTCTGCTCCTCTCTCTAGAGATGTGTGTGGAGGCGGCACGGGAGGGAGAGGTCGATGGGGAAAGAAGGGAACGAGCAGGCAATGATAGGGTTACAGCGGGGGCGCGGCTGGGCCTTGGGCCACTGGCTGCGGGGAAGGTTGGGCCGGGCGTGGGAGGCCTTGGCCGAATGGGCCACGGGAAAGCAGGCCGCCTGACCGCTGGGCTCTGCTCTCTTCTCTCTCCCTCTAATTTGCTTTAACAGGAAAACAAATAGAGAGAAGAAAAAAATAAGAGAGGGTTAGGGAAAGAATATTTCAGAAAATAAAATATTCTTGGAACGCCGGAACTTTGCACAAATATAATAAAATGGTTTGGCGATATTTTAGAGATAGAAAAATAATTCAAGTTTGAATTAGATTCAAACTTGAGCCATTTTTGAATCCAACCAAAACAAGTTCAAAGGATCTGAAAATTGGAGGAGGTGATCCTGTCACAGTCTAGAATTTATAGGGAAAGAATGGACATTAATAGAGAAGGGAAAAATGGGACGAAGGCATGGGGAAAATATTTGCAAGTGTGTGATGATAATTCCACATAATTGGAATATTTAATATAGCTCCCTACTATCGGGAGGGTATGTTATAAAGAGAAGTCACCAGGTGAATTCCCTTGGTTTAAATGGATCAAAGGTCCATGCCATTTATTTAGTTGAAATAAAAAAATGACATGATGGCATGATGACATGATGCAATGCACACGAAGCAAATATGAATGCAAAGAACCAAACAAAACACACGACGAAACCCGGAAACCCTGGAAGGCAACTGAAGCTCCGGTCTTGGGGCGTTACACATCATCAAGAAGATCCTAAGAGCCCTGGATGGAAAATATGATACCGTGTGCACACTGATCCAAATGATGCACAATTACAAAGATCTCAAGCCAACGGAAGTCATCGGAAGAATTGTTGCTCATGAGATGTCACTCAAGGATAAAGAGGAACTTCACAACAAATCAAGTGGTGCTTACAAAGCCTCATGTGAAGCCCCCACATCATCGAGTGAGAAACAAACCTTCAATGAAGAATTGAGCTTAATGGTGAAGAACTTCAACAAGTTCTACAAGAGTAGAAGCAAAGAGAGAAGCTCCAAATCAAGGTCCTACAATGACAAAAGATCTTCTAGTCGAGAGCGAAACTGCTACAATTGTGGAAGGCCCGGACACTATTTCAATGAGTGTACGGCCCCCTACAAGAGAAGAGAAGATTCTCCCAAGAGAAGAAGTAGAAGAGAAGAATCACCATCTAGAGAAAGAAGGAGTAGAGATGATCGTTATGAACGAAGACCCTCACGGAGAAGCAACGATTCAGAAAGAAAGGACAAGTCATCAAGGAGCTACACAAAACGAAGACATCAAGCTCATGTTGGTGAATGGGTATCCGGCTCCGACTCCGACAACCACTCCAAGAGAAGCTATCACTCCGACTCCGAATATACTCAAGATGAAGGTGTTGCCGGTCTAGCACTTGTGACAACCAACTCCTACGACATATTTGACTCACCAAATGAAGGAGTTGGAACATGCTTCATGGCTAAAGGCCCAAAGGTATCACACCCCGAGTATGTTGATTTCAATAGTGATGAAGATGACTTGTTAGGTGATGATGATTTACTTGTTGACAACTCTAGTGATGAATACTATGATGAAACGTTAATTAATCATGCTAATCAAGATAAAACGAATGACAAGGAGAAGATTGAGTCTCTAACTAAAGAACTAAACACTCTTAAATTAGCTCATGAAACTATCTTAGGAGATCATCGAGAACTTTTAAGGACTCATGAGAAATTACGCTTTGAAAAGCTCAACCTTGAGCAAGAGCATGAGTTCTTAAAAGCAATCAATGATGATCTTCGTAAGAAAAGTTCTTCTTACATTGCCAAGCGTTTACTCTTATCCACTTACATGCCTCAAGTCAAGTTTAGTAACAAGAACAAGAAAGATTCTTCCTCTAGTAGTACCAATAATCATGCTAAATCCAATATTGTTGCTTCTAGTAGTTCTCTTGATTCCACTAATGATTCTCTTAGCCAAGTTACAGTTGAGAAAGAAAATAGCTTATTGAAGGGAATTATAGAGGAAGGTGTTTACAAGAGCCTTGCCGGAAGTAAGCAATTCGAGGAAATTGTACGCAAGCAAGGAAGGCACCGGAAGAATCAAGGTGTTGGTTTTGAACGGAAGTTCAATGCCAATGGAGTTGAGTGGGAAGAAGATCAATACCCCAAGACGAAGTTTGTTCCTCAACAAGAGGAGTATGATCCTACTTCTCTCAAAGGGACACGAGTTCAAGATGATCTTCCACCACAAGACCACAAGCAAAAAGGCAAGGACAAGCTTCAAGAGGAAATTGATGCATTTGAAGAAGCTCCTAAGGCCTTGGTCAAGTGGGTTCCCAAGACTACTTCAAGTTCCACTTCATCAAGTACAACTACAACACCGAGGATTCCCATCAAGATGGTGTGGATCCCGAAGAAGAAGAACTAGAGAGTTCTTGAGGGTGACTCCGCCAACATACTTCACTCTTATCATCTTGGCAAGAACAAGTGCAATCAACTTCCACATCTTGCACTAGTTCAAGGAGTCACAAACCCTCTTGTTGGTAAGACAAGGGACAAGGTAACCTAAAAGCTTTCATAGACATCATATTGTGTGTGCATCACTCTGTCTATGGATATCCTTGTTTGTTCCTTGTGGGACTAACCCGTGTAGGTATTGAAAGTGCAACTCACTCCAATGGATAGCTCCAAATGATATACATCAACATTGAGCATCCACATCTTCAACATCTACATGAAGTCATCATCGACAAAACCCAAGGTTAGTTAATCCCTCTTAGGGGGGATCAAACATCTAGGGGGAGCTTTACTCTAAGAATTGAGCTAAAGCAACTCTAATGGTGTGAACACAACAATGCTTTATGTAAAAGTGGTAACCCCACTTGTGCTTAAACGATGAGTATGACCTATGATCAAATGTTCTCATTTGACTCCTAAGTCAATATACTCATATATAGATGACCTAGTCATCGCAAATTGTTTGATAGATGCTAGAATTGATTGTGCATGCTTTGCCACATATTTCAATTGCCATTTTATTGTGTGAGCATGTTGATTGCATATTTTAATCATTCGAGGACATCCACTTATTGTTTTGATTGATTGGTTTTCTTTTGCCAAGTGGATGGACAAGAATGCCTAAGAACCCTCTCTAGCTATCTATGCTTTTCTCGTCTCAAACTCTATTCATGCTACATCACAAAATTTGATCAAGTCAGATTCGAACCACTCTGTGTGAGGAGCACTCGAAGTCCCCGATTCGTCATAGACTTAAACTTCCAAAACTTCTTTGTGCGTTTCGGTCTGACCGATTCATCCATTTCGGTCATACCGAGATCACTAAGTCGATCTAGGTTTTCAATCTCGGTGCAACCGATTTGAACTTTTCGGTCACACCAAGTTGTTGTAACTGTCAACAGTTATGCATCTCGGTGCCACCGAGTTATTCCACTCGGTCACACCGACAGGGTCGGGCTATATATACTCACGGGCAAAATTTTGGAAATTTCTCCGAAACCCCTTCGCCCGCGCATAGCTCGCTCTACCTCCTGGGTCTCCGGATCGTCCTCCTCGTTGCCAGCTGCCTCCTGTCGCTGGTCTCCGCCGCCGTCAAAGGAATTCTTCCCCGCCGTTGCCGCCGTAGCGAGTTCATCGCTGAACTAGGGTATGGACACGATCACAGTGCTATCCCCGTCCGATTCCTAGCACATTGTGTTCGTTATGATTCTTACCACGATTGAAACGCTTCTATCCAGTCAAAACACTCCATAGATTAGAGGTGAATCAAAAATTTAGGGTTATGTTTCCGCCGAAACCATCTCGGACCCACCGGGTTGCAGAACTCGGTTCCACCGATTCGGCCAAGGCCATTGCACATGTGGTTCTTGGTCTGACCGAGAATTGCAAATCGGTGTGACCGAGTTCAGGACTTTGTGAAACCCTAGCAGTCTCGGTGCCACCGAACTATGACTCGGTCTGACCGAGTTCACTAGTTTAGGTTCCAACAGCTGCTTCGGTATCACCGAGTTTGCAAATCGGTTGATCCAAAATGCTTTCTGTGGAAAACTAAAACTAAGTTTTTGGCTCATTCTTTTGCAAAAACCTCTGCATTTTATGATGCTCATCCACTCTATCTCATCTATATCTATTCACAGGGTCTGCTGTCAGTGTTTGCAACATGTCTGACCAGAGTGACAGCCAGAACAGGTTAGAGGAGCAGGTTCACCTGAGTGAGGGCACTAGTCCCTCTAGCAGTTTAGATGATGGTAGCAGGAGCACCCCAAGCAATTTGCCAAAAGCTGCCACTAGAGCAAGCAAGAAGAAAACTTCAGAGTCTGAGGATGAAGACTATGTGGCCACTGAGGATGAGGCCACATCAAAGAAGAAGGTGGTTAAGAAGGAGTACAGCTCAGCTGCAGTTAAGCCAGGGATGAAGATCAAAAGGCCAGCATGAAGACAACCAATGTCTAAGGCCAGAGCATCCTCTCAAGCATCTTTGGAATCTCAACCCAAAGAGCCTGCTGTAGAAGGAAAGAAAAGGAAGGAAATGGTCAAGAAGACCATGGCCAGAGTGATTGGAAAGGCTTCCATGATGGAAGAAGAAAAGGAAGAAGAGGTTGCTGCACCAGCACCCAAGGCACAGAAGCTTATGGGTGATGCTATCAGGACAGGGGCTGCATCATCAAAGCCCAAAGAAGCACCCAAAGCTGCCTCCAAGCCCAAGACTGCACCAAAGAGAAATACCAGAAACATACCAGCTGCTGAGAAGAACAAGGCCCCAGTGCCTGAGACTGTTGCTGAAGAAGAAGATGAAGAGCATGTTCTGAGAAAATTGAAGCCAAAAATTCCAGACCACAATGATGCTCATCCTGTGGCTGAGAACATGAAGATCAGGGGAGACTCAGGACTGAGGAAATGGAGAGAGACAGATCCATATGCTACCAGGAGAAGGACTGCTGTTGATTACAGGTTCCACACAAAGGAACAACAGGATTTCAATGAGACAGTGCTGCTGGACAAGAAGCCTATAGTGTGTGAAATGAGATGGGTCGACTGGAAGTATATCAAGGAAAAATGAGGAACACTATCCTGGTGTGTTTGACAGCTTTAGTGCTTGCGGAGTTGCATACTTTGTTGAGCAGAAGCTCACAAAGTGGAATGAGGAGCTCATAATGTAATTCTACTCCACAGCACACTTCTATCCAGATGGCAGGATAGTATGGATGTATGAAGGTACAAGGTACCACTCAACTATTGAGGAATGGGTAAATCTGATCAATGCTCCTAAGAAAAAAGAAGATGACTTGGATGTTTATGCCAAGAAAAAGATGGATCACAATTCTATGTCACAGATGTACAAGGAGATTCCTGAAGATGCTCTTGAGACTTTCAAGTTTGGGTCAGTTCATTTTCTTCTGTCAGGACTGCCAACGATCAACTGGATCCTAAGGCACACTCTTTTGCCCAAGTCAGGTGACCACAACATGATCAGAGGCCATGCAATTAACTTGCTACATATATTTGATGTGCCACAGAAGTTCAAGGTCATGAGCCTTATAGTTGAGACTATCAAGAGGACAGCAGCTGACCAGAAACGAAGTTGTGGATATGCCCCACAAATCCAAGAGTTGATAAACTCAAAGATGGGCACAGGCACATACTTGTTGGATAAGGAACACTTGCCTATCTACCCAGACTTCGAGAACAATCAAGTTGTGATGAATGAGAATGAACCATCCTCAGTGCAAGCACAAGCAAAGAAGGAGAAGGCAAAGATGGAGAAGGCTGCCAAGATGCCAACTCAAGAGGAGGCATCTGAGTACTTTTTGAAAGGCAACCAGGACCAGCTTGGTTACTTGATAGCATCATCTCTAAGGATTGAGAAGGGGTTGGCCACCCTAACTCAAAACCAGGAGAGCCTGGAAAGAATTGTGGAACAAAAATTCTATGATTTAGATGTCAAAGTAACTGAGATTCAGTCTATTGTGGAGCAGCTACAGGATGACATGCAGGAGAGGAAGGGCAATACAACCACTGATGAATTTGCCAGAGTGCCTCGAGCTCAGAGATCTAGTGCAGTGCCTGTACCAGACACTAGAGTCACTTCATCTGCACCAGCTACAGCTCCAGCGCCGCCAGCTCCAGCACCTACCCCAGCAGCTCCATCTACTTCAACTGAAGCCTTCGTCCTTGGAGTTCTCCAGACACCACCACCTGAAGACCAAGCCTGAGAGACGTTTTAGTGCTATGCATTTTCTATGAACTTTTTGGTAACTTGTTGCCAAAGGGGGAGAAAAATGTATAGATCATAGGCTGAGAGAGAGAGAGTTTGCTTTTATTCTCTCTTGTCTTCTTGGTTGAACTTTGTTTATCTTTTGATTGCTTGAGATACTACGCTATTATCTGTGAGACATTGATGATCATGTGGTTGATCATAAGCTACACTTATGCTTGTCAGATGATAGTATCTTACTTATCCTTGTAATCATTCACTTTGCTTGGTGATGAGTGCATGTATTTAATTCTTATCATTTTGAGCGCTCCACCAAGATGTATGTGACATGGAAGAGCAACCCATGATCCTAACTCATTGTGCATTTGCAGTCCAAAGCAAATCTTAAGATATGCACAAATTTAGGGGGAGCTCTTGCTTTTCACATACTTCTCAAAGTGACAATATCTTTCACTCTTATTATCATTTGTCGAAGCTTTGATCTATATGTTGTCATCAATTACCAAAAAGGGGGAGATTGAAAGTGCAACTATCCCTAGGTGGTTTTGGTAATTCCTAACAACATATAGCTCATTGAGCTAACATTATTCCAAGATTAATATTCCAGGAAAAGCTCAATGAATGGCATGGCATGGATGAGGAAAGTGGATCCCTCAAAATTCTAAGGACAAAAAGTTTGGCTCAAACTTCAAGATCAAGACTCTACATTTTATATTTTAGTGATCCAAGATCACATTGAGTCTATAGGAAAAGCCAATACTATTAAGGAGGGATGAGGTGTTGCTTAATGGCTTGCTTGCTCAAAGTGCTAGTGATATGCTTCAAAACCTTCAACTACCTTCCCACATCCACATATGACCTAAACCAAAAGTCAAACTCGGCCCCACCGATTCTTTCTATCCGGCGCCACCGAGTTTCAAATGTCATAGCCACTGCCACAAACCCTAGCAATTCGATTTCACCGATAGGGATCTCAGTCTCACCGAGATGGGATTGTAATCTCTCTGTTTTCCTTCGTAACGTTTCGGTCTTACCGAGATGAGCGATCGGTCCCACCGAGATTGCAATGTAAACTCTCTGTTTCCCTTTTGTAACATTTCGGTCTCACCGAGATGAGCGAATCGGTCCCACCGAGTTTACCTGACCAACTCTCTGGTTAGCTTATTACCAAAATCGGTCCCACCGAGTTTGTGTAATCGGTCACACCGAGATTACGTTATGCCCTAACCCTAATCATATCGGTCCTACCGAGTTGCATCTCAGTCCCACCGAAAATCCTAACGGTCACTAGGTTTGCTGAATCGGTCCGACCGAGTTTAACCATTCGGTCCCACCGAGTTTGGAAAATTGTGTGTAACGGTTAGATTCTGTGTGGAGGCTATATATACCCCTTCACCCACTCTTCATTCGTGAAGAGAGCCATCAGAACATACCTACACTTCCAATACACATTTTCTGAGAGAGAACCACCTACACTTGTGTTGAGGTCAAGATATTCCATTCCAACCATATGAATCTTGATCTCTAGCCTTCCCCAAGTTGCTTTCCACTCAAATCTTCTTTCCACCAAATCCAAATCCTGTGAGAGATAGTTGAGTGTTGGGGAGACTATCATTTGAAGTACAAGAGCAAGAAGTTCATCATCAACACACCATTTGTTACTTCTTGGAGAGTGGTGTCTCCTAGATTGGCTAGGTGTCACTTGGGAGTCTCCGACAAGATTGTGTAGTTGAACCAAGGAGTTTGTAAGGGCAAAGAGATCGCCTACTTTGTGAAGATCTACTGCTAGTGAGGCAGGTCCTTCGTGGGTGACGGCCATGATGGAGTAGACAAGGTTGCTTCTTCGTGGACCCTTCGTGGGTGGAGCCCTCCGTGGACTCGCGCAACCGTTACCCTCCGTGGGTTGAAGTCTCCATCAACGTGGATGTACGATAGCACCACCCATCGGAACCACGACAAAAATATGTGTGTCTCCAATTGCGTTTGAATTCTCCAAACCCTTCCCTTTACATTCTTGCAAGTTGCATGCTTTACTTTCCGCTGCTCATATACTCTTTTGCATGCTTGCTTGAATTGTGTGGAGATTGCTTGACTTGTGCTAAGATAGCTAAAATCTGCCAAGAACTAAAATTGGGAAAATGCTAGATTTTTATTTGGTCAAGTAGTCTAATCACCCCCCCTCTAGACATACTTTTGATCCTACACCTGGGCTAGCCAGAGATTGGTCGTTAGGGATCCTCGCAAAAGGAAAATATCAACCGCTTGGGCCAGCCAGATGAGATGGATTGCTAGGGTCCCTGATGATAGATGGTTTAGCCGCTGCTAGGGTTGCTAGTGACAGTTTTGTCAAGCCGTGCTGGAAGGGCTTGACAAAAGAAGTGAAATAGAGAACGTCACCCTCTTTTGAGTAGGAGAGAAGATTTGCCTTTTATAAATTAATTGTAAAAGCCATGAATATAAGACTGGCTACATGTGATTCCCAAACAAGAATCGAGCCCAAATAAGAATAGAATGTTGACTTTGGATCAAGGGGTAACCGTGGCTTAGTTGGTCCTACTCGTGGTGGTAACCAACCTTTCGGCCTGAAAAATAAAAAACACGAGCCGGATTGTTATTTCTAAATCAATTGAGAAATAACTAAATCTCGACCTACTCCATAACCATTAAAGTGTTTGTCAAGATTTGCGTTGCTAACACGTGATGTCACTGGCTTGGTACAGTCCTTCTATTCCCCGACCCACACGCTAGAAAGCGAGCCAACCCGCACCTCTAGCTCCCCATTCGTCATTTTGGGCTGGCCCATGTGTGGGTCTGGCGCTCTTTTTTTTCATTTTTCTTCTCTGTTTCCTTTTTTACTTAGAGAACCGTTCACGAATCTCAGATTTTAAGAATATAATTAGGATTTATTAAAATCATGAATTTAAAAAATATTTAAGAAACCGAAAAGTTCATGAATTTTAGAAAATGTTCATGAATATCAACATTGTCCCCAAATTTAGAAAATGCTCAAGAGTTAAAAAATGTTCACGGATTTCAAAAAGTGTTTAGATATTCAAAAAGAGTTAGGTACTTTCAAAAATTGTTCTCAAATTCAAAAGAAGTGTATCATTTCCAAAAACAAGTAGACTAATACATAGCCGAGTTGTGGAAAGGGGCTTATGCCTTTTCACCCACCCAGATTCAAGACATGATGCTTGCATTTTGAGTATGTTGAGCCAATATATTGTAGGGTCTTCGTTATAGTCTTTCTACCAAAAAATGGATTTCAGAAAATGTTATTGGATATGCAAAAAATACTCACAAAATTCAACAAAAATAAAAATAAAAGAACCAAAAAAGAAAACACATAGAAAAAGAAAAAGGAATACAAAAAAGGAAAAAGAAAAAAAATGGAAGAAAAAACAAGGGAAAAGGAAATTTTGCTTCATAGAAGGTTCTGGAACCTTCCCAAAACCGATGGCTTGAAAAAACTGACCGGCCCAATTGACTCAACGCGCTCGTGTCGGGAGGTACACATTGGGATGCCGTTCTCCACACGTGCCGCGAGCTCCTGTTCGGCAGCTTTAGCGCCTAAACAGGGTCCTGGCGCCCACACGATAGCTTAGCGTATATTTTTTTAATAAAAACGATAAATAAAATTCATAGATAAAAACGATACATAGGTATTTTACATAGTTCCATAGCATAGATAGATTAAAAAACTGCGGTGCAACGACATAAAAAAAACTACTAGATAGTGCAACTACAGCCTACTCCCAATCGTCGTCGTCATCATCATCATCATCGTCATCCTCGCTGGTCTGGTCCGAGGTATCGAGCTACATGTCCTCCCAACGGTCGTCAAGAGACGAAAAGATCGTCTACCCACCATTTTCAGCGATTTTGCACTGCGATAACGCCAGGGTCTTCTGCCGACGTCTGTCCAACCGCTCCGCGTGGCGCTTTGCCGTCTGCTCCTCGCGGCGCCTTGCCCAGAAGGCTTCCTCGTTGGCGACG
The DNA here is from genome assembly GCF_003073215.2 of Triticum urartu. Classification (NCBI taxonomy): domain Eukaryota; kingdom Viridiplantae; phylum Streptophyta; class Magnoliopsida; order Poales; family Poaceae; genus Triticum; species Triticum urartu. Next base: position 207,917,389 of record NC_053023.1, on the reverse strand, counting down.
TCCTCTGGGTGGCGCCGGCGCCACTCTGCCATGGCCCGCTCGTCCTCCTCAGCGACGAGGAGGCGGCACTGCCGCCGAACGTGCTCCGCACGGTCCTGGTCCATGATAAGACGAGGCGGAGGGGCGACGTCCTGCACCTGCTGGCGCGTGTGGACATCCTAGAAGTTCATCTGCTGGCGCGGCCTGTCCAGGCGCCACGACGCCGCGTCGTAGGCGCGTGCGGCCTCGTACGAGGTCTGGAACGTACTGAGGCCGAACCGGACGTCGCCGGACCGAATCTCGGCGAAGTATCAGCCGTTGGGGCGCTGGCGGATGCCGCGGTAGCCCGACGCTCCTTGGCGGTGCGGCGGCATGGTGGCGCGGCGGTGGCGGGGCGCTGGAGCGGCCAGGAGAGGAAGCGGTGGAGGCGCTGGAGCAGTGAAGAAGCTACGAGGCGCGCGTGGCAATGTGGATAGGCGCGTGACGAGCGCCGCAATTTATAGGCGCACCGGAAGCGGCGCGCCAAAAATAGCGCGCGAGCTGCCGCCCTTTTCCCCGCGCGTGCTTGTTTCCATCCACCGCTCAAGCGCGCGAAACCGTCCTGCGCACGCTAAAAACCAAGTCTACCGCGCGCGCTTTTTGACGCAGCTGTTGGAGATGCTCTTATAGCGTGACACAGCGCAGCAGTAGTCCTTCGCCCTCGCTCTCGTGCGTGAGCACGACATAGGCTCCCCCCTCCACGATGACCTCACACAAACATCATGGTCATTTATCTATTTCCTTTTTTCCTTCCTTACTTATATTTATATTTTAAATGAATATATTTTAAAATTTATATTTAATTCGAAAACCATGAATTTGAAAAAAAATGGTCGCACAGTATAAAAAATGTCAATGCAACTAAGAAAAATGTTGACATCATTTAACAAATGCTCCTGGCATGAAATCATGTTCCTGAAATTGAAAAAATGACATGAAATTTTTGAAAAATGTTTATACAACATATAATGTTTCTGTAGTACTATAAACAAATGTTCAGTACAATTAAAACAATGTACGTGGCATTGTGGCTCCAGTCACGATTTAGCGGGTTCGCTAATTATGACATATAAATCATATTTTATTGTCAGAAATAATGGTTAAAATCAAACAAAAAATATGAGTAGATCTTTTTTAACAAAAGTTGATGTTATTAGCTTAAATGTAGCATCAAGAAAATACACACATTTCCGGCTTTTGCATGGCTTGGATGCACATAGGAAAATCATATTTTATTGTCAGAAATAATGGTTAAAATCAAACAAAAAATATGAGTAGATCTTTTTTAACAAAAGTTGATGTGATTAGCTTAAATGTAGCATCAAGAAAATACACACATTTCCGGCTTTTGCATGGCTTGGATGCACATAGGAAAATCAATACACACAAGAACACGCAGCACTTAGCAAAGTCATAGTCCCAAACTATGTGTAGGCTAGAGAAAAAGAAAACAAATCACAGAGCGTTCAGATCCGTGTGCGGCAAACTATAGCAAGGACAGTATCCATATCAATCATCTCATGTCACCACACGGACGACGACATTCTTCTACAGTTGTGCCTTCGGGAAGGAAACGACGCTCAGGTGTTTCCGTCACCGGATTCAACTATCAAGACCATAATCTAAGTTTTCACCCCTAAAATTCAGTCCAAGTATATCCGAGCAATTGTTATGTTATGCTCCAAATTCAAGTATAAAGAGAAAGACTAACTTCTCTTGATGCTTTCAGTAGGCTTGGGCCCATGAATTCCGCCAAGTTAAATGTTCTTAGAGGAAGCACTATTACTGGTACTGTTGTTGTTGCTGTTACTTCTGATAAATCCAGTAAAACTAATATTTGGCATATGCGCCTTGGGCATATGAGTAAACTTGGCATGGCAGAATTGACCAAGAAAGTACTTGATGGCTGCAACGTAAGTGAGTTGGAGTTTTGTGAGCACTGCATTTTTACTAAGCACAAGAGGGTAAAGTTCAATGTTGCTGTTCATACTAGAGAAGGTATATTAGATTTCGTACATGGTGATTTGTGGGGACCTTCCCGTAAACCCTCGCTTGCTGACGCTCGTTATATGCTTACAATTATTTATTTTTTCACGAATACGTAAAAGTGCGTATCATTTCATTGATAGGAAGGAGAGTACGAGGGGGGGGGGGGGGTTGCAGCTCGAGCCTTGTACGGTAGAGGCAAGGCATGGAGCCATAGAGCATTGGTGACAGGGTGCTCGGCCCGTTACACGAGAGGGCCTGTGCTATCAAAGCGCCAAGACCACGCGCTCCTGCCCGAGCCCAGGTGTGGGCCTCTTCCTGGATCGATGAGAAGAGTTGCGAGGGGGAGGGGTTCTCGCCATCGAAGACACAACTGTTGCGGTAGCGCCAAATAGACCATGTCGTGAGCACCACCAGCGTGGCTAGGCCCTTGCGGTGGCCGGTAGGGGATATCCTGATTGTGGCCGAGCACCAGGGAAGAAAGGCTTCGTTGCCAGAAGGGGGGTGAAGTAGCATGGGCCCAAGCAAGAACGTCATGCCAAATTTGTTGGGAGAAAGGGCAGCCAATGATGATGCGCTGTATGGTCTCCTTGGCCTGGTCACACAGGGCACATCGATCATTGTGCGGCAGGCCATGTCGAGAAAGTCTAGCAGACGTCCAGCAACGGTCGAGGTCCATGAGCCAAGTGAACATCTTGACGCGGAGGGGAGCCCAACATCTCCAGGTGAGGCGCCAGAATGACGCAGAAGTGGATCCGGAGTAGAGTGCTCGATAGCAGGATTTGGACAAGTACTTGGCGTTGGTAGTCCATCGCCAGAGGAGGCGGTCCGGGCGGGTGGAGAGGGTGGTGTACCGGAGCAATCTCCAGAGGCGGACCTAATCGGTCAGGGCGGTGGGGTTGAGTGCGACGCGTAGATCAGCAATCCAGCGACGGTCCTGAAGGGCGTCGGCGACAGTGCGCTTCCGCAGGCGCCGTGGAACCAGGGGGGCAGAGACGGAGCAACATCCGAGATGGTGTGACCGTTGAGCCAGTGGTCGGTCCAGAAAAGGCATGTTTGGCCGTCGCCGACGGCCCAGGATGTGGAGGCCCTGAAGATGGCAGAGACATCGTGGTCGCTCGGGAGGTGGAGATGCGCCCAAGGCTTGGAGGGATCCGTGCGCTGAAACCAGAGCCACTGAACTCGCAGGGCAATGCCCTGGCGGTGGAGGTCCTGGATGCCAAGTCCGCCGAGCTCGAGAGGGCGGCAAACACGTTGCCAGTTGACGGGACCATGGCCGTTGCGGGTTTCTGCCGTACCACAGGAACTCGCGGATGGTGCGGTTGATCTGCTTGAGAATCGGCGGGCAGATGGCGATGGCCACCATAATGTGAGAAGGGATCGCGCATAGGACATGACGAACCAGAGCGAGGCGCTCGCCGCGGGAGAGAAGGGCAGCGCGCCAGGTGAACAGCTTCCTCGCGAGCCTCTCGACGATTGGTTGCAGGGATGATGCCGAGGGTTTCCGAACCAACAATGGGATGCCCAAGTAGGTGATAGGAAAGTCGAGGACAACCAGGCGAGCTCGGAGTTGATGCACGTGAGCTCCGATTCACCGCAGCGGATGGGCGTAGCCGAGCATTTTGTGAAGTTGGTGCGGAGCCCGGAAGCCACACCAAAGATGCACAGCAGCTCGCGGATGACTCGCAGGTCGTGGCTGGAAGGGTGGCAGAATATGACCACGTCGTTGGCGAAGAGGGATATGCTCAAGGTGGCATGGCGGGCTATGAGGCGCTGGAACAGGCCGCGCTGATGGGCGTGCAGCAACAGGGAGTTGAGGACATCGATGGCCATCGTGAAGAGCATGGGAGATATCGGATCACCCTGGCGCAGGTCGCAGGCGAGGGCGATCGGGGGGCCGGGGGATCCGTTGATGAGGATCCGCGTGCTGGCGATGGAGAGGAGAAGCCAAGATGCCGGAGGATGTCGATGAGGAAAGGCCAAGAGAGCGTGTCGAACGGGCGTGCGATGTCAAGCTTGAGGAGGACACGGGGTAGCCGAAGATTATGAAGCTGGCGGGCGGTCTGCTGGACCAACATGAAGTTGCCGTGCACGCAGCGGCCAGCGATGAAAGTGCTCTGGTTCATGGACACGAGCTGTCCCAGCCGTAGGGCGAGCCGGAGGGAGAGGACCTTTGCGATGAGCTTGGCCACAAGGTGGAGCAGGCTGATGGGGCGGTAATCCGAGAGGGCGGAGGCGTCTTGCCTTTTGGGTAAGAGGATGATTAGATCTTCGTTGAGGCGCTGCATGCTACGCCCGTTCATGGAGTGGAACTTGTCAAAAACTGCGCAAATGTCGGCCTTGACGATGTCCCAGCATGCCACAAGAAATTCAGATGTGAAGCTGTCAGGTCCCGGAGCCTTGCCGCGGGGAAGCGCGCGGGCAGCTTGTAGGATCTCCTCCTCGAAGAAAGGAAGCTCGAGGTCAGTGAGGTCAAATGATCTGTCGTCGAACTGATCAAGATCAAGGGCGAATTAGTGTGGCGAGGAGGAACCGAAGATCGAGGAGAAATGATCGAAGGCGGACTCGGCCATGTCGTGCTCGTCATGAACCGTTGTGTCGTTGACCCGAAGGGAGTGGATGACGTTCTTTTGGCGCCGGTGAGCAGCATGGATTTTGAAGAATGCTGTGTTCGTCTCGCCCTCCTTGAGCCAGGAGAAACGCACGCACTCGCGAGCAATGGATCTCTCGAGCGAAGCAAGCCCGAGGTAGGTGCGCTTGAGGTTGTTGCGGAGCCAGGTTTCGGACTGGGATAGAGGGCGGTAATCCTACGCCGCATTGAGCCAGGCCATGAGTTCTCTGGCTATCATGAGTTGTAGAGTGACATGGCCGGTAGTGCGCGCGCCCCAGCTCTGGAGGCGGAGCGTGGTTAGTATCGAACGTACGGCACCTCCGCGTTCAGCACACGTTCAGCTCGGTGACGTCCCGTGAACTCACGATCCAATAGAGCTCGGGGAAGAGTTTCGTCAGCACGACGGCGTGGTGACGATGTTGATGAAGCTACCGCAGCAGGGCTTCGCCTAAACACCGCTACAGTATGACCGAGGTGGATTATGGTGGAGGGTGGCACCGCACATAGCTGGGAGAGATCTTTGTGATCAACTTGTGTGTCTAGAGGTGCCCCCTGTCCCTGTATATAAAGGAGCAAGGGGGAGGCCGGCTGGCCCTTGTTGGCGCGCCTAGGAGGAGGAATCCTCCTCCTAGTAGGAGTAGGATTCCTCCCTTTCCTACTCCTACTAGGAGGGGGAAAGGCAGGGACAGAAAGAGAAGGAAAGGGGGGCGCCGCCCCTTCTCCTAGTCCAATTCGGACAGGGGGAAGGGGGCGCGCTGCCTGCCCTAGGCCGGCCCCTCTCTCTTTCCCTTATGGCCCAACAAGGCCCATTAGTCCCTGGGGGGTTCCGGTAACCCCTCTGGTACTCCGGTAAAATCCCGATTTCACCCGGAACTATTTCAATGTCTAAATGTAGGCTACCAATATATCAATCTTTACGTATCGACCATTTTGAGACTCCTCGTCATGTCCGTGGTCAAATTCGGGACTCTGAACACCTTCGGTACATCAAAACATATAAACTCATAAAACTGATCATCACAGAACTTTAAGCGTGCAGACCCTATGGGTTCGAGAACTATGTAGACATGACCGAGACACGTCTCCGGTCAATAACCAATAGCGGAACCTGGATGCTCATATTGGTTCCTACACATTCTACGAAGATCTTTATCGGTCAAACTGCACAACACTATACGTTGTTCTCTTTGTCATCGGTATGTTACTTGCTCGAGATTCGATCATCGGTATCCAATACCTAGTTGAATCTCGTTACTAGCAAGTCTCTTTACTCATTCCGTAATACATCATCCCGTAACTAACTCATTAGTTATCATGCTTGCAAGGCTTATAGTGATGTGTATTACCGAGAGGTCCCAGAGATACCTCTTCGACAATCAGAGTGACAAATCCTAATCTTGATCTATGCCAACTCAACAAGTACCATCGGAGACACCTGTAGAGCACCTTTATAATCACCCAGTTATGTTGTGATGTTTGGTAGCACACAAAGTGTTCCTCCGGTATTCGGGAGTTGCATAATCTCATAGTCATAAGAACATATATAAGTCATGAAGAAAGCAATAGCAGTAAACAAACGATCAAGTGCTAAGCTAACGGAATGGGTCAAGTCAATCACATCATTCTCCTAATGATTTGATCCCATTGATAAAAAACAACTCATGTCTATGGTTAGGAAACTTAACCATCTTTGATCAATGAGCTAGTCAAGTAGAGGCATACTAGTGACACTATGTTTGTCTATGTATTCACACATGTATTATGTTTCCGGTTAATACAATTCTAGCATGAATAGTAAACATTTATCATGAAATAAGGAAATAAATAATAAATTTATTGCCTCTAGGGCATATTTCCTTCAGTCTCCCACTTACACTAGAGTCAATAATCTAGATTACACAGTAATGATTTTAACACCCATGGAGCCTTGGTGTTGATCATGTTTTGCTCGTGGAAGAGGCTTAGTCAACGGGTCTGCAACATTTAGATCCGTATGTATCTTGCAAATCTCTATGTCTCCCACCTGGACTTGATCCCGGATGGAGTTGAAGCGTCTCTTGATGTGCTTGGTTCTTTTATGAAATCTGGATTCTTTTGCCAAGGCAATTGCACCAGTATTGTCACAAAAGATTTTCATTGGACCCGATGCACTAGGTATGACACCTAGATCGGATATGAACTCCTTCATCTAGACTCCTTCATTCGCTGCTTCCGAAGCAGCAATGTACTCTGCTTCACATGTTGATCCCGCCACGACGCTCTGTTTAGAACTGCTCCAACTGACAGCTCCGCCGTTTAATATAAACACGTATCCAATTTGTGATTTAGAATCGTCCGGATTAGTGTCAAAGCTTGCATCAATGTAACCATTTACGATGAGCTCTTTGTCACCTCCATAAACGAGTAACATATCCTTGGTCCTTTTCAGGTACTTCAGGATGTTCTTGACCGCTGTCCAGTGATCCACTCCTGGATTAATTTGGTACCTCCCTGCTAGGCTAATAGCAAGGCACACATCAGGTCTGGTACACAGCATTGCATACATGATAGAGCCTATGGCTGAAGCATAGGGAACACTTTTCATTTTCTCTCTATCTTCTGCATTGGTCGGGCATTGAGTCTTACTCAACTTCAGACCTTGTAACACAGGCAAGAACCCTTTCTTAGCTTGATCTATTTTGAACTTCTTCAAAACTTTATCAAGGTATGTGCTTTGTGAAAGTCCAATTAAGCGTCTTGATCTATCTCTATAGATCTTGATGCCCAATATATAAGCAGCTTCACCGAGGTCTTTCATTGAATTTTTTATTCAAGTATCCTTTTATGCTGTCCAGAAATTCTATATCATTTCCAATCAACAATATGTCATCCACATATAATATTAGAAATGCTACAGAGCTCCCACTCACTTTCTTGTAAATACAGGCTTCTCCAAAAGTCTGTATAAAACCATATGCTTTGATCACACTATCAAAATGTTTATTCCAACTCCGAGAGGCTTGCACCAGCCCATAAATGGATCGCTGGAGCTTGCACACTTTGTTAGCTCCCTTTGGATCAATAAAACCTTCAGGTTGCATCATATACAACTCTTCTTCCAGAAATCCATTTAGGAATGCAGTCTTTACATCCATTTGCCAAATTTCGTAATCATAAAATGCGGCAATTGCTAACATGATTCGGACGGACTTAGGCATCGCTACGGGTGAGAAGGTCACATCGTAGTCAACTCCTTGAACTTGTCGAAAACCTTTTGCAACAAGTCGAGCTTTGTAGACAGTAACATTACCGCCAGTGTCTGTCTTCTTCTTGAAGATCCATTTGTTCTCGATGGCTTGTTGATCATCGGGCAAGTCAACCAAAGTCCACACTTTTTTTCTCATACATGGATCCCACCTCAGACTTCATGGCCTCAAGCCATTTTGCGGAATTTGGGCTCATCATCGCTTCCTCATAGTTCATAGGTTCGTCATGGTCAAGTAACATGACCTCCGGAATTGGATTACCGTACCACTCTGGTGCAAATCTTGCTCTGGTTGACCTACGAGGTTCGGTAGTAACTTGATCTGAAGTTTCATGATCATCATCATTAGCTTCCTCACTAATTGGTGTAGATGTCACAGGAACCGGTTTCTGTGATGAACTACTTTCCAATAAGGGAGCAGGTATAGTTACCTCATCAAGTTCTACTTTCCTCCCACTCACTTCTTTCGAGAGAAACTCCTTCTCTATAAAGGATCCATTCTTAGCAACGGATATCTTGCCTTGGGATCTGTGATAGGAGGTGTACCCAATAGTTTCCTTTGGTTATCCTATGAAGACACATTTCTCCGATTTGGGTTCGAGGTTATCAGGTTGAAGCTTTTTCACATAAGTGTCGCAGCCTCAAACTTTAAGGAACGACAACTTAGGTTTCTTGCCAAATCATAGTTCATAAGGTGTCATCTCAACGGATTTTGATGGTGCCCTATTTAACGTGAATGCATCCGTCCCTAAAGCATAACCCCAAAACGATAGCGGTAAATCAGTAAGAGACATCATAGATCACACCATATCTAGTAAAGTACGATTACGACGTTCGGACACACCATTACGCAGTGGTGTTCCGGGTGGCGTGAGTTGTGAAACTATTACGCATTGTTTCAAATGTAGGCCAAACTCGTAACTCAAATATTCTCCTCCACGATCAGATCGTAGAAACTTTATTTTCTTGTTACGATGATTTTCCACTTCACTCTGAAATTCTTTGAACTTTTCAAATGTTTCAGACTTATGTTTCATTAAGTAGATATACCCATATCTGCTCAAATCATCTATGAAGGTGAAAAAATAACGATACCCGCCGCAAGCCTCAATATTCATCGGACCACATACATCAGTATGTATGATTTCCAACAAATCTGTTGCTCGCTCCATAGTTCTGGAGAACGGCATTTTAGTCATCTTGCCCATAAGGCATGGTTCGCAAGTACCAAGTGATTCATAATCAAGTGATTCCAAAAGGACATCAGTATGGAGTTTCTTCATGTGCTTTATACCAATATGACCCAAACGGCAGTGCCACAAATAAGTTGCACTATCATTATCAACTCTGCATCTTTTGGCTTCAACATTATGAATATGTGTATCACTACTATCAAGATTCAAAAAGAATAGACCACTCTTTAAGGGTGCATGACCATAAAAGATATTACTCATATAAATAGAACAACCATTATTCTCATATTTAAATGAATAACCGTCTCGCATCAAACAAGATCCAGATATAATGTTCATGCTTAACGCTGGCACCAAATAACAATTATTTAGGTCTAAAACTAATCCCGAAGGTAGAGGTAGAGGTAGCGTGTCGACAGCGATCACATCGACTTTGGAACCATTTCCCACGCGCATCATCACCTCATCATTAGCCAGTCTTCGCTTAATCCGTAGTCCCTGTTTTGAGTTGCAAATATTAGCAACAGAACCAGTATCAAATACCCAGGTGCTACTGTGAGCTCTGGTAAGGTACACATCAATAACATGTATATCACATATACCTTTGTTCACCTTGCCATCCTTCTTATTCGCCAAATACTTGGGGCAATTTCGCTTCAGATGACCAGTCTGTTTGCAGTAGAAGCACTCAGTCTCAGGCTTAGGTCCAAACTTGGGTTTCTTCTCCTGAGCAGCAACTTGTTTGTCGTTCTTCTTGAAGTTCCCCTTCTTCTTCCCTTTGCCCTTTTTCTTGAAACTGGTGGTTTTATTGACCATCAATACTTGATGCTCCTTCTTGATTTCTACCTCCACAGCCTTTAGCATCGCGAAGAGCTCGGGAATAGTCTTATTCATCCCTTGCATATTATAGTTCATCAAGAAGCTTTTGTAGCTTGGTGGCAGTGATTGAAGAACTCTGTCAATGACACTATCAACAGGAAGATTAACTGCCAGTTGAGTCAAGTGATTATGATACCCAGACATTTTGAGTATATGCTCACTGACAGAACTATTCTCCTCCATCTTGCAGCTATAGAACTTATTGGAGACTTCATATCTCTCAATCCGGGCATTTGCTTGAAATATTAACTTCAACTCCTGGAACATCTCATATGCTCCATGACGTTCAAAATGTCGTTGAAGTCCCGGTTCTAAGCCGTAAAGCATGGCACACTGAACTATCGAGTAGTCATCAGCTTTACTCTGCCAAACGTTCTTAACATTGTCAGCAGCATCTGCAGCAGGCCTGGCACCCAGCGGTGCTTCACGGACGTAATTCTTCTATGCAGCAATGAGGATAATCCTCAAGTTACGGACCCAGTCCGTGTAATTGCTACCATCATCTTTCAACTTTGCTTTCTCAAGGAACGCATTAAAATTCAATGGAACAACAGCACAGACCATCTATCTACAACAACATAGATAAGCAAAATACTATCAGGTACTAAGTTCATGATAAATTTAAGTTCAGTTAATCATATTACTTAAGAACTCCCACTTAGATAGACATCCCTATAATCATCTAAGTGATCACGTGATCCATATCAACTAAACCATAACCGATCATCACGTGAAATGGAGTAATTTTCAATGGTGAACATCACTATGTTGATCATATCTACTATATGATTCACGCTCGACCTTTCGGTCTCAGTGTTCCGAGGCCACATCTGCATATGCTAGGCTCGTCAAGTTTAACCCAAGTATTCTGCGTGCGCAAAACTGGCTTGCACCCGTTGTAGATGGACGTAGAGCTTATCACACCCGATCATCACGTGGTGTCTCGGCACGACGAACTTTGGCAACAGTGCATACTCAGGGAGAACACTTTTATCTTAAAATTTAGTGAGAGCTCATCTTATAATGCTACCATCAAACAAAGCAGAATAACATGCATAAAGGATAAACATCACATGCAATCAATATAAGTGATATGATATGGCCATCATCACCTTGTGCTTGTGATCTCCATCTCCGAAGCACCATCATGATCACCATCGTCACCGGCGCGACACCTTGATCTCCACCGTAGCATCATTGTCGTCTCGCCAACTATTGCTTCTACGACTATCGCTACCGCTTAGTGATAAAGTAAAGCAATTACAGGGCGATTGCATTGCATACAATAAAGCGACAACCATATGACTCCTGCCAGTTGCCGATAACTCCGTTACAAAACATGATCATCTCATACAATAAATATAGCATCATGTCTTGACCATATCACATCACAACATGCCCTGCAAAAACAAGTTAGACGTCCTCTACTTTGTTGTTGCAAGTTTTACGTAGCATCGTTCGTCAAGTTGGTGATGTTTTAACCTTCTCAAGGACCGGGCGTAGCCACACTCGGTTCAACTAAAGTTGGAGAAACTGACACCCGCCAGCCACCTGTGTGCAAAGCACGTCGGTAGAACCAGTCTCGCGTAAGCGTACGCGTAATGTCGGTCCGGGCCGCTTCATCCAACAATACCGCCGAACCAAAGTATGACATGCTGGTAAGCAGTATGACTTGTATCGCCCACAACTCACTTGTGTTCTACTCGTGCATATAACATCTACGCATAAAACCAGGCTCGGATGCCACCGTTGGGGAAAGTAGTATTTTCAAAAAAATTCCTATGCACACGCAGGATCATGGTGATGTATAGCAATGAGAGGGGAGAGTGTTGTCCACGTACCCTTGTAGACCATTAAGCGGAAGCATTATGACAACGCGGTTGATGTAGTCGTACGTCTTCACGATCGACCGATCCTCAGTACCGAACGCACGGCACCTCCGCGTTCAGCACACGTTCAGCTTGGTGACGTCCCGCGAACTCACAATCCAGTAGAGATCGGGGAAGAGTTTCGTCAGCACGATGTCATGGTGACGATGTTGATGAAGCTACCATAGCAGGGCTTCACCTAAACACTGCTACAGTATGACTGAGGTGGATAATGGTGGAGGGGGGCACCGCACACGGCTGGGAGAGATCTTTGCGATCAACTTGTGTGTCTAGAGGTGCCCCCTGCCCCTGTATATAAAGGAGCAAGGGGGAGGCCGGCCGGCCCTTGTTGGCGCGCCTAGGAGGAGGAATCCTCCTCCTAGTAGGAGTAGGATTCCTCCCTTTCCTACTCCTACTAGGAGGGGGGAAGGCAGGGAGAGAAAGAGAAGGAAAGGGGGGGCGCCGCCCCCCTTCTCCTAGTCCAATTCGGACAGGGGGAAGGTGGCGCGCTGCCTGCCCTAGGCCGGCCCCTCTCTCTTTCCCTTATGGCCCAACAAGGCCCATTAGTCCCCCGGGGGTTCCGGTAACCCCTCCGGTACTTCGGTAAAATCCCGATTTCACCCGGAACTGTTCCGATGTGTAAATGTAGGCTTCCAATATATCAATCTTTACGTCTCGACCATTTAGAGACTCCTTGTCATGTCCATGATCAAATTCGGGACTCCGAACTACCTTCGGTACATCAAAACATATAAACTCATAAAACCGATCGTCACCGAACTTTAAGCGTGCGAACCCTACGGGTTCGAGCACTATGTAGATATGACCGAGACACGTCTCCGGTCAATAACCAATAGCGGAACCTGGATGCTCACATTGTTCCTACATATTCTACGAAGATCTTTATCGGTCAAACCGCCAACACTATACGTTGTTCTCTTTGTCATCGGTATGTTACTTGCCCGAGATTCGATCATCGGTATCCAGTACCTAGTTCAATCTCGTTACCGGCAAGTCTCTTTACTCGTTCCGTAATACATCATCCCATAACTAACTCATTAGCTATCATGCTTGCAAGGCTTATAGTGATGTGTATTACCGAGAGGGCCCAGAGATACCTCTGTCGGATTTCGGGTTCCGGCAGACCCTTGAGGTTCAAACACTGGGGTGCGCGCGGAGATCTCTCCCCTACCGATCTACGTCCAATCTCCTCGCGTGATCTAAACTGGAAACAACAAACAACACAAGGGACACAAGGTTTATACTGGTTCTGGCCACCGTTGTGGTGTAATACCCTACTCCAGTGTGTGGTGTGGTGGATTGCCTCAGGGGCTGATGATGAACAGTACAAGGGAAGAACAGCCTCGCGAGAGGTGTTCTTGAGCTGGCGCGATGAACTGCTTGGGTGAGTTCAATCGCCTCTCTCTCTCTCTATCTCTCTTTTTCGGTCCCTTCCTGTCTGTCCTTTACTCTGTGGTGGCTAGCTCTATTTATAGAGGCCCTGGGCCTCTCCCCAAATAATGAGCAGGAAGGGCGCCAACAATTGGCCATTTCGAAGGGGAACATCCAGTACAAGTTATCCTGACCAAAGGTGGTCTTCGGCTGCCAAAAGTACTGGTGATGATGCCGTCTTGGGCTCCACGGTGACCTCTGTCCTGCCGCTCTGCTGGTCTTGGTCTCGTTGCACCGGAATGGTAACCTTTGCCCGATGCCTTGGCCTGTGCTTGCCCCCTTTGCACCAAAGGGGAAACAAGGACACTGCGCAGGCCGGCGCCCGCCTGGCGCCCGCCTGGTCTCAAACGTCATGGCTTGCGTCACGGGCTCCTCGCAAGGTACCCCTGCCTTGATCTCTCTGCCTCCTCGTGAGCCTGCCTGACGAGGCTGCCTCTGAGGAAGCTTCCTGTAGTCCGCCCCGCGAGGCTTGGCCCCTCGCGAGGGTCTTGAGCTTGAGCTGATGAAGATGGGCCGCGCTGGGCCCCCACTTGAGCCACGCCGCAGGCCGCAGGCAGGCAAGTCTGGGGACCCCCGTCCCCAGAACGCCGATAGTAGCCCCCGGGCCCAAGGCGCGCCCGGGCTTGGCCTAGTAGGAAAGCGAAGGGTCAAGCACGGAGTGCCGCGGGCCCTAACAGCCTGCGGCCTTGGGCGCCGCATGGCGATTGATTGGACGTGGGCGACTGTGCTTCCCCACGACGCCTCGGTGACCGCACGACTTGATAAGTCCCTGCATGCAGAGAAACCGATCATGATTACCTGCGATCGTGGTGCTCGGCGGTTGGCCTCCTCCGGCTATAAGTACGGGGCCGCGCAAGCCCCTTCAGCCCGTCCCTTCTTGCTGCTCCTTTTCTTCTTCTTGGCTACTCGCCGTCCCCATGGCCCCAAAGAGGTTCTCGGCCGCGGAGAAAGGAAAGGCCCCCCAGGCAGGGCCCGACTCCCCCCCCCCCGACGAAGCGCGGCCGAGGCCGCCCTCGAAAGTATACCACGGTCCCCGTGGTTGCCTCCCGCGGCCATGGAGGCGATTCCCTGCGCGCTGGTGAGCGCCCGGTTGCCGACGGGGGGCATGCCGTGGGTGTGCGCCCCCCCTAGGCCATGCTTTCGCTCTGCGCAGGTGCTGCTGGAGTTCGTCGTGTGGTCGGCGGACCCATACAGCACCAGGCTCCAGCTCCCCCATTTCTTCGTAGATGAACTGCCGGCCAGCGCTCGGTGCGGCTTCTGGCTCCAGGCAGACGGCTGCTGCAGCAGGGCCTCCTGGGCTTCGCTGGAGGTCTCCGTTTCTGGGAATAGGGCTTTGACACGCGGCTGGCAAATGTTTGCCCGCGCGCGCAGCCTGGGCCGGTTGTGCACCCTGTACTTCAAGTTTGATGGCGACGCCACCCTCTACGTGAGGGTGTTCGGGGAAGATGGTCGCCGTGCCGGGTGCTGCCCTGAAGACGACGACCGCGGCCGCCTGCCCAGCCCCGACACTGACCAGGATGAAGATGGCGACTGGCGTACAGGCGGAGGTGCTCGGGGTTCGCTGAGCTTCGGCGACCCCCTCTCAGGCAACAGCTCCTCCAGCGGTGGCCGCGACCAGCCCCCGCGCCGTCGCGCCCGCCTGGGTGAAGGTAGCGGGTCAGCCCGCCGTCGCGCCCCGGTGAAGCGAGAGGAGGGATCCGCCTGAGCTCTAGGAGCAGCTTGAGCCTTCGCTGTGAGCTGGCGCAGGACGAATCACGCCTGTTTTGTTTTCTTCCTTATCTTGCGCAGAAATAGAAAGTAATGTAGGGCCCCGCGGGGGCGTGTTAGAACTGCTGCTGTTTAACCATCGCGTTGTTTCCGCTATTTCTGTGCTGTGTTTCTGTGCCGCACACCCATTTGCGAGAACTATTTTAGCTCGGTGGGGCTTGGCGCGGTCCTCGCCTCTCAAGGCCGTGGCCTCGTCGTGCGCTTCGTGCCCTGCAAGGATCAGTAGGAGGGGTAACTTACAGTCTTGGTTGTGGGGGCGATCGGCCCAGGTCCTGCGCTCGTGTCGCGATGCCCGTGGGGCACGAACTGGGAGGGGTGCTCCCGCAGAGGACTCGGATAGGAAAGCTCCAAACGATCGGGGCAGAAAACACTCGCGAGGGTGCCCGCGAACCTCCCTCGCGAGACTTGTGCGAGAGGAAACGAGGCAAGCGAGCGAGAAAGACAAAGAGTCACAAGCCAGGAACGTCGGCAACTCCAATAAAACTTCAAACGAGAATAAACAAGCCAACTGCAGAAAGAAAATGGGAAAGCCACGCCCGGCACCTATTCTAGTCTTTGACGTCTTCTCACCAGCGCGGAGCTAAGTGCTGCCACTGGGCGTGGGCGGGAGCCCCCGAGGCCCGAGGGCGGCACTCCGGAGACTCCGGGGCGTGTATAGCCCCACTCATTATTACGTGAGAGTGTCACGGGTGGCGAGCTTCACAGGCATTCGCCTTCTTCATAGGCACCGGGCCTTTCCCAAAATGCAACAGCTTCACAGGCATTCGCCTTCTTCACAGGCACCGGGCCTTTCCCAAAACGCAGCAGCTTCACAGGCATTCGCCTTCTTCACAGGCACTGGGCCTTTCCCGAAACGCAGCAGCTTCACAGGCATTCGCCTTCTTCATAGGCAATGGGCCTTTCCTAGGCGCTAGGCCTCGCTCAGGGATAGAACCTCCGGAGATGTTGAATGTTCCACGCGTTCTAGATGGGTACCCCCTCCATGGTCTCCAAGCGCGCGGAGCCAGGCCTGGAAACATGAACAACCTTGAACGGGCCCTCCCACATGAGAGAGAGCTTGTGCAGCCCCTCCCTGGAGAGAACCCGTCTGAGCACGAGATCCTCTACCTCAAGAGTTCTGGGGCGGATGTTGCGGCAGTGGTATCGTCGCAGCGCCTGTTGATACCTTGCCGCTCGCAGCGCGGCTTCTCGACGGCGTTCCTCCCCCAGCACGAGATCCGTCCCCCGCATGGCGTCCTGCTGCGTCTCATCGAACGCCAAGACCCGTGCGGAGCAATGCCTGACCTCGTGCGGGAGAACAGCCTCTGCTCAGTAGACGAGGAAGAACGGGGTCTCGCTAGTCGGCTTGGTCGCAGTTGTGCGGATGGACCACAGCATGGACTGGAGCTCGTTGTACCAGCCCCTGCCACAGGCCTCCAGCTTCTTCCTGAAGGTCCTGGCTTTGAGGCCCCTCAGGACCTCCGCGTTGGCCCGCTCGGCCTGGCCGTTGCTCCGGGGGTGTGCTACCGAAGCGTAGCATATCTGCGTTCCAAGGTTAGCACAGTACGTTTTGAAGAGATTACTGGTGAATTGCGAACCGTTGTCGGTGATGATGCGGTTGGGCGCCCCAAATCGGCTCATGAGGCCCTTGATGAATTTGACCGCTGAGCCTGCCGGGATTATGCGGACGGCTTCCACCTCAGCCCACTTGGTGAATTTGTCCACGGCGACGTAGAGGTAGCGATAGCCCCCTGGTGCCTGAGGAAACGGGCCCAGAATGTCCAGCCCCCAAACTACGAACGGCCATGAGAGGGGTATAGTCTGTAGACCCCCCGCAGGCTGATGGATCTGCTTAGCGTGAAACTGGCAGGCCTCGCAAGCCTTCACAAGCTCAACGGCGTCGTTGAGCGCTGTGGGCCAATAGAATCCATTACGGAACGCCTTGCCGATGAGGGTCCGTGACGACGAGTGGTGCCCGCAGTCTCTGCCGTGTATGTCCGCCAGTAGCTCCTTCCCTTGCTCTCGAGAGATGCAACGTAGGGACACGTCATTTGGTCGCTTCCTGTAGAGCTCTCCATCCTTGATGCAATAAGCCGTGGCCTGCCGCGCCACACGCTCCGCTTCCTCCTCATTCTCCGGCAGAGTCCCTTGCATCAGGTAGTTCTTGAGCTCCGGGATCCAACACCTTCCTGAGGCTCTAACGCCAGGAGCAGGCGTGCCCCTGAGGCTGGGCCGCAGACCGGGGCTCCTGAGGCAGGCGGCTGAGGGAGCTCCTCCCTTGGTTGCGCCGTGCTCGACAGTGACGGCACCACCGAGGGTTTGAAGAGCCGCTCCTCGAAGACGCCAGGCTCCTGAGGCAGCCACCTAGATGCCCTCTTGGCAATGTCATCAGCCTCCTGATTGGTGCCGCGAGGCACATGCTGCAACTCCAGCCCCCAGAACTGTTTCTCCATCTTGCGAACCTCAGCGAGGTAGGCTTCCATGTGCTCGTCCTTTGGCTCGTATATCTTGTTGGAGAAGTTGATGAGGAGCTGCGAATCGCCCTTGATTATGAGTCGCTTTACCCCTAAGACAATCGCGGCCTTCAGGCCTGCTATGAGGCCTTCATACTCCGCTATGTTGTTGGAGACCTTTTCTCCGTGCTGGAAGCAGAGTTGTACGGCGTAGTAGAGTTTGTCCTGGGTAGGGGATACGAGCAGTGCGCCAGCTCCCGCACCGTGTCGGGAGAATGCCCCTTCGAAGTACATGACCCAGCCGTCCGGTGCTTCACTTCCCGGGGAAAGTGGTCGGTCTTCGCCTGCCTCGAGACCCGGCGCTTCTGCCCATTCTGCCATGAAATCCGCAAGTGTGGCTCCCTTGATGACTCTGGTCGTACTGAATTCTAGCTGAAATGCCTGCAGCTTAATGTTCCACTCAGCGACCCTCCCAGCTAAGTTGGGGCTCCTGAGTACTCTTTCCAAGGGGTATGCTGAGACGACTTTGATGGGATGGCCTTGGAAGTAGTGGCGCAGCTTGCGTGAGGCCACTAGTAGCGCGAGGAGGAGTTTTTGAGGCATGGGGTACCGCGCCCTTGCGTCCCGTAGCACCGTGCTGACGAAGTACACAGGATGCTCGATGAGGTTGAGGGTGCTGGCGCAGCTTGCGTCCTCCAGAGGTCGAGGCATTTCTTGAGACGACGGTGCCCCCAGTGCTCGGTCACCTGAAGAGGCCCCTCCTGCTTCAGGTGCATTCTCCTGCTGCGGTTGTTCCTTTCCGGCTATGGTTGCGGCCTTCGCAAGGCCCTCCCGGCTCTACTTTGCTTCAGTCCGGACGGTCGATGCGGCCTTGGCACAGCGCTCCTCCCTGACCGCCACCAGGGTTGTGCTAGCGGAGTAGGGGGTGGCCGCAAGGTAGAGCACTAGGGGTTCTCGAGGACGCGGAGCTACCATCACTGGTGGGCTGGTAAGGTACCTCTTGAGGTCTTGTAATGCCTTGTCAACCTCTTCGGTCCATTCGAAGGGGCCCTTTTTCTTCATTAGCTTGAAGAAGGGCAGCGCTCGTTCCCCAAGCTTGGAGATGAAGCGCCCCAGCGCAGTCACATGCCCAGTGAGCTTCTGCATTTCTCTGAGGGTCCTCGGCGGGCTCATGTCTTCGACTGCCTTGACCTTCGCTGGGTTGGCCTCGATGCCCCTGTGGGACACGAGGAAACCCAGGAGCTTGCCCGAGGGGACTCCAAACACACACTTCTCCGGGTTGAGCCGTAGGTCCACTTCATTGAGGCTCGCAAAGGTTTCTTCCAGGTCCTGTATCAGGGTTCTTGCCTCACGAGACTTCACCACAATGTCATCCACGTAAGCTTCAGCGTTGCTCCCGAGATGCCGGCCTAAGGCGTTGTGCATCATCCGCTGAAAGGTCGCGCCTACGTTGCGCAACCCAAATGGCATGCACGTGTAGTAGTACACTCCACACGGGGTCAGGAAAGCCATCTTCTCCACGTCTTCTACCGCCATCTTGATCTGGTGATAGCCCGAGAAGGCATCTAGGAAGCACAATAGGTCACACTCTGCGGTGGAGTCGACTATCTGGTCAATGCGGGGGAGCGGGAATGGATCCTACGGGCAGGCCTTGTTGAGGTTGGTGAAGTCGACACACATGCGCTCCTTTCCTCCCTTTTTTGGCACAACGACCGGATTAGCCAGCCAATCAGGGTAGCGGACCTCGCGGATAACTCCTGCCGCCTCTAGCTTCCGGGTATCTTGAAAGATGAAAGCGTGTTTCTCAATAGACTGCCGCCTTGCCTTCTGCTTCACGGGGCGCACATTGGGGCACACGTTGACGTGATGCTCAATCACTTCCCTTGGGACCCCTGCTAACTGATCAGGTTCCCACGCGAACACCTTCTTGTTCGCATGCAGGAACCTGATCAGGGCCTTCTCCTGCTCGGGCTCGAGGTTGGCCCCTATGGTGAAGGTGGCGCTAGTGGACCCGTCCTCGTCGACTGGTACCTGCTTGGTTTTCGCTTTGTCTTGGGTGAATAGCTGCTTCTTTTTAGCCGGTGCAGCCCCTTTGGGCTCAAGGGCGTCGGTGCTAGTGGGCTGTGCCACCGCGGCTGCCCTAAAAACAAGCTGGAGCACCTGCAGCGCATCCCTTGTGTCTCCTGACACGGTGAGGACGCCGCTGCTCCCAGGCATCTTCATGAGGTTGTACGTCGGGCGAGTTGCTTCCATGAACCGAGCCAAGGCCGGATAGCCGAGGATGGCGTTGTAGGGGAGGCCAATGGGGGCGATGTCGAAGTCGATCAACTCCGTGTGGAAGTTTTTGTAGGTGCCGAAGGTCACTGGGAGGCGGATCTGTCCCAAGGAGGTGGTGGAACCAGCTCCGACGCCCGAGAAAGGCCTGCTGGGTTGGAGCTGCTCCAGCGGCACGTGGAGGAGGCTGAAGGCCTCCACCGAGAGCACGTTGAGGCTGGCACCACCGTCGATGAGGGTCCTGGTGACGGCCACATGGCAGATGGTGGGGGTGCACAGCATCAGGAGCGCGCCCGAACCGATGGGGTTGAAGGGGTGGTCCCCCGAGTCGAAGGTTAGATCGGCTTCGGGCTCCACCTAGCCCGGGGGGGGCTTCTCGGTGCTTGGAGGTGGTGTTGATCCGACGGGTGAATGGCTTGACGTGATGGCTCGAGGGCGGTGCCTGGGAGCCACCCAGGAGAGCTGCGACGACGGGCGGCGCTGGAGTTAGTGACGGTGTGGCGGTGCGGTCCTCTCGCCGCACCGAAGGATGCTGGGACGAGGCCTGCTGCTCATTCCCCGCCGGGCCGGTGGCGGCGTTGGTGGCAGGCGACGGGGAACGACAGGGGCGTCCGCCGACGGGTGCCGTTTGGGCGACGCGGGTGGCGAGAGCAGCCCGGCGCTCGGCGCGAGCCCAGCGGGCGTCAGCCATGGACACGACGGGAGATCGTACGCGAACAACGGAAGAGAGATTCCGGCGCACCCCCTACCTGGCGCGCCAAATGTCGGATTTTGGGTTCTGGCAGACCCTTGAGGTTCGAACACTGGGGTGCGCGCGGAGATCTCTCCCCTACCGATCTACGTCCAATCTCCTCGCGTGATCTAAACTGGAAACAACAAACAACACAAGGGACACAAGGTTTATACTGGTTCGGGCCACCGTTGTGGTGTAATACCCTACTCCAGTGTGTGGTGTGGTGGATTGCCTCAGGGGCTGATGATGAACAGTACAAGGGAAGAACAGCCTCGCGAGAGGTGTTCTTGAGGTGGTGTGATGAACTGCTTGGCTGAGTTCAATCGCCTCTCTCTCTCTCTATCTCTCTTTTTCGGTCCCTTCCTATCTGTCCTTTACTCTGTGATGGCTAGCTCTATTTATAGAGACCCTGGGCCTCTCCCCAAATAATGAGCGGGAAGGGCGCCAACAATTGGCCATTTCGAAGGGGAACATCCAGTACAAGTTATCCTGACCAAAGGTGGTCTTCGGCTGCCAAAAGGACTGGTGATGATGCCGTCTTGGGCTCCACGGTGACCTCCATCCTGCCGCTCTGCTGGTCTTGGTCTCGTTGCACTGGAATGGTAACCTTTGCCCGATGCCTTGGCCTGTGCTTGCCCCCTTTGCACCAAAGGGGAAACAAGGACACTACGCAGGCTGGTGCCCGCCTGGTCTCGAACGTCATGGCTTGCGTCACGGGCTCCTCGCGAGGTACCCCTGCCTTGATCTCTCCGCCTCCTCGCGAGCCTGCCTGACGAGACTGCCTCTGAGGAAGCTTCCTGTAGTCCGCCCCGCGAGGCTTGGCCCCTCGCGAGGGTCTTGAGCTTGAGCTGATGAAGATGGGCCGTGCTGGGCCCACACTTGAGCCACGCCACAGGCCGCAGGCAGGCAAGTCTGGGGACCCCCGTCCCCAGAACGCCGACAACCTCTCCGACAATCGGAGAGAGAAATCCTAATCTTGATCTATGCCAACTCAACAAGTACCATCGAAGACACCTGTAGAGCACCTTTATAATCACCCAGTTACGTTGTGACGTTTGGTAGCACACAAAGTGTTCCTCCGGTATTCGGGAGTTGCATAATCTCATAGTCATAAGAACATGTATAAGTCATGAAGAAAGCAATAGCAGTAAACAAACGATCAAGTGCTAAGCTAACGGAATGGGTCAAGTCAATCACATCATTCTCCTAATGATGTGATCCCATTGATCAAATAACAACTCATGTCTATGGTTAGGAAACTTAACCATCTTTGATCAATGAGCTAGTCAAGTAGAGGCATACTAGTGACACTATGTTTGTCTATGTATTCACACATGTATTATGTTTCCGGTTAATATAATTCTAGCATGAATAATAAACATTTATCATGAAATAAGGAAATAAATAATAACTTTATTATTGCCTCTAGGGCATATTTCCTTCAGACGCGCCGGAAGGGATCAGGGTCGTCGACGCCGGCCCATGCATCCGCCACAGCGGCATGAAAGCCGTCAAGCTTGATCCAAAAACATTCGAAGTGGAATCGTTTTGGGCCAGCGTGTTGTGTTGAGCAGTCCAAGAAGAGAGGGCAGTGGTCGGAGACGGTCGTGGCGAGGCACCAGAGAAGGCAGTGCGGCTGCGAAGTATCCCAGTCTGAGGTGCAGAGAAACCGATCGTTACACACAAGGGTGGGGGAGTCGCGCTCGTTCGACCAAGTATAGCGACGACCATGCATGTACACGTCACATAGCTCCATGTCACCGATGAAGTGTCGGAAGCGGCTCGAGGTGCGCCTATTGATGCGCCCATTGCTCTTGTCCTCGAATTAGGAGACGAGGTTGAAATCGCCGCCCAGGAGCCAGGGGCCAGCACAAGTGTCGCGAGTTTCCTGGAGGTCTTGCAGGAAAAGGATCTTCTCATCATCCTCCTGTGGCCCGTAGACGCCGAAGATCCACCATGGATGCGCTCCGGATGTGGTCGAAACGAGGGTCGTGATGTGGTGTTGACTGATGTAGGGGCTAGAGATGGAGACTTCGTTGCGATTCCAAGCTAGGAGAATGCCACCGCGCGTGCCAATCGTAGGGAGGAAGAAGTCCTCAAAGCAGGGACCAAGGGTCTCGATGACAATCGGCAACGAGAAAGAATCCAACTTGGTTTCTTGGAGGCACACAATGTTGGGAGAGACCGACGCAATGACGGAGCGGACCGCGGTACGTTTGGCCTAGCAGTTTAACCCGCGGACATTCCAGAAGAAAATTTTAAGAGTACAATCCATAAAAAATGAGTGGGGCGTTGGGGCGAAACGCACAGTGACTAGCTGGCAGAGATTGCGTGAGGAGCCGAGGGAGATCCGCCTCGGTCAGACAGCGCGCTAGAGGGGATGCGCCAGCCGTAGTAGTCCACGAAGGCTTGAACAACATCCTCGGCAAGTGGCTGCTCAAAGAGCTTGCTGTATCACTCGAGTGTTGCTGTGGAGGACGGCTCCCCCTCACGGATGAAGCCAAGACGAAGCGAAAGCACCCTTTTCGCCTTCGCTTCAGAATCCAGGCCCCGATCATTCTTGGCGATCTGGTGGCTCCTCCTACGTGTGAAGTTGGGAGGAAGCTCCTTTCGTTTCCGCTTTGGGCCTGGGGTGGGCAGCGCCGGTGTGTCACGGCGTTGTATTCCAAGGAGAAAATCCTGCAGCATCAAGTCGTCAGAGGCAGTTGGAGCGCCGCATGCATGAACCTGCATGGAAGGAGCGGTGGCGGTTCGTCCAGTTGGCGAGAAGGGGGTGGCCGCAGCGGAAAGCTGGCTGGGAGAGCGGTGGCCCGCCACAGGAGATAGGGGGACAGCGTGCAGGTAGGGGCCTCGGGTTCCGCATGTGCATCCAGTGGTGGGGGGGAAGGCACGTGATCAGGGGTGTCGGGATCCGACAGGAGGATCCCGCGCGACAGCACCGGGGCGGGGATGGCAGCCGAGGCCTGGTTGGCGGCCTCAGGATCCGGCAAGTGGGCCTCGCGTGGCAGCACCAGAGGGGGCGGGGTAGCCATCGTCTAATTGGCAGCCACGAGATCCGCCTGATCCGCTGACGGCCGGGCTGTCGGGAAAGGCGAGGCGGGGGTGTCGGCATCCCTGGCGCTAGCCAGGAGTGGGCCCCCGAAAGGCTCGCGAACAGGACTCGCAGGAGGGGAGTCCTCGTCAGGGTTGTGGTGGGGCCTGAGAGTCAGCAGTAGAGGAGGGTGACTGGGTGGAGCCGGGACGGACAAAGTGGGAGAGTGGTTCGCCACTTTCGCGCCCTGGTCAAGGCGGCTTTGCGCGGGTCCAAGACGGCTTTTGGCATGGGCCTGGGGGGCGTCAGCATGCAGAGGGTGGGGGCTAAGGATCCCACGTCCGTCGGAGGGAGGGTGGTCGCCGTCGACGGGAGTGTCGTCCAGCGCCATAGGTACCGGAAGTAGAGCTCGGGGCGGGCTGCGCGTCGGCACCGTTGCCGGAACAACGCGGGAAGTCGAAGTGGCGTGGCCAGGCAGCAGGGCACGACGGCGAAGGAGGTGCGCTGAACGGGTTACTATCGTCAGAAGGTGGCGGTGGCGGCAGCGCCGGGGCCGGGAGACGGAAGTCAGTGGTGCACGTCACATGGATGGTCACTGGGTAACGCAGGACCTCCATGGCGAACCGCTCGGCGGCGTCGGGGTTGGCTTTAGGGAGAACGGCGCATGCTCCGAGAGGTAGAGGTCGGATGCCCGAGGGATCAAGTCAGGGTTAGGGGTCCAGGCGGACAGCCGGAAGACGGACATGTCAGAGCCATCGCGGGTCTCGGGGGCGAGCTCGTCCACCAAGCAGAAGGGCGCGAGCAGGGAGATGGCAGACGATTTGTGCCAGCCGTGGTTGGGGATGCCGGAGAGTTCCAGGTCGACCCTGAAGCGGAGCGTGACCGGGTGGGCACCGGCGAGGCGGCTCCAGGGGTGCATGAGGAGGCGGAAACGCAGCCCGCGAGCGACGCCCGCAGCAAGGCGAGCACAATCCTCCATGCGCTAGAAGCGTAGCAGGAACTCCGCAGGGCCATGCCGGTGGACCGAGAACGCATCGGCAGGGATCTTGAAGCATCCGCTGATCAGGCCCGTGACGTTGGTGCAGGACACCCCGGAGCGGTGGCCGGCCACCGAGGCCACCAGGGCGTGCTGGAGCGCTACCTCGGCAGTGTCGATCTCGGCGGAGCGCGGGATGAAGCACGTCGCGGCGGCAGGGTGGAGAGCGGGGTGGCCAGACATCACTGTAGGCATGCCGGACGAGGAGGATCGCGTCGCGGCCGAGGACGACGAGGATGGTTGATGATCCAGCAGCATCCTGGAGCGGGGACGAGGCCGAGGGGGGCGGGGACTAAGCCGCCCCGGTGGTCGACGTCGACCGCGGCGGGGAGGGCGCTGGAGACACGGAGGGGGACGCCAAGGCGGGGGGAAGGGCACACGACCGCTTGGCTGGACCGGGCCCGTGGAGGAGCGCACGGGGCACGGTGCAAGCACGCGCCTTGTGCACAAAGAACCTGCAGCGGTGACAACGGATGTCCTTATGGCAGTCAATGCGGGGGTGGCCGGGGGAGAGACAGCGGGGGCACGCGCCGTCGGAGAAGGCCGGGGAGCGCGGGCGATTCGTAGCAGGGTGACGCAGGCGCTGGGGTCGCGGCCTCTTCCGGCGACGGTCCATGGCCACCTGCCAAGGCTCCTCGGAGGGCAGAGACGCGCAGTGGATCTTCGACCGCGGCCCCGACCGGCGAGAAGGGCCTGAGATGGGAGAGGGGGCATCGACGGAAGGCGCGGGAGAGGCGAGGAGGGCGTCGCGATAGGAGCATGCGACGGAGCCAGATCCGCCGAGGACGGGCTGGAGGCCAGCCAGCGCGGCACGGGGTGCTAACCATCGGGGGAGGGGGAGACGTCCATCAGGCAGCGGCCGGCGGGGCGCACAGATGAGGGGTGGCCGCCGGGGCCGGAGTGGCCACCGGCGCGGCTGGGCTCGCGGAGCGCTAGAGCGGGGGAGCGGGGGCGAGTTTTTCTTTTTGGCACTGTCGGCTATGCTTACAATTATTGATGATTACTCCAGAAAAATATGGCCTTATTTTTCTAAAAATATATATGATGTGTCTGATGCCTTTAGGGATTGGAAAGTTATGGTAGAAAGACAAACTGCGAGGAAGATAAAAATACTTCTCACTGACAATGGTATGGAATTCTAAAAGCTTTTAACAGTTATTGCAGAAACTTGGGCATCGTCAGGCACCACATCGTCCCATACACTCATCAACAGAATGGTGTGGTTGAGCGCATGAACATAATCATCATCTGCAGGGCTTGTTGCATGTTGTCCAATGCTCGCATGCACAAACATTTTTGGGATGAAGCCGCCTCCACCGCCTGTTACCTCATCAATGGATCACCATCCATTCCACTTAATCAGAAAACTCCCATTGAGGTATGGATTGGTACACTAGCTGATTAGTCACAGTTTAGAGTTTTCGGTTGCACTGCATATGCACACGTTGATAATGGAAAACTTGAGCCTAGAGCTATTAAGCTTGTGTTTGTTGGTTACGGTTCATGAGTAAAGGGATACAAGTTATGGAATCCTGAAACTAATAAGATTTTCATGAGAAAGGGTGTTGTTTTCAATGAATCTGTTATGTATCATGATGATCTATCCACGGGTACTTTTGATGAACAGCCTCAACGAGTTACTGTGCAGGTGGAGCAACTTGATGAGGAGGAAAATGTAATTGTGGATAATAATGATGTTGCTCCAGATGCACAGGTTGGTGATAATGGTGATGGTGCTCCAGATACAGAGGTCCATGATGATGATGTTGTGCAGCACTCACCCCCTGTTTTGCAGTGACAAGTTCAATCTCTTGTAGCCGGCAGGAGAAAGAGAGTCATTAACAAACCTAAACGCCTAATTGATGAATGTGACATTGTTCATTATGCTTTCAGTTGTGCAGAACATGTTGAGAACATCCATGAGCCATCCACATACACTTTGTTTCCGGTTACTGGGAGAAGTTGATTGCTGCTATGTAGGAAGAGATGTTTTCACTTGAGAAAAATGGCACATGGGATGTTGTGCGCTTTCCTAAACAAAAGAAGACCGTTCGCTGCAAATGGATCTTCAAAAGGAGGGAGGGCTTGTCTCCTAGTGAGCCCGCGAGATTTAAGGCAAAGTTAGTGGCTAAAGGTTTCAGTCAGATACCATGTATTGATTATAATGATGTGTTATTTTCAATTGTGAAGCATAGTTCCATTCATGCATTTTTTTGGTATTGTTGCTATGCATGATCTTGAGCTTGAGCAGGTAGATGTTAAGACTGCTTTTCTGCACGGTGAACTAGAGGAGGAGGTTTATATGGACCAAACAGAAGGTTTCATAATGCCTGGTAAGGAGAAATTTGTTTGCAAGTTAAAGAGGTCCCTATATGGTTTGAAACAATCTCCGAGACCGTGATATAAAATGTTTGATTCATGTATGATAGCACATGGATTTAAGAGGTCTGCATATCATAGTTGTGTTTACATTAAATTTATTGATGGATCACCTATATATACTCGTGTTGTTGTTTTATGTTGATAATATATTGATTGCTGCCAAGGGCAAGAAATATATCACTACTTTAAAGGCACGGTTAAGTAGTGAGTTTGAGATGAAGGATCTTGGTGCTGATAAGAAAATTCTCGGTATGGGACAAAAATTTTGATTTCTTATTTCTTAGTCAGCAAAGTTACATTAAGAAAGTTCTTCATCGTTTTAACATGCATGATGCTAAGTCGGTAAGCACTCCCATTCCTCCTCATTTCAAATTATCATCTTCTCATTGTCCAAGTAATGATGAAGAGTTTGAGTATATGTCAAGAGTTCCATACTCCAGTGTTAGTTTTTTAATGTATGCCATGGTGCGTTATAGGCCTGATTTGTCATTTGCAATGAGTTTGGTCGGATTTTCAGGTAGCTTCGTGGCACTTCCAATGCTTGTTTGAAATTTGGCAAGACTGGTGAGGGACTAGCTGGCTATGTGGATTCGGATTTTTCTTCCAGCGATTTGGACAAGAGGAGGTCCCTTACAGGTTATGTGTTCATAGTTGATGGTTGTGCCGTGAGTTGGAGGGTAATGTTGCAGCCAGTAGTTGCCCAATCTACCACTGAAGTAGAATATATGGCTATTGCAGAAGCATGTAAAGAGTCAGTTTGGCTGAAAGGTTTGTATGATGAGCTTTGTGGAGATAATTCTTGCATTAATTTGTCTTGTAACAGTCAGAGTGCCATTTACCTCACTAAGGATCAGATGTAAACCTCCTCCTCTAGTTCACCGTGCAAAAAACTGTAGGAAGTCACTGTAGCACAGTCTACGACCTCCCTGCCGACTAGGTTTGAAGCACCATCAAATCTAAGTCAAGGCAACCACGCTGGGTCGATCATGGACGATGCCAAAGCTACTGTTGCCCGACATCATATTTGTCAAAACCTCCATTATCAACACACACCGTAGCTACCACCTGTCACCTCCTCCTCCGCAGGCCTGGTTGGACCCTGATCTGGACGACTGCTAGACCATGTCGGTTGGATCGGTTGCCGGACCGCGGTTAGGCCAACTCCACCGCACGACCCCAAACGGACGTCCGCTTTGTCCGGATTTTGTCCGTTTGGGGGTGCCAATGAGGTCGTGTCCGCCCGGATTTGGATTTGCGTCGGCCGAGCGCCCACCGCAGCACACCCATCCCAAAAATTGTCCGGCTCGGTCATTTCAACAAACACATAAAAGACAGCCGGCGCCGCCCTCCCAAGCGGCCGCCACTCGCCAGGCCGACCGCGGCAGCCCACGCGCCGTGCTCGCCCGTCAACGACAAACCGCGCGTGCGTCGCAGCTCGACCGCCCGCCGCGCTTGCCGTTCGCCGTGTCGCCCGCCGCTTGCCGTGCCGCCCGCCGCTTGCCGTGCCACTCGCCGCTCGCCGTGCGGCACGCGCCCACGGCTGCAGCGGCTGGCTAGCTAGCCCGCATGCGTAGCGGCTCGCTAGCTTAGCCCGCACGCGGAATGCGCACACGGCCGCGGCGGCTCGCTAGCTAGCAAGCTCGCCGGCATGCACGCACGCTCGTATGCCTGAAGCTAGCTAGCTAGCCCGCAGGCACGCGTCGCATGCTCTCGTCGCCGTGCCTCGCCTGGCCGTCGCGCCTCACTCGTCGCCGCGACGTCGCTATGCCCGCTCGCTCTGTCGCGCGATGCGCACGCCCGCCCCCGCGACCTCGCCACGCCCGCTCGCTGTGCTCGCCGTCGGTCCGCGCCGCGCCTCGCTCGCCTGCGCGACCTTGCCACGCCCGCTCGCCACACTCGCAGCCGCACCGCTCCCCCTGCTCCGTGCTGCTGTTGCCGCAGTCGAGCTCTCCGCGGCCTGCCCGCCCCGCCGTACTTGCCGCTCACCGCCACCCGCCGCGCCACCGCGTCCTGCCCACCCTTGCTTGCGCGGACAGGTGGGTGGGTGGTGGGTCCCTTTTTGTTTCGATGACAGATGGGGCCATCATCTGCATGCACGGACGCAGCCGGACGCACGAGCGAGGAAAACGTCCGCATTCTGTCCGCTTTGACCCCAAAACCAGACCAAGTTTGGGCTGGGGATGGGTCAAAAGCGGACACAAAACGGAGAAAAGTCCGTTTGCGTCCGTGCGCTGGGCCGTCTGATTTGTCTGTTTTACCCCAAACGTATGGGGATAGACAGGATGGGGTCGCGCGGTGGAGTTGGCCTTAGAGCATCTCCAGCCGTTCACCCCCCAGGGCGCTAAAAAAGAGTGGTCTGGGGGCGAACCGGCGCTAGTTCGGCCCCTGGGGGCGACCTAGCTCCCAGCCACGCCCCCAGGACGTGAAAAATTTGAACTTGGTCGTTCCCGCTCACAAAAGACGCCACAAGTCGGGCGATCACAAGCCACAGTTCGGCGTACAAAAAATAGAGCGGTAGACGTTCACGTGCGCATCACTCGGCGGGCTCTGCCCCAGGCGTCGGCGGAGTTGGCGTGCGCGAGCTTGGCGGTGTCGGAGCAGCCTCTGCGCTGGGCGGTGTCGGCACGGCTTCGGTGGTGCAGGGCGTCTTGGAGGCGTCGTCACGCGGGCTGGGCGGCGGCGTCGGCGTGTGCGTCGGCGTCGGCGTCGGCGGCCTTGTCGAGGAAAGCTGGTTCAGGATGAGGCCGCGCTCCGCCAAGTACCACGCCTTGACCGCCTCGTCGGTGCTCTGGAGTATGTCCGCCCCGCCCAGCAAGAAAGCCAGGTCGGTGTTTCTCTTCTTCGCGGCGACGTTCGTCTGGAGCAGGTCGAGCTTGACGCCGCTGCTCGACATCAACGCCAACCACCGCGCCTCGGTCTTCTCTTCACGAAGGACGGCACGAGCCTGCGCGTCGACGAGGCAGTGCTCGATGGACTCCTGCACTCGAGCGGTGGCCGCGTCGGCGTATTTCTCCTTCTTGGCAACTTTGTTGCCATCCAGCCGCCCTTTCGATGCGCCAGGAGTCGGCGCGTCCGTCTTGTAGGTCTCCTTGGCCTTGTCGAGGGTGCGCCGGACTTCCGCCCACTTCTCGCACTTGTCAATGCGCTTGTAGACGTGGAGGTACTTGAATTCGGCGTCGCTGTTGCTCTGCCGGTACAGGGCGAACATGCGCAGCAACTGCGCGGAGGAAGAAACAGTTGGCGCGCGTACACGGCGAAGAGAGGCGGGAGGCCGGCGTGGCATACCTGATCCTCGACGCTGGCGCCGCTCTCCGGGCGAGCCGCGACCTCCTCGACGACCCCATGCCATTTGTTGCACGCCCCCAATGGTTTGCCATCGCCTTGGAGCCGCACTGCATGTAGATGCCTTTGAAGTAGGGGTCGACGAGTTTGCGCTCGTCGAACTTGGCCTTGATGCGGTCCCAGTACGTGTCGATGCTCTGGTTCGTGTCGGTCGTTGGGTCGAGGCAGACGACTTTCCATGCTTCGGCGAGGCATTCCTCCTCCTTGGACGCCCACTTGATGCGCGGCTCGCCTGTCCTGGCCGCATGCTTCTTCTTCTTGCGCCCCCTCGCCGTCGCAGGCGTCGGCTCCTCCTCCTCCTCCTCCTCCTCCTCGTCGTCGTCCTCCTCCTCCTGCTCCTCCTGCTCGTCCTCGCCGTAGACGTAGCGGAGCTCGCCGTCCATGCTGCCACTGAGATCGACCACCTCGTCCTGGGTGACGAACCCGGGAGATGCGGCGGCCGCGGCCGAACCTGCCGCGATGATGTCGTCCATGTTGGCCTTGGTCTCGTCGGTGTCGCCGAGGTGCGAGAAGGGCAGCGGGCCACGACGTAGTGGGGGCGTCGGGGAGGAAGCGTAGGCGGGCGGCGAGTAGTTGTATGGAGGGTACTGCACGCCGGCCAAGACGGAAGAGGCCGTGCGCTGGGCCGGGTATCCATGGGGAAGGTGATGTTTGGGTTGAACCCACCGTGCGCGTCCCCGTCGGCGTAGCCCGGCGAGGGCGATCCCCATGGCTGCGAAGAGCCGACACCTTGCTGGCCCCAGGACGCGTACTGGGCGTGGCTTCCGGGTGGATTCATCATCCCCGCGCGAGTCGCCTCGGCCTCGGTTTGGTCCGCCGAGGCAGCCGCAGCCGCGCGCGCCGCGTTGTCGTGGGCCTTCTTGGCGATGGCCCTATTCCGCCGGTCGGCGGTGACAGCCTCCCGCCGCTGAACTTTCGCCCTTCACTCGGTGTTTGACATGCCCGGTGGCTTGATCGGCGGCGCCCTCGGCTTCCTCTGCTTCGGCTGGGCGACGGAGGCGGTCGCGGTTGCCGTCGCGCGGGGGGCGACGTACTTCTTCGGTGGCATGGCGGCCGACTGGGAGGAAGGCGAGCGGGAGGGAGATTGGCGGGAGGAAGGAAGAGTACGGGAGGGAAGTGGGGAAAACGCGGGAAGAAACGGCGGGAAGAGGCGCTCGTCTCGCCGACAGGGCGGACCCACGCGCCCTTTTCGCTTGTGCCGGCGCCCTAGGCGTCCTAGGAAGCCGGGTTCGGACTAGGTCCGCCGGCACCAGTTTCGCCCCAAGCCGGCAAAAAACGAGTTTCTGAAGACGCGACTGGACCGTTTTTTCGGCGCCGGCACGGTAAAAACGTCTGAAAAGGACCTGTTGGGGGCACGGCTGGAAATGCTCTTAGCCACGTCCTGCCGCTGCAGTCTCTCCTGGCCGAGTGGCCCATCGCCCGGAGCTATCCACTCGTGAGGGCAGAGCAACTGCCGGCGGCGGCGGCGGCACGAAGCAATGTAGACCGACATGGGGGAGGAGAGGACGGGGAAGAAGGGAACACCCTGCCGCCGCCATGCAACGCATGGAGCTTTGCCCCCGCGTGGCCAGCCGGCGATGGAGAGGAGAGGCAGCGTGAAGAACAACAGATTTTGGGTGATGCGCGGCCGCCGCTCGAGTTGCCTGGAGGGGACGCAGGGGCCAGATTAATTTTTTCGGAGACCCAAATCGTCGTTTCGAAATATGAGTAGATGGAGGGAGTATTTGGAATTAATCATGAAATTGAGTAATTTTCCAAAACTGGAACCAAGTCTTCCTTTTCTCCAAAAAAGGAAAAGGACAAGGCGAAGTCTTCTTCGCTGAAGAGCAAGCGTCGCTCTCCATTTCCGACCATGAAAACTAGCACCAAGATGGGCAAAGATGCCCGTAGAAGCCGGCAAGCTCGTGCCCGGCAGCGGCTTGGAACCGGTCGTCCTCGTCCTTCCACGCCCTCCGGCCCTGTCCTCTCTAATTTAACCCCACTAGGCCTTCCCGATTTTGCCTGACCTCGTCCCCCCTTAACCTCCCCTCCTCCTGCTATTCCACTCGCACCCTTCCTTTCAGGAGGAGAAGGTCCAAGGGGGGATCAGTTCCATTGCACTTGATCCCATTTTCTCTTCCTGGTTTGCTTTTGCCATTTTTTGATTCGTGAGGTCAAATAGAGCCCGGTTCCTCCCCCCTTCCCTCAGAGGCGCTGCCGCCTTTCTTGGCTTCTTGATTGGGTTCCGGCTGCTGCTACATTCTTGATTCACTTGGAAAATGATCAAGTGGGGGATCAGCAGCGGGACGCCCGCGGATGCGTACTACGAGATCCGCTCCGATTGCACAGACGATGTGCCCAAAAGCAAGTTCAAGATCAAGGTTTGCTTTCCTTTTTCCTTCTATTTCATTTTGTGTTTGTGTGGTAGCTGTTGGGCCTACCGAAATGTACTGGTTCTAGGCAAAATGGGATATTCATGGCATTGGAGTATGTACAATGCAATATCGATGATATGAATGAAAATGACGAAGAATCTCGAGGAAAAACATTACACGAGTGAAAATATGGAGAATTTATTTTTGAGTTGAAAATATGGAGAATCTAAGGGTGTATCATTGCAATAAAAATATTTTTTGCTTTTGCAGAATAATTTTGGAGTAATTTCCTTTTGTGAATGTGAATGTGTTGCAAATGACAGTCGAACTATTTGTTTCTTAATTTATCACTGATTTTGTACAAAATGACAAACAATATTCACCACATTGCAACATATATAGGTTTTCCTGAACACACATCAAAATGCACGTCATTTTGTATCAGAGAAAGAAGACAACCAGACCCGCCAAAAAGATACAAAACTAACAAAGCAGAACAAAAAATGGAAAAAAAACCCGAAACAAAGGCCTAAATAGGACAAAGAAGTAAAATGTAGCATTTATCATCAGGTTAAATGAAAGCGAGGAAGTTGGCACGGGGTTAATACAATTAGAGATAGGAAGTTTGTGCATGTTTAGTTACTTCTAATCATAGTTGCCGTGAAAACTCGTTTTTTTATGTGCTTCTACTGATTTTAAAGCTCAATGTTACTTACTTTCAAGCATGATGATTTGTGGTGGTGCTTGTAAATAAGGCTGCAATGTGCTTTAAATTTCGTATTTTCCATCTTAGTTCTTGGGAGAGCACTGGGGAACATACCTATTATGATCTGCAATGGTGTTAAGGCCACTCTTGTTTCTTATGTATGGAGTAGAGTCCTTTCTTATTCTGAGCAACTTAGTATTGTCCCTTTGTTTCAGGCTGGCAAAACACTGAGTGTTCGGAAATGGCAAGCTGCATTTAATCCTGATGGCTGTCTTGACATTGTCTCGGTCCTAAGCCGGATACAAAAAGGAGTAAGATTCCTCAATTTAGAGTTTTTTCTGAGTTTCAAAATACGCTATTGTTAGACAGTTGTCTTCTTATATGCATTGTGATTGTGCATGGTTAACAATCTAAAGATCATAAATGGTTTATTTTGTTCTTTTAGGGTGTTCACCCGACTGTCAGGGGGGAGGTTTGGGAGTTCTTACTTGGCTGCTTTGATCCGAGGAGTACCTTTGATGAGAGGGAGGAGATCAGGCAAATAAGAAGGTACTGTCCTTCCTTAGAGCATCTGGTGTGCAATTTTGCTACTGCACACTACCTTGAAGAGTGATGTCATCGTGTGCACATCTTAACCATGCATCTGACATCCATTATACGGCTGTCCGCTCACGCTATTTATTTCAAATTTGAGTTGTTGAATTATGTCTGAAGATAGTTTAACCAAACAGTAAGCATGGAGTTTGTCCTTATCTAAATCAGCCATATTGCTCCAAAAAAATTGTTGCCTACTTAATGTACTCTATCCCCCAAAAAGGATAGTGCCTTCCAAAAACAATAAACGTATGCTTACATAATGAGAAAAAGGAGGCAATTGTGGGTATCATCAGGAGCATGCCAATTTTTCTGTAACTGTTAATCATGCAGTGGCCATTGTAATATCCAAGCATTACAGTTATGTTTCCCATGATATCTCTAATAATTTATTTTTATGATTTTCAGCAGTAGATAACTGTAAATAGAACACTGTGTTCACTTGGTCTGAAGTGTTTTACCTGATGATTTATGCAGGCTACAATATGCTAGATGGAAGGAAGAATGCAAAGAGATGGATTCTCATGTTGGTAGTGGTAAGGTTATCACAGCACCACTTATCACTGAGGATGGAAGACCTATCAAGGATCCTTTGGTTTTACTTGAGGCTACTTCAAACCAAAACACCTCAGAGGGTGCTTCAACTAGCAGCCACAATGGAATTGAAGTAGACGAATCTGCAGAATGTATTACTGACAAGCAAATTATTGAATGGAAGCTTACATTACATCAAATTGGTACAGTTTAACCCTTATGTTTCTCTACTTTGACTCTTTTCACCCAATTTCTTCTGATTTTTGAAAATAATATAGGACTTGACGTGCTACGTACTGACCGCACCATGGTATTTTACGAGAACAAGGAAAATCTTTCAAAGTTGTGGGATATTCTAGCCGTGTATGCATGGATTGACAAAGATGTTGGTTACTGTCAAGGTGCGCTACATCTGACTTGCACAGGAAACTTAGTATCCAGACAAGCTTACAATGTAACTTGTATATCTCACAGGAATGAGTGATTTATGCTCACCAATGATTGTGCTACTCAACGATGAGGCAGATGCGTTTTGGTGCTTTGAGAAGTTGATGCGTAGATTGGTATGCCTTGCCCTCCATGTTTTCTCATGACATCTTTCCTCTAATTATAAAAGTAACCATTGTGCATTTGTTCTACTAGAAATTACCTAGAATTGATTTCTTTTTTCTTTGTCATTATTCTAACCATCTGATGTTTGATCTTTAAAGCGAGGAAATTTCAGATGCACAGATCAATCTGTTGGGGTGGCTAACCAACTTCAGCACCTTGCATCTATCATTCAGGTGCTGGACCCCAAGCTACATGACCACCTAGGTATAAATTTCTGGACCGATCATATTGTGAAACATCTAATCTTCTTTTCTCTGGTTTACCTATGGTTTTATAATATTGTTGAGTTCTGGACACAGAAACACTTGGTGGAGGTGACTATCTTTTTGCATTCCGTATGTTCATGGTTCTATTTCGACGTGAGGTGTCATTTGGGGACTCCTTGTACCTGTGGGAGGTATGAAGCTATCCTAATAACAATATAGTATGATGAGTATTGCTAGAACCAGACAATCGATTTTGACATCTCATTTTTCTGTTTGATGGTTGTTCTAAATTATTATATGCTGTACATTTTATAGAATGTGAGATAGATGGTGGAAAGTTACTTTAGGGGGGATCACAAAATCCTGTTGGCTTAGGCAAAAGATCAACATGACAATTCCCTTTTTTTGGAAATGTAGTTTGTGGAGTCTTTTGAAGGGGAGCCTTGACCCAACGGTAAAGCTGTTGCCTTGTGACCATGAGGTCACGGATTCGAGTCCTGGAAACAACCTCTTGCAGAAATGTAGGGAAAGACTGCCTACTATAGACCCAAAGTGGTCGGACCCTTCCCCGGACCCTGCGCAAGCGGGAGCTACGTGCACTGGGCTGCCCTTAGTTTGTGGAGTCTTTTAGATGTATCATCGTTTCAAATTAACTTCCAATTGAAAATGGGATGGTAAACCAAAAAAGAGAATTTTGCCATGAATAGTAACTTTGTTCTTTCATTTATTATTTTGTCAGAATTTTCTCTTTTTCATTACTCTCGACATAGAGAGTTAGAGCTTCAATAATACAGATTGGCTAAGTCCATTGAAAAGTACACTGTCTACAACCTGGTTTGGATTCTTCGACTTTTATTTTGTGCTTAAACTAAAGGGTTTGCATGCATGTTGCATTTGATATCTCTCCTTTACTGAAATTATCAAATAGGTGTTCCATTATTTGTTACACGTGGACGAACTTAGTGGCTTGCTTCCTCTTGAGGAAAAAAGAAAGATAATAACACGTTTCCATCTATTTGCAAAGTAGGGTGGTTTGTGTGCTTGCATGAAAAAAAATCTCACAAAATTGTAAGCACTGATATTTATTTGGTATTGGCAAACGTTAAGTGGTATTTGTATCGGAATGAGTTTCTGTTAGTTGCTTCTGATTCTCTTATCTGATTTTTAAAACCTACCAACAGATGATGTGGGCTCTCGAATACGATCCGGATATCTTCTTTGCAGCATGTGAAGAAGCAAGCGGTGCACATAAAAAAGTATCGAAATCAAAATTAAGAGGAGTGCGCCATTTTGCCAAGTGGGATAAGGACAAGGACAAGGACAAGGACAAGGACAAGGACAAGGACAAGGATGTCTCTGAGGAAACTGATGGCCCAGTTCCCATTTCAGTTTTCATGGTTGCAAGTGTGCTCAAGGAAAAGAGAGAAAAACTGTTACAAGAAGCTAGAGGACTGGATGATCTTATTAGGGTACTGGACCAAAACCTGACTTTTCTTTCTCTTCAAAATTCCCAATCAATTTTAAGCAAGTTGCCAACGACTAAGCTTCTTTTTAGTTAAAAGAAGGCCAATTTTAAGCACATCTCCTAAAATTAAATCAAATTTGAGCCCATATTATATGTTTGTATATCATCATGTGTTCTGTATCTGCAACTCCTGCATTTGTTTCCTTTCAGATATTGAATGATGTAAATGGGAATTTAGATGCGAAAAAAGCCTGCGCTGGAGCTCTGAAACTTCACAAGAAATACCTCAAACTGGTAAGTTGCTATTCTTCTCACTTTTATTTGCAATAACCTGACTAGATTTAGTGTCATATAAACAGATAAAGTACTCCAATACCCTAGCTACTAGACTATCAATGAGACAAAGAAAATCTAAAATACACTGGAACTGGCAAAGAAAACCTACAAATGTAACTTTGTTCATTTTACAGGTACAGGCAAAGAAAACCTAAAAAGGCACCGGAAGATATGCTTCCACTGAGGGATTCTTTACCATTTGAATCTACACATACACGACCATATTTGGCACAGAAACAGCGAGTGAAGGTTCTCATGGGTGGTCATAATCGGAAGATGGCCCCAGATACAGGATAGATGCAACTTCTGTATGTAATGATATCACATTCTCTGTATCCCACATAAGTTCATATGCTTGTACAGACATGGTGCTGTGGGTACCTTGCAAAAATAATAATTACAATTCAAGTTGAAATGTCATGCATGTTGAGATTCACCTGGAGAGAATATTGTAGCCACAGAAGTACAGAACTTTGTTCCAAGAAAATTTGACGCCTTACACTGCACGATTTTGCTACCTTGTGTTCTGAATCTATTATCTATCTATTAGTATTATATTATTAGAATAAGAGACAAACAAGCCACCCCATTGTTCCACTTAAATTATCTCTACCATTAAAATTTGATACCTACGGCTAAGATTTAAAAGAAGCAAAGGTTAAATATATCATTAATGTCACGTACAAAGTCTTTTTTTGGACACGGGATTAGTGCGATCACAAACTAATCCAAAGGAGTCATGCTGTAAAAGAAGCTAATGAAATGGGGGTTGTGCTATAAAAGTAAGGAAAAACTCCGGTTGTCCCTAAAAAACAGAGCTATCAGGTTGGGTTAAAGAAGAGTAGTTCGGTTCCGAGTTCAAAACAGATTGAACTGCGCAGAGGATTCTTGTGGGAAGGGAAGGAGCTCGCAAATGGTGGGAAGTGCCTGGTTAGCTGGAAAGTGGTTTGCTGGCCGACTGGCTTCGGGGGGCTAGGAATTTCAGACCTCACAGCACAGAGTATTGCCTTGCGGCTGCAATGGATGTCGATGCACTGGACTGACCCGGACAAGGCCTGGAGTGGCTTACCGCTGCCCTCTGACCCCAAGGTGCTGAACCTATTTGCGGCCTCAGCCAGATTCCACCTCGGGGATGGTCAACGTATCAGGTTCTGGCTCGACCCATGGATGGATGGACTAGCTCACTGTCATCGGTTCCCTGCACTATTTCTCTTTTGCACGAGGAAGAAGCTCTCGGTGGCGCAAGCTATGGACGATAACCGATGGACAAGACACCTTAAGACTACCATCTCGCCGCAAGCCATCCGCGAATTCACAAGTCTATGGGCAATGATGCAAGTTGTGGTTCTCGGTGATCAGCAAGACACGGTTTCTTGGAGGCAGACTGCTAATGGTGAATTCTCCATCGCGTCCGCATACACCATTCAATTTGAAGGCTCTCAGCGTTTGGTTTGCAAGCAACTCATTTGGCAATCAGATGCTACCCTGAAATGCAAGACTTTCTCTTGGATGGCCGCCCTGGGGAAGATCTTGACTGTTGATAACCTTGCAAAGTGAGGCTGGCCACATAACCCACTTTGTCAGCTTTGTGGTGTTGAGCAGGAGACAGCGCCTCATTTACTAGCTGCTTGCACCTTCGCCGTTGACCTCTGGAACAGGGTGCTTCATCGTTGCGGGCTGCCAAACACGCTCGGACCAACACCCACAACCTCCTCGTTGCTTCCATGGTGGGAGCGGAGCAAACAACAAATCCCGAAGACCTACCATAAAGCTTGGAACTCGCTGATCCAAATCGTATGGTGGCACACTTGGAAGGAAAGGAACGCGCGTATTTTCGACAACAAGGTCTCAACTGTTGATCAGGTGACGTCCCGCATCAAGACATCGAGCAATGGACGGCTGCCGGCAAGACCAAGATCGCAATGCTGATTCATAGACCTAGAGAGCCCGATTAATTAGCTAGAGAAACCTTTCCTTAGGTGTGCGGTGGGATACTCCCTTTGTAACCCTTTTTGATGTAACATAAAACAATCTTCTTCTGTTAAATTGTGATCCAAATGCTACCGTATTGGACTAGACGTAGTACATACGGTGTGGGCCTTTGCATTGGTACCAATGCGTACAAGTACAACTCGTTTACTTGTCCTCCAAGGACTCTCATATATTGCCCTCATATATACCCCATGTAGTCGCACCTCAGACGGTCTGTCGTCTCGTGCTTGTAATACTCCTCCTCATAGTGATTGCGCCTTCGTGCGTCTGTGGTTTTCTTCCGCAAGGATTTCCACGTAAAAATCAGTGTCTCTCGTGTCTTGTTTTATCTCGTTATTATCTAACAAGTGGTATACAGAGCCAAGTTGAAGATACGAGATTTGAGACGAGAAATTGGGGTTATCTGTGCGTGCCGCCGCAACGTCGTGCGATCCGCCGAGTTCGACAGGATTTGACGGCTCATCGTCCGTGTCCAGGTCAGGTTCGGAGACTGACTTTTCTCTAGGCCGAGATCGAGACGAATCCAGCAGCTCGCGTATTGTGGGATTTATTCTGGCCGCCGCTGCTCCCGAGTCTCAAGGCGATAGAAGCAAAGCTGCAGCAGGAGACACATCAAATCCATCGAGTCGACGTGCTGCGTGTGTGAAGACCAATTCCATCGGTAGTACTACTTCAAGTAGAGACGTGTCATCGTGCGGGACATCTCCCCCGCGCCTCCCTCCCCGCGCGCCGCTGGCCGCTCCGGCCGCGGCGGCCACCCACCAGCCTTAATGGCGACGTCTCCTCCGCCATCGCCAGCTGCGAGCGCAAGCTCCGGACTGGATCCACCAGCGTGGGATATTCCTGTTTCCCCTGGTCCGTCCGAGGTGCCGGAAACACATTTGGAGGCTTCCCCAGATCCGGCCGACTGGCCGCAGATCTAGCAGCAATCCTCGCTGCCGCTGGCCGCGGCGCCTTCAAGCGAGGCCGAGCTACCGCCCCCCCTATGCAGCGCCTTAAATCCATCATCGTCGCCCCCCAGCTGTCCAGATTTCTGTTTTGGGATGGACGGTGGGTGGACCGAGGTCAGCCACCAGAAGAAGAAACGCCCTGCCTTTGGCTCGCCGGGCTACAGGGCACGCCTCGGGGTGCAGCGGCCGGACCGGCGCAGTGGCTTCAATGTGGACGCCGCCCGCACGGCCTTCTTAAGTCGGTTCCGCGGCCGCTGCTTCTGTTGCCTCAGCAAGAAACATCGCCGCGCGGACTGCCGTGATCCCATTCACTGCATCCTCTGTGAGCTGCCCGGCCACATAGAGAAGCAGTGCCCACAAAATCAGCGCTCCAGGCCTAGGCAAGCCGCTCCTCCGGCGCCAATCCACTCGGGCCTCTGCTTCCCGCCGCCTGCTGCATCCACCATGCCCACCACCCCGGCCATGCAGCGCCACATCGACCCCTCCCTCTGCCCCAGAGAGAGCTACTCGTTGACCATGTCTTCCCCGGCGATGGAGCAGGCCATTTTCTTCCTACGCAACCACGCCGTCACCATGACTGCGACGGACGGCGTCAATGCCACGTCCCCCATGGTGGTGGGCCGCGTGCTGGAGGCGCAACTTGCCGTCCTAGTGAGCCAGCTGCGTGTCACGGCTCACCACCCGGAGCACTACCTCGTCATCTTCAGCCAGCCCATGCACCGCGTCAACGCCATTCGCCGCGGCTCAATCAGGGTCGATGGCGCCGCCTTCAACATCGCGTCGTGGCATGAGCACGACCACGCCGCCTTCGACACGCTTCAGCTTCACATCAGAGTCGTCATCGAGAAGGTCCCTATGCAGTACTGGTCCTTGGAAGGGATCGAGGAAATCCTCGGGAAGAAGGTGCGCGTCGACCGCCTCGACTGCAGGACGCAGGAGCGCGAACACACGAAGACTTTTGCCTACTGGATCTGGACGAACGACGTCGCCCACATCCCCACCAAGCACACGCTCGGGGTCCTGCCGTGGGGTGCGGGACGCGTCGAGGAGATGCAGGGCTACTCGCCGCCCGACCGGCGCGTTGCTCCACCACCGGGCACCACGGACTACACCATGCTCATCCACGTCGACAGGGTCGAAGACTGGACCCCCCCCATCGCCGCGCTCTTCGCACTCCACCCAAAGCGGGCTGCCGTCGTCCAACTCCGACACTGATGACCGGCCCCGCTTCACCGTGATCCCTGCCACCTGGACCATGGAGGTCGAGGACGGGCAGAGGGGTGATCGCCTCCATCGCCTTGGGCGCGCCCCGGTGGCCAACCTGGGCTACCGCGGCATGCCACGCGATGGACGCGACCACGGCGACGCTGGCGGAGCTGGCGGTGCTGGTCGCAGATCCTGGAAGGATGCCCTGCTACGTCGGGGACGCGCACCGACCCAGCCGGCGCCGGCGCCTGCCCCGCGTCATCGCAGCCGCTCCCCCCCAGCCAGGCGCCACCACAAGAGCACGCACAGCCGCCGCGTGGGCGGCAGGAGGCCGTCTGCGGGAGAAGCGCATCAACACCACCGACGGCCGTCCGCCCCTCGCTCGCCACGGGCGGCGTCGGTCTCCGGTGCGGCAGAAGGCGACTGCGTCAACAACAAAGGAAAGGATCCGGTCGACGACTTCTCCAGACAAGCAAAGCGGCCCATCCTAGCGTCGGTGATCATCGACAACTCGGCGGCGGACGTCCAGGCCGCTGCAGACGCCGTAGTTGCTGCTCCCCTCGACTTCGACAACGGCAAGCAGAAGGCAGACGCCGAGATGGAGGCGCAGCTAGATGCGTTCTCCCCCACGCTTGCCACCACCCCCAGGCCACCGGACAGTACAACAGGTGCGCCCCCACACCTTCTCATACGCTGGAGATGCAGCTCGGCACGGTCACCAATCGCGTCTGCCAGCTCAAGATCGCCAACAACGATGCAGAAATCGCCCCCAGCCCCTCGCCACCTGTTAACCGTCGCCCCTGCACCGATCATCGCCAACGCCCCTTTGTGCCGCCCGTCCACACCACCCAAGGCACGTGTGGCCGTGGCCCCTACCAGGCACAACGCTCGACAGGCCGCCATCACCTCCAAGACGCCGGTCTCGCAGCGCGCCTTCCTACGCATCGTCAAGGAGCTCGGCCTGCTCGGGCCCAAGGAGAAGATGACCAAGGAGGTAGCGTACGCCCTCATTCGTCGCTTCGACGAGCCACCCACAGATAACGACATCACCGTCATCGCCAAGCTGACGCGCCTCGACAAGGACTCCATGCTCGTTGCTGCAAGCCTTGTAGGGCCTGAGGGAGCAGCCGCTGCGGCCCCTGTTTAGCCATGTTAGCACACCTAAGTAATAGTCTCCGGTGGCGGATGGCATTCTGCCGGGTAGAGCTAGGTTTCCTTTCCTCTGTTTTAGTAGCGTGTTCTGCTTCTCACCGGCGTGGTTTGTGTGCTATTGGTGGACGCCGGCGTGCCCCTGCTAGTTTGGTGGTGTCTGTACTGTGCCTGAGGCCATTTAGAATCTTTCAGTCACCAGAGCAACTATCGTTTCCATATGAGTGAAAGCTTCTGCCCGATCATGTCGTGGAACGTCCGCGACCTAAACCAGCTGGTGAAATGGGCGGCGATCTGTGAGGTTGTCACAGCGCACAGCAATCCTATGCTTGTAGGAGACCAAGATAGATGTCTGGACGCCCACCATCGCAGGGAAATTGGTGGTGCCGCCCTGACTGATTGCGTCGTCCTCCCTGCGATCGGCTCTCGTGACGGAGCGGCAATTTTATGGAACATTGAACTAGTTAGCATCGCTTCCCACGCAATAGGCGAATTTGCGATCACTGCCAAGGTGACGCTTCTCCGACAATCCAAAAGTTTCTGGCTTTCCATAGTTTACGGCCTAGTAGACGACGCTAGAAAAGCAGCCTTCCTCGACGAACTAGCTAGAACAGCCCCCCCGTCATCTGATCCATGGCTCATCAACGGAGAATTTAATCTCATCTACGAGGCGAGAGACA
Organism: Triticum urartu; assembly: GCF_003073215.2. Taxonomy (NCBI): domain Eukaryota; kingdom Viridiplantae; phylum Streptophyta; class Magnoliopsida; order Poales; family Poaceae; genus Triticum; species Triticum urartu. Next base: position 207,874,357 of record NC_053023.1, on the reverse strand, counting down.
AAAACAACCATCAGCTCAACCCCAGGGTCATGGGCATGTTCAGGCGGGCCATTGACGTCGCCGGCCTCAAAGAGATCAAGTGCAAAAATCGCCGTTTCACCTGGAGTAACGAGCGCGAGAACCCAACGCTCGTCAGCATCGACAAGTTCTTCTGCAATAGCAGCTGGGAAGATCTTTTCCCCACGAGCACACTGATGGCGGCGTCCACCGCGTGCTCAGACCACTGCCCTCTGCTTCTCGCGGATGCAACTGCTCCTCGCCGTCGCGCCAAGTTCAAATTTGAAAGCTTCTGGCCGCAGTTCCCGCGCTTCCACGACACGGTCGACCATGCTTGGAGCAGGCCAGTCCACAGCTCCTGTGCTTTCAAGCGGCTGTCCATCAAGATGGCGCGCACTTCAAAAGACCTGAAGATCTAGAGCTCCTCCCTTTTCAGCGATGCAACAGAGATCATCCTGCACCTCGACATAGCCCAGGAATCCCGCAGCCTCTCCACACCGGAGTTCAACCTTCGGCGACTACTCAAGTAGAGGCTGCTTGGCCTCGCCGCGATCGAGCGAGCGCACAAGCGTCAAGCCTCTCGGCTGACTTGGCTCAAGCTGGGCGACGCGGGAACCAAGTTTTTCCATGCAAAGTTCCGTTCACGCCGAAGGAAGAACTACATTCACAGCTTGTTGACGAACACGGGATCGCCACGTTGCAAGGAAACAGCCATTTTCGAACACTTCAACTCCATCCTCGGCTCCAAAGGGGCTCGACCAACAACCATCAACTGGAGCCAACTTCAACTGCCCACAATCAGAGGAGGTGGCCTAGATAACCCTTTCTCAGAGGATGAGGTTTGGGAAGCGATCAAGGCCTCGCCGGCGGAAAAGGCTCCGGGACCGGCCGACTTCATTGGAGTTTTCTTCCGTAGCTGCTGGAAAATCATCAAGCACGACATCATGAGGGTTTTCTACCAGTTCTATTGTATAGCCGGCGACGATCTTGCCACATTCAACTCCGCCCTGGTGGTTCTGATCCCAAAGAAGGACGTCGCAACAATAGTTTCGATTTCAGGCCCATTAGTCTAGTCCACTCTATAGCTAAGCTGATCACCAAGGTCCTCTCCATGCGCCTCTCCAACGTCATCGACTCCATCATCTCGCCGGCACAATCTGCCTTCCTGGCAAAGAAGAGCACACATGACAGTTTTCTCTATGTACAAAGTGCAGTTAGAGCGCTACACAGGAAGAAGACACCGGCACTGCTTATCAAACTAGACATCGCAAAAGCATTTGATAATGTCTCCTGGGAATACTTACTCGAACTACTCCAAGCCCTAGGCTTCTCAGCTAGATGGCGCGACTGGATCACTATGTTGCTGTCGACATCGACCTCCTCCTTCTTGCTTAACGGCGTGGAGGGCAAGAAAATTTTACACTGCAGAGGGCTCAGGCAAGGCGACCCGCTGTCCCCACTTATTTTCATCATCGCCATAGACCCTCTGCACCGGCTCCTCCAACGCGCCATGGAGCTAGGTGAGCTTGACTCACTACCAGGCAGGGATCTGTCGCTGCGGGTGAGCCTCTATGCAGACAACGCCATCATCTTTGCCAACCCAGTGAAAGAAGAGATTGATACGCTCATGAACATCATCCACGACTTCGGACATGCTTCAGGACTAAAAGTGAATATGCTGAAATCTTCAGTCACTGCCATAAGATGTGATCACATTGACCTGCAGCAGGTGCTTCAGAACTTTGGAAGACAACAAGATCACTTCCCCCTGCGCTACCTTGAGCTGCCAGTCACCATCTCCAGGCTATGGATTGTGCATCTGCAGTTCATTTTGGACAGAATCAGAGCTCAACTGGCAGGCTGGAAAGGACGTCTCTTGTCCATTGCAGGGAGGAGAGTTCTCGTCAAAAGCCTGTTGAGCGCACTACCAACCTTTGCCCTGACTGTTCTGAAGGTGCCAAAGAAGATTCTGGCCGAAGTGGACAAGATCAGACGACGTTTTCTATGGGCTCAAGATGAAGAGATCAGCGACAGGAAGTGCAAAGTAAGCTGGCCGGTGGTGTGCACTCCGATCGACAATGGTGGACTCGGCATCTTAAACCTGCACCAATTCAGCCGTGCACTCAGGCTTAGGTGGCTCTGGTTCTCTTGGATCACACCCAACAGACCCTGGGTTGGCATGCAGCTACCATGTGACCAAGGAGACAAAGACCTTTTCAATGCTTCAACAACGGTGACACTGGGAGATGGGAAGACGGCGAGCTTCTGGGACAGCTCCTGGACTGGTGCAGGAGCACCAAAATTGGAATTCCCCGAGCTCCACAAGCACTAAAGGAGAAAGAATAGGACAGTCCATGCAGCAATCCTCAATGAAAATTGGATCCTGGACCTTGCCCATGGAAACACTCAACATCTCTGGCCGGAAGTGATCCGTCTGAACAGATGGCTCATCTCGAGAAACCTAAGTCTAAATGAGCAGCCGCGAGACACCATTCAGTGGAAGCACACGGCCTAGGGTTCCTTCTCCACCAGTTCGGCATACAACTGCCAATTCCAAGGAATGATCAAGACCAGTTTCAGAAAGATGCCTTGGCAAGCATGGGCACCGGCACGGCTCAATTTTATGGTCTGGCTACTCCTCAAAAACAGGATTTGTTGTAACGACTGGCTACAGAGAAGAGGATGGCCAAATGAGTATTTCTGCCAATTTTGCCTCAGAAACTTGGAAACCTTGCACCATTTGTTTTGGCAGTGCCCCTTCTCATTAGCAATCTGGGAAAAAACTGCTCAACGACGCGGATGCACCTCCCTGCACCCCACAGTTTGGCAGCACAAGAACAAGGCCGTGGAGATCATTGCAGAGATGATCAGCGAAGTCGCAAATGAACATAAGAAGGGCATCAAGACAATGATCATTCTACTACTGGTAAACATTTGGCAGCAGCGCAACGAATGCACTTTCAGGCATAAGATAGCAAATCATACAGAAACACTAGCGAGCATCACAAGAACCGTCGAGCTATGGCGCCAAGCAGGAGTGACACACCTAGAGCACCCTTTCTGGGATCCCCCATGAGAGATTTTCTACCAGCGTAGCCAAGGGCTATTTGTGTTTTCTTTTTAGTGTCTTCTTCTTCTCTCCTTGATCGCTCGATCAAACACCACCTTTCAATGTTTCCCCGCTTGCTTCCTACTATGATTTCAATATATGCCAGCCAGCAGCTGGTCCATTCAAAAAAAAGTAGAGACGTGTCCTACTCCTCACGTGACGGCTACAATAGCACTTGTGAAATCACAATTTGGATAATTAGTACTAGTTGCCGTGAATTGCTTCATCCGCCAGTATAATATCCAGGTGCTATTTACCCTATTTTTTATCTGTTTCGCAAATTAATTCTATTAATAATTTTTCTACTGGCTTGTACTACTTTGTGCACACAAATTTATATACTCATGGCTTCCATGAAGTACGATCTTCCGCCGCTGGACCGTGACACAAGGTTTACCCTATGGCAAGTCAAGATGCGGGCTTTGTTGGCACAAACCGACTATGATGAAGCACTGGATAGTTTTGGGAAGAACAGAATTGAGGACTGGACTGATGAGGAGAAAAGAATTGATCGTAAGGCTTTGTCAAAACTTCAACTCCATTTGCATAATAATATTTTGTAGGAAGTTTTGAGTGAGAAAACTGCCACCGCTCTATGGTTAAAGATGGAAGGGATTTGCATGACTAAAGATCTTAGCAGCAAGATGCATCTGAAGCAAAAATTATTCCTGCACAGGTTACCCGAGGGAGGTAATGTTTTGAATCATATTTCTGAATTTAAAGAGATCATATCTGATCTAGCTACAATGGAGGTTAAGTATGAAGAGGAAGATACTGCTTTAATGTTACTTTGTTCACTGCCAAGTTCTTATACCAATTTTAGAGACACCATATTATACAGTCGTGATACTCTCACACTTAATGAAGTTTATGAAGCTTTGAACTCTAAGGAGAAGATGAAACTAATGGTGCCTCATGATGGTTCGAGTTCATCCCAAGCCGAGGGATTATCTGTTTGTGGCAGGACAAAGGATAAGAACTCACATAATGGAAATAGAGGAAAAAGTAAGAACGGCTACAGGGGCCGGTCGCAATCCAGAGACAAGAAGTATTGCAGGTATTTCAAGAGAGACGGGCATGACATCTCAGAGTGTTTCAAGTTGCAGAACAAGGAAAAGAGGGAAGGTAACAAACAAGGTGAAAATTCTGCTAACGTTGCTCGTGATGATAGTTCTGATGATGCTCTTGTCGTTATTGCTGGATGTGCTGAGACCAATGATGAGTGGGTACTTGACACTGCATGCACTTTTCATATGTGCCCACATAGAGATTGGTTTAATACTTTTGATTCCACTACTTCTGCTGGTTCCGTTTTGGGTTTTGATAATTAACCATGCAAGATTGAAGGCATAGGTTCCGTTCGAATCAAGATGTTTGATGGCATAATCAGAACTTTGATAGATGTTTGGTATATTCCGAAGATGAAGAGAAATCTTATCTCTGTGAGCGCCCTTGATGCAAAGGGGTACAAGTATTCAGGTGGAGATAGTGTTTTGAAGGTCACCAAAGGTTCCCTTGCTGTGATGAAAGGTGACTTAAGTTCGACCAATGGTATTTATTACCTTCGAGGTTCTACCGTTTCAGGTAACGCTACTCCGGTTGTTTCAAAGAATTCTGATTGTGATGCTGCTAACCTTTGGCATATGCGTCTTGGACATATGAGTGAACTTGGTTTAGCAGAGTTAAATAAGAGAGGTCTTCTTGATGGATACGAACCTGGTAAATTGAAATTTTGTGAGCATTGTATTTTCGGCAAGCACAAGAGGGTGAAGTTCAACACTTCGACTCATACAGCTGAAGGTATTCTTGATTATGTCCATTCTGATTTATGGGGACCATCTCGCAAGAAGTCACTAGGTGGTGCTAGTTACATACTGACTATTATTGATGATTATTCGAGAAAAGTTTGGCCTTATTTCTTGAAGCATAAATATGAAGCATTCTCGGCATTTAAGGAGTGGAAGATTATGATTGAGAGACAAACTGAAAAGAAGGTAAAAATACTTCGCACTGATAATGGTATGGAATTTTGTTCTAAGCAATTTAAGAATTATTGCAAGTCTGAAGGCATTGTCAGACACTACACCATTCCTTATACTCCTCAACAAAACGGTGTTGCTGAGCGTATGAACAGGACCATTATTTCCAGAGCCCGTTGCATGTTGTCCAATGCAGGTTTGCATAGGCTTTTTTGGGCTGAGGCCGCTTCCACTGCTTGTTATCTCATTAATCATTCACCATCTATTGCTCTTAATAAGAAAACTCCAATTGAGGTATGGTCCGGTTCACCCGCTGATTATTCACAGTTGAGAGTTTTTGGTTGCACTGCTTATGCTCATGTTGATAATGGAAAGTTGGAGCCTAGGGCTGTTAAGTGCATCTTTCTTGGTTATAAGTCTGGTGTCAAAGGTTTTAAATTGTGGAATCCTGAAACCCAGAAGGTGGTTATTAGCAGAAATGTTATCTTTAATGAATCTGCTATGTTACATGATGTTTCATCTACTAATGTTCCCGTTGAGAGTGAACAACAACCTATTGTTCAGGAACCTACTGTTCAGGTGGAGCATGTTATTGATTCAGGTGATACATCCGGTAATGAAATTGTTGATGCACATGATGAACCCATCGTTAATGATGATCATGTCACTCCCACTCCAAATCAGCCTATTGTTCCGCTCAGTTGGAATCTTGCACGTGACAGAGTTAGGTGGGGTATTAATAAACCTGAAAGGTTAATTGAAGAGTGCAATATTGTTTCTTTTGCTTTATCTGTTGCAGAAGAAATTGAAGGTAATGCTGAGCCTTCTTCATATTCCGAGGCTATTATTTCTGGTGATAGTAATAAGTGGATGACCGCTATGCATGATAAGATGGAATCACTTGAAAAGAATGACACTTGGGATTTAGTAAGATTACCTAGAGAGAAGAAACCTATTCGTTGCAAGTTGGTTTTCAAGAGGAAAGAAGGTGTTTCTCCTAATGATGAGACAAGATATAAAGCAAGGTTAGTTGCTAAAGGTTACAATTAGATTCCAGGTATTGACTATAACGAAGTCTTTTCTCCTGTTGTGAAGCATAGCTCTATTCGCACTTTACTTGGTATTGTTGCCATGCATGATCTTGAACTTGAACAATTGGATGTTAAAACTACATTTTTACATGGAGAATTAGAAGAGGATATTTATATGGAACAACCTGAAGGTTTTGTTATTCCTGGAAAAGAAAAGCTTGTCTGTAAGTTAAAGAAATCTCTTTATGGATTGAAGCAATCCCCTAGACAGTGGTACAAGAGATTTGACACCTTTATGCTCTCTCAAGGTTTCAAAAGGTCTAATTATGATAGTTGTGTTTATTTGAAAATTGTCAATGGTTCAACTATTTATTTGGTCCTTTATGTTGATGATATGCTTATTGCTTCAAAGAGTATGTCAGATATTAATGAACTAAATAAGCAATTGAGTAATGAATTTGATTTGGGTGCAACAAAGAAAATACTTGGCATGGAAATATCCAGAGATAGACCATCTGGAAAAGTATATCTAAGTCAGAAGGGATATATTGATAAAGTTCTTCGTCATTTTAATATGCATAATGCCAAGCCTGTAAGTACTCCATTAGCTGCACATTTCAAATTATCATCAGCTTTATGTCCTAAGTCAGATGCAGATATTGAGTACATGTCTAGAGTTCCCTATTCAAGTTCAGTTGTTTCACTCATGTATGCCATGGTTTGTTCTCGTCCCGATTTATCATATGCATTGAGTGTTGTCCTGGAAAAGAGCATTGGAAAGCAGTTCAGTGGATTTTCAGATACCTGCGAGGTACTTCTAATGCTTATTTACAGTTTGGGAAAACTAGAGATGGACTTGTTGGTTTTGTTGATTCTGATTTTGCTGGTGATTTGGATAAGAGAAGATCACTCACAGGTTATGTTTTCACCATTGGTGGTTGTGCTGTGAGTTGGAGAGCAACTTTGCAGTCTATTGTGGCATGTTCCACTACTGATGCCGAGTATATGGCTATTTCCGAGGCATGCAAAGAAGCTATCTGGTTGAGAGGTTTGTACGCTGAGCTTTGTGGGGATTCATCTTGCCCTACCATATTTTCTGATAGTCAAAGTGCCATATATCTTACAAAGAATCCAATGTATCATGAGAGGACAAAGCACATTGATGTCAGATTTCATTATATTCGAGATGTTGTTGCTGAAGGCGATTTGAAGGTATGCAAGATAAGTACTCATGATAATCCTGCTGATATGATGACAAAGCCAGTTCCGACCAATAAGATTGAGCTTTTCTCAGGCTTAGTTGGTATTTCTCACTAGTCCTATGGACTTTGACGCACAAGGTGTTTATGCTGATTTGGATGGAGTTATCTACTTTCTTCGACTACTGGAGGGAATTTGGCTCAAGGTGGAGATTGTTAAATTGTGATCCAAATTCTACTGTATTGGACTAGACGTAGTACATATGGTGTGGGCCTTTGCGTTGGTACCAACGCGTACGAGTACAACTCGTTTACTTGTCCTCCAAGGACTCTCAGATATTGCCCTCATATATACCCCATGTAGTCACACCTCAGACGGTCTGTCGTCTCGTGCTTGTAATACTCCTCCTCATAGTGATTGCGCCTTCGTGCGTTTCTGGTTTTCCCCCGCAAGGGTTTCCACGTAAAAATCAGTGTCTCTCGTGTCTCGTTTTATCTCGTTATTATCTAACATCTTCTACCAAGTCCAATGAAAAGCTGCGCCATCAGGATTTCGTCAAAAACCCCCCAGAAAAGTGGGTTCAAAATAGAGCAGTATGCTTCCAAGTTCAAAACAGAAAAGGTCATCTACACATCTGTTCTGTCATTGCCCAGTTTCGAAGACAATTTGGTCCAAGGTTGCTAGAAGGAAGGGTTGTGAGGCGATCGACAACGCTGTCAACACAGACACTGGGAGCATCATGGAGCTCTGCCAGAGAGCGATCTGTCGTGCCCTAAGCCCACGCTAAGGAATCAAGACCACTCTAATACTACTTATTTGGAAATTTGCAAGGAAAGAAACATATGGATCTTTACCAAACAGTGCAAACCGGTTACAGGGATAGTTCATGAGATCAGGTTGGCCTTTTTGGATTGGAGATTGGCAGGGGGGAGATTTATTTTTTCTTTCAAAAAAGGGATAACCCTGGCCTCTGCATCAGACGATGCACACATCCATTTTATTAAGCAAGAAGTACATCCAAATCATCGAGTATCAAAAGGTTTACAGCAAATCACGAACATCTCGGTCGGAAACAAGATTACATATCTCAACCACATAATGTACTACCCGGATGCCAGCGAAACTGGCTGAAGAAACCCCGTGCAACCGTTTCCATAGGCTCCCGCGTAGCCACACACTGCAGTGACGACTACATAAGGATCGACGTTGTAGCTCTGAAGATAACCCACAAACAACTTGGAATAGATTATATGTTAAAAACATAATCATTCCGGTATTTCAAAATTGCCCAAAGAATGGCACAAATTCCCACACCGATTTGGCCCTTCAGATTATGGTTAATATGTCTCAACCAATTACAAAACAAATTTGGTATTCTTGTTTGTGGTGGTAAATTGAAATTAACATGAATACTACGACAAATCAATTTGGCAAACAATATGACATGAATAAATGATGAATCATTTCCTCCTGATCACAAAAACAACATTTTGTGCTACCTTGCCCATTTTGTTTTGCAAGATTATCTTTCGTAAGAACTACCTCCCTCTATAAAAGCCATATAAAAACTTTGAATTTAGTTGAGTTTTATTTTCTAGATATGTTTTCTTCGAAAATAGGCCCCGAATTCATGAGAACGACATACATAGACTTCACAGTTGAGACACCAGTACTAGTCAACCTCCAGGAGAATGTATCTTGGCATCTAAGTTAGATTGATCTGCATCAACCTACCATTTATCGTGAAGTAAAGCTCTGTGGAATTGAATATTCAAGTGGCTAGCCCCCAAAGCAAAAGCACCGAGGCGTCCTTTCTAAACGCAATATTGTAGATGCATTGTTTCTCCCTTTTGTGATCCTTGAGGAGACCTCTGGTTCCCTCATTTTTCCCTTTCTCTCATCTTTTGCCTTGAGGTTAAGCCGCTCATGTGAATATCTCTAACTTCTTATAAATGAAATCTCTGTCATTTGCCAGATAACTTAAAAAAATGTTCAGCCTAGTCCCAAGACTATAAAAGAAGCCCCATGCTAGATGAGATCTAAAATACTTCCCGATCGGAATTTCTTGGATCGGGGACTCTCACCCAGTCATCCGGCACTAGGAAGCCCCGCCATGGGAGATGAAGCAAAGGTACCAAGGCCATCCTCTCCCCATTAGTTGCTTTTGTTTCCCCACCCCAGCTATCAGCTATAGACGGCTATGTCAGCATGGCCACGTGGTGTCTATGGAAGCCGTCTCTAGCTGTTAAGGCTAGGGATCATGGCGGGGACGGAGGTCTCCGATACGGACAACAACTGATGCGTGTGTCCGTTAGCACCAGCACGACAAACGTTGCCGCTGCCGGTTTGGGAGATGCCCGCATGCCATGCATGCCTTAATCTGATTGGTGGTTTGTGCATCTTCCTGCAGTGGTAGGAGTGCGGCGGCGCTTCCTTGTCCCTACGACCGAAAATGCGGATAACAACCTCCTATGGTTGTCTCACACAATGACTGGTGTGCGCCCTCTAGTTGCAGATATAACGGAGTACTGGGGCCAATATACGCCATGTGGACACTGGCACGATGACACCAGCCAGGAGGATGGTGGTGCACCGCGCCCGGGTGGTGGATCATGTCGGTTGAGACTGTGCATATATGCGCCGCTGCCAGCGGCATGCGGCGACGTCGCGATTGTGATGAAGGAGAATTCATCACCGTCAACCAGCGGGATGGTCGATCTAGTAGTCGGTGACCTTTCAATGGTGGTTTGCTGGTGTCCTCGGCAGGACGTTTGGCGACCAATGGCTGGGAAGGTTTTGGTCTGCTGATGGGGCCGGGGCTCAATGATGCCACACCATTGCCACCTTACGTGGAGACAATCGCCTTTGTTCACACAGAGGATACCGGGGTAGCAGTTCCGGGAATGTGGTGATGTTAAAGGTTGGCTCAAGAGGGTTTGGAGTGACAATGACCAGATTCGAGCCGCATCCCCTCGACGACTTGGGTGGTCATTTATTGTGGGTAGACATCCCACCCATCTGCTAGGGATACTATGTCCTATAGTGGAGTATTGGATGGTGATACGTCTCCAACGTATCTATAATTTTTGATTGTTCCATGCTATTATATTATCAATCTGAAATGTTTTATATACATTTACAAGCAACTTTACATCATTTTTGGGACTAACCTATTAACTTAGTGCCCAGTGCCAGTTGTTATTTTTTTGCTTGTTTTTGACTTTGTAGAATATCAGTACCAAACGAAGTCCAAATGCCATGAAATTTTTTGGAGATTTTTTCCTGGCAATAGGAGACCCTGGAAGCTTCTGGAGGCCACACACCAGGGCGTGTCAGGGGCCTCTGGCACACCCTAGTGGGTAGTGGGGCCCACGAGCCTCCATTTGACCTACCTCCACCTCAATACCCTAAAATCAGAAAACCTATGAGGGAGTCCACGAAATACTTTTTTCGCCACCGCAAGTTCCAGAACCACGAGATCCCATCTAGAGGCCTTTTCTGGCACTCCATCGGAGGGGAAACGATCACGGAGGGGTTCTTCATCATCCTTTCTGCCCCTCCGATGATGCGTGAGTAGTTTACGACGAACCTATGGGTCCATAGTTAGTGGCTAGATGGCTTCTTCTCTCTTTTTGATCTTCAATACAACGATCTCCTTGGTGTTCTTGGAGATCTATTTGATGTAATGACTTTTTGCAGTGCATTTGTTGGGATCTAATGAATTGTGAGTTTATGATCAGATCTACCCATGAATATTATTTGGGTTTTCTCTGAACTCTTTTATGCATGATTATTATAGCCTCATATTTCTTCCCGATTTATTGGTTTGGTTTGGACAACTAGGTTGATTTATCTTGCTATGGGAAGGGGTGCTTTGTGACGGGTTCGATCTTGCGGTGCTCAATCGCAGTGACAGAAAGAGACATGACACGCATGTATCGTTGCTATTAAGGGTAACAAGATGAGATTTATTTCATACATGAGTTTATCTTGTCTACATCATGTCATCTTGCTTAAGGCGTTACTCCGTTCTTTCATGAACTTAATACACTAGACACATGCTAGATAGCGGTTGATGGTAGAGTAATAGTAGTAGATGCAGAATTGTTTCGGTCTATCTATCTTAGACATGATGCCTATGTATGATCATTGCCTTGGATATTGTCATAATTATTTGCTTTTCTATCAATTGCCCGGTAGTAAATTTTTTACCCACCGTATGCTATTTTCTCGAGAGAAGCCTCTAGTGAAAAATATGCCCCCCAGGTTTATTTTCTATCATATATTAAAACCAAAAATACCTTGATGCAATTTTCTTTTGTATCTTTGTCAGATCTATCAATCAAAAATTCTATCTTCTAAAGTTGCGCATAACTGTTGAGGGATTGCCAACCCCTCTACGCGTTGGGTTGTAAGTATTTGTTGTTTGTGTGCAGGTGTTGTTTACATAGTGTTTCTTGGTTCTTCTACTGGATTGATAACCCTGGTTTCATAAATGAGAGAAATACTTATCTCTACTGTACTGCATCATCCTCTCCTCTTCGAGGAAATCCCAACGCAGCTCACAAGTAGCATGAATAATTTCTGGCACCATTGCCGAGGAGACATCATCAACATCTATCAAGTACCTACGCATAAACTTTCATCTCCTTGCATTTACTTTATTCGCCATTTGCCTCTCGTTTTCATCTCCTCAGCTTCTAAAAAGTTCTTACAAAAATACAAAAATATTTTCCGTTTGCCTTCTTGTGTCTTCTATGGGTTTGCTTGCTTGCCCACTCTATCGTTATGGCTAGTTCTTCCCTTGCTACATGCACTCTCGAAAATGAAGTTCTTAATTTTAAGCAAAGGGGGGAGAGAATTTAAAAGATGCTTGGTATAGGATTTGCAATGCTCATAATAGATCAATTCATAAGCATTCTACTATGGTTTATCTTCGTAATTTTCTGTGGGTATTACTACTTGGCATAGATTTGTACTCGACACTATTACCGGAAGTAATTTCTTGATGTGTCCCTCTATAGACGCTATCAATGCTATGGAAAATTTAGTGGGATCACCACCTACCACTATTAATGAAACGGTTTTAACTATGGAACATCTTATGCAAAGGTTAGATGCTATTGAAAAGAAGATGCCTACCATAGAACATATTGATAATTTGGATAAAAATATTTATAACCATGTCACTCAATTTGGATCAAAGTAAGGAATTACTCTAAAGATGCTAAAGGAGAAAGAACCAATAATCAATGAAAAGGTAGAACAAAGTCTCGCTAGGATTGATAAGTTGGAAGAAATTATTAATAATTTGGGTTCCACTTTTTCTTCCATTAAAACTATTGAAAAAACTCCTCCTAGCAAGAATTGCAAGTTTATTTCTGTTCCTAAGGACAAGGGTGCCACGACTAGCAATAATAAAGAAGATCTTAAAATGATTAGTGTTCAGCCCAATTTCGTTGATCTGATAAAGGAACCAATATATGAAAATAATTCTCTTGATTTTGTTCCTAGGAGTGTGATTACTGCAAACATATATGCTAGAACTCCAAGGAAATATGGTTGTCTGATTGGGGAATTGGAAACCAAAGATGACAACACTTGAAACTATGTTTTATGCCTAGCTAGGGGCATAAAACAATAGCGTTTGTTGGGAGGCAACCCAATAGTTAACTTCTAATTTTTTGTTTTACTTTCTGTTTTTCAATAAATACACAATTATGCTACTGTTATGATTGTGTTTTATTATTTTAATTAGTGTATTTGCCAAGTAAAGCCTTTAGGATGGTTTGGGTGATAGTTGACTTGATTCTGTTGAAAAACAGAAACTTTTGCACCCAGTTCTGGAATTCTGTAAATTCACAGAAATGTGGTTTTTGCTCTGAATTTTTTACACATAATTTATATACAAATTTCCCACATTGTCCTAATTTTTCAGAATTTTTGGAGTTAGATAAGTATGGTCAAAGTTCAGATTGCTACAAACTGTTTTGTTTTTGACAGATTCTATTTTCTTTGCATTGTGTGCTTATTTTGATGAATCTTGAATTGTATGGGGGGGGGGGGGGGGGGTATAAGCCATGGTAAAGTTAGAATACAATAGGTACAATGCAATAACGAAATATGAATGGGTTTGCAACAATACTTAAAATGGTGATTTGCTTTATTATACTAATGGAACTCACAAAGGTTCTTGTTAAGTTTTGTGTGATTGAAGTTTTCGAGTTTTGGGTGAGATCACGATGGATGAAGGAATAAGGAGTGGAAAGAACCTAAGCTTGGGGATGCCTGAGGCACCCCAAGGTAATATTCAAGGACTCTCAAGCAAATAATCTTGGGGATGCCCCAGAAGGCATCCCCTCTTTCTTCTAACGACCATCGATAATTTTACTTGAAGCTATATTTTTATTCGTCACATATCATGAGTTTTTCTTGGAGCGTCTTGTATGATAATAGTCTTTGCTTTGTTTGCTACTTAGTTTGTCACAATCATCCTTGCTGGACACACTTATTTGAGAGAGCCATATGTCATCATGATTTGTTAGAATTGCTCTATGTGCTTCACTTATATATTTTTTGAGCTAGATGATTGCTCTACACTACTGCAGGATGCTGCTAATGCGACACTACAATCAGAGACCCTTCGAGAAACTGTGTGCAATACCATAATCGCAAACGGTGATGTATGAAAACCATCAAAAATGTGTAAAACGTTTGCGATAACTGATGCATCAAACACGGTTCAGGTTTTAGTTGCGTGTGCGATGACGGGCATACGGTTCAGTTCAATGAACTGTTTGCGATGAGGAGGAACAAAAGAAATGGGCAACCAGATGGAGGCGTGTGCGATACACATCATACGGTTCACTCGGATGAACTGTTTGTGATTAGGCAACACAAAAGAAACGGTCGGCCATATCAAAGGTGTGTGCGATATACGGCATGCGGTTTAGTCGGATGAACTGTTTGTGTTGAGACATGAGAACAGAAACGATTCAAATGAACAAGATGTGTGTGATACGAGGCAAAAAGGTCTGTAATCGGAGACGTGTGCGAAGACCGATAACAACACAGACGATTACTGCTAACAAGCCGTGTGTGTTGTGAGCAAACGATTGCTGGTATACAATTGTGAGTGATTGATGAAAACATCACCGACGGGTTCCATTGTTTAGTCCATGTGCGATGTGATTTTCTTTGTCCACACAACATCTACACTCTGTCTACAACATCAACATATATACTTAAAAAGACATCATTGCATAACCAAATTAAGCACACAATTACACAAGTGACTACACACATAACATTCCACACACCAAAGAAAGCAATTACATGCATACTAAAGTAGGAGAAATGAGGATCTAATCATCTACTTATTATTGCGACGACACTTGCCATTGCTCTGCTTCCGGCTGGATCCCTGGCCGTTTTGGGGAAGGAGGGACTTCCTCATGTCAACGATCCGCCTGTACATGTCGTAGCTCATGTACGCCTCCTTTGCCGCGTACACGACGTGAGCTTTATCAAGTTTCTCCATCCAGGCCGAGTGCCAGGCACGCTTGTCCTTGTTGCACGTATCCTTCATGTCTCTATAGTAGGGGTCGATGATGGCCTCGGCGAGGTGAACTAGTGAGTCCTTCTCATGCTCCTTGCTGCCCCTGATCTTGTATTGGCCCTGGATGTCGACAAGATTCTGGCAGGCGATGCCCGAATTCTCGAGCGCCTTTACATCGTTGGTGATGTCCACCGTAGCGAACATGTAGTGGGGGCTGTTGACAAACCTGGCGAAACGCTCGCAAGGCCTTGTGGCCAGGCAGTAGTGGTAGACGAGGACGTGGTGGCACACGCACATCTGGGCGGCGGCGACCTTGGGACGAGACCTGGCACGAGCGCGGGTGTACTCGAGGTCGAACTCGACCACCTTGTACTTCTCCTCGGAAAGCAACCGCTCCATGATGTGGATGGAGTGCTCTGACCAGACCGGGTCGTTGGTGTACACCACCGAGAGGTCCATGAACCTTCTGTGGGTGTCCACCACGGCACACATGGTGAACTGCTGCTCATCGTCGGCAGCCGCTCGGAGCGCCATTGGAGCCCCGCAGGATACCCTCTAAGAATTTCTCGTGGTGGGGGTGCTTCTTGCAATGGTGGGGCGCGATCGAAAGGTTGAAGAGACACAAGGGTAGGTTAAATGGCCGCTGTAATAAATGGGGGCCGGCCGGCCTGTAATCGTCACGTCTTGTCACGGCGTTCATAGCGGAGGATTCCAAAATCCAGTGCACGCTTGACAACACCGCACCCCAGGCGTGGGCTCGAAGAGCCTGTTCCCGCGCTACCGCGCTGTTTACCGTGCAAGCTTCCCGCCTGGCTAGTTTGGCCATGCGTCGACTAGAAGAGGGACAAATCATGGGCGTTTATTGGCAAAAAAGCTTTGTAAAAACGAAGTGTGTGGAATGACTTCGGTCATAAGTTTACCCTTGGGTGATGAGGTCAAAGTTGCACAGAAGGGTGATGATGGACACTCGAGTGCAATAATTAATTCTGCGCTCTACAATGCACACGGTGGAAGAAACCAACTGTGTGCAATAATGTCGAAGATCGCAATCGAGTTAGCTATATAGATCGTGTGCTGTGAGATCGACAAGGTAAATTGATTCGACAATGGTTAATAAAATCTAAGACCATTGCCTATTAAGGTCAAGATAGTGCTGGCAATATACGAGTCTCATACAATGCCATTTCAATGATTGTACCACAAAAGCTCGAAATGTTACAAGGTTTAAATTCCAGAGTTATATGGCTCAAATTCGAAGATTACAAGGTTCAAACTGATATTAGAAATGAAATTCAGCTCATCAGCTGCAAACGCTCACGCTGATGCGCTGAACATGGATATCAGAGAGGTTCAAACTAATATCACGCTTCTAAGTATGGCTTCGAAACCTCACAATTTTTGCAAAGGGGTCAGCCACTGAGAAGTCATGTATGGGGCTGGCCCGATGACTTCCGATTACTCTGTCATTTGAAGTTCCAAAATGAAATTCAGCATTTTTGGAGCCGCCGGCGCTGATGAACAGACCATTCATTTTTGCGAAATAAATGTAGGGCAAACCTCATTTCCTTCAGCACCCTTGCTCTAAGAACAAAGTACCTGGCGAATATAATCACTGGTAAGGTCCCTCGGTAGGAGTTCAAAGTAATTTCTGAGAGATGCAGATCTAGGCATTCGATGTGATTGTTATATTGTATCACATTATCCACCAATGGGACTAATCTTATTTGCAAAAGAAGAAAACATGTTAGTGCCTACATGCAGTTTTGAACATTACTACAGGCCTAGCTATTTGGTTTGCAGGATTTGTAAAATGCACTAACATGCCTCTTCGATCTGACATGATTAACATGGGCATTTGATTACATTCTAGAAAAATGTAGCCTTCTTCACAAGAGTTTGGAGTGGATGAAAAGTTCCCTAAGAAAACTAGTATAGATAAATCCAAAGGAGAAATGCTTATTGATTGTAACCATATGGATCAAGCAACCAATACGGGGGGGGGGCATGTATGTACTGAAATCCTCCAAAAGAACCTTTAGAAATCGTAGTACATTGTCATTGTAAACTTGGAAGAAGGTGTCACAAATTGAACTCCCTTATGGTTAACATTTAACAGGAAAGGAACATCACCTCGATATATAGCTTCTCCAGGCACGGGAAGCATCTCAGGAAACTGACAACTTGCTGCAGGTCAGGCCCGATAGATTCTAGTGCCAAGACCTTCACTGTGCGCAGTTTCGGGGTCAAGCTTGTCAGAATCATTTTCTGAATGACAGACGAACAAACATCTTCAAAATTATAAATAATGTTAATTTGTAGAAGGAGAGGTAGAAGACGGCTGTTGTACCTGAACGGGTGTGGATCCAATAACATGTCCAGAGTATTTGTCAGACAAGTAGCCCACCATTGTCAATTTCAGCGCAGAAATGATATTGATTCTTGTTGTACCTTCTTGATCAACTACAAGTAATCTCTCAAGTGCAGGTGTGTCCTGGATGACCATACCGCGGTCCACCTTTTGTTATGTCTTCCTACCACACCAGCCACACACATAAATAGTCCGGAGAGTCATGGAGGTGATGTGAAAGGTACTCAACCCATTGATCGCCTAAAGACGAAGGTACTCGAGTGTAGTACAGCCATGGAGCAGGTGCTCCATGTCACCCTTTGAGAGGCAGACAATGACGAGCTCGAGGTGCTTCAGTCATGGTAGAATAAGAGCGGGCGCGTCATTGAGGGGCGGGAAATGGCAGGTCCTGAACTTGGCGATGCAGCGTGGGCGCGAGGCGGAGTGCGGATGTTGGCAGCGACCGCATATGCCCAGCATCAAAAGTGAGCTCCTCGAGCTGATCTAGGGCGGGGGCTCGAAACCAGTCGTCAAGCTTGGCTCGGTCCTTGCCGTTGGACCGGGACTTGCCCATTCTAAGGCCTTTGGTTGGGCCAAGGTGACTGCCAAGGATCTTGGAGAACGCATCCAAGCTTTTGTGATAGCCATGGCAGAGCTCGTGGGTGTCGATGAGGTCGAGAGGGCTGGAGTTCCATAGGGGGCGCCACCGCCGGGAAAGGCGGGTTGTCCGCACCCCATATTTGATTGGGAGGAGGGAGATGATGACTCTCAACATATCATCGGGGAGGCTGCTGATTAAGTCTAGGCCTGCTGGAGTCACTTGCGGTTCTAGCTCGCCCCGCCTCCGCTTGTTGGCAGCCCCGTTCTCCACCTCCGGAGTCTCGTTGTCAGCAGTGCTTTCTGATAGAAATGGGAGTACATGGAATATTTAGTTAAAACAAGGCAATAGAAAAGTTTATTGGTAACTAGAAGTTATTAGGTAGGAATATAGTAAGATAAGGGAATAGCAATTGGTTGCTTAAATACTACACAATTCATTTGACATTGCTGGGTAAGTCAACATATGCAGATAGGTGAAAAGAAAACTTACTTCGAACAAAGTCTTGACGGATGATTTTGTCGGGGAAGTTAGCATATATCTCATGACCAGGCCCTTCTATGTGTAGTGCAATTTTAGTGCGAGCTTTTAGTACATAAAACTTTGCAATTTCATTCCAAAAGCCAGTGCCAAAATAGGAGTCACCACGTTCATCAAGTCTTACAGTAGCAACGATTGTAAATCCATGGTTTGTGCGCAGTATGACATTCATGGAGCCTTGATGTATGTAAAGCGAAAAATTGTGCACTACATAATCTGTTGCATAGTGAGGGATGTCCTGTAGAAAATGGTAGGGTTGTTAAAGAAAATATGGTAACATGCAAATATGGGCCCAAATTGAAAGAACTGTACATCAATTGAAATCGAAGGACAAAAGTCTATAATTAAACAGATAGGGTAAACATGATTGTGGCACCTTTTATCCAAATGTAGCAATATTTAGAATATGTTCAGGAAAGTAGGCCATGCAAACCGATTTAGGGTGAGATTGAACATACTGCGCGCGTCCTCAAGTTATCTAGTACGATGAGATGGAATTTCTGGCGGCGGTCGCCAAGTCCCGAAGTATCGGCGCACTGTACATTCTATGAATGAAAGAAAACCCTCAAATCAGCTCGAATAAAAATGAATTCATGCCGATTTCCACCGGGTGATTAAAGGAGGCAGATGAACTAGGATAAGAGATGAGATAATATCTCATTAAATTAGTTACCTTGTCGTCCATGAGAAAGAACCCTTAGTACGGCAGATTCCCCAACCGAGCGGAGCTGGGTCGACCACGAGCAGCATCGAGAAAGTCGATGGCCATAGGCGGTGGCAAGCGGAAGTGGCGAAATGCGGTGGGCTTTGCCACAGCCTGGCGGTGGCGGCAGGCGTCGAGATAAGTGTTTACCGCCGCGATAGGCGGTGCCATGGCATAGACGTGGAGGAGCTTGTGCAGGTGTGAATGGGGAACGTATCGGAGGGGCCGAGGTGGGTGGCGGGCGGGGTGAGGGTTTTTGTGACGTGGGGATGGCGAGGGTTTTCTTTTTTGAATTGGATGGCGAGGGTTTTCTGTCCCACAAAGAATTTTGGGGGCGACGGTTTGCTAGAGCGAACCATGTGTGATTGACGTAGCAGGCAAAATGAAAGTCATTGCACATGGTTCCAATTTTGGGAACCGTGTGTGATTGACGTACTACCTCCGTCCTGGTTTATTGGTCCCCCGTTGTAATTTTTACCAAAATTTGGCGAAATAATTAACATACTCAGACATAGATAATAAGCGTACACGTAGATAAGCATAGTTCAACCATAAGTACTACATAGTTCGACAGTATTAAGCATACTCAAGCGTACATATATAGTTCCATCCATCCCACATCTCATCTCACAGGCCTACACGATCATGAAGCTTCTTCAGGTACTCGGCATACGCGTCGTGCGCCACCCTGCGAGAATACTTCGGCATGAAGGAGCCAACGGCCCGTCCTCTTGCATGCGCCAGAACACTTAGATACACGTCATGAAGCTTCTAGTTGCAAAGTGGGCATCCATAGCCGCTATTCCAGGTCCTAATACGCCTGTTATGCATTCCCAGCATAAAGCTCCCTCATGATTTGCCTGTTGTACCTCCTTTGGACATCTTCATCCTCGCTGTCCACATCGTCAGACAACACCTATACAAATAGTAAAACAAATTTGGGATCAAATCACTGATTACATGCCGTGAAGTAGGATTAGGAATTTATGGCTATTTATTTATACATATCTAGAGATTATGGTTTGATTTTTAAGCACAGTCATCTATGTACAGACCAATCTTGAAGAAAATAATGGCACAAACATAGGTAGGTCATTCAAAATCAATTGTCAAGTCCTGGCTAGGAATTATTAGCATGAACATTAACCCTAGTCGGATCACTAGCAGAAATCATTTACACAGATGAAACAACTAATCACTTATCACCTGTACCATTCAAACAATCAATACACTACACAGATCTAACGAAACTTACTCAGATTTCATGGATTGGGAGAACATAACCACATGATTTCTATTCCAAAAAGGGGGAGGCAGGAGTAACCAGAGAAACCCTATGATCTATTTGACACATAAATTGGTATAGATGACTAACCAGCTATCCGTCGTTGTCGGAGTCGTCGCCGGAGTGCTCATCGGAGTCGTCGCCGGAGTGGTCATCGGAGTCATCGCCGGAGCGGTCATCGGAGTCGGTGTGGAACTCCGCCTTCGGCTATGGAAGCTCGACACCGTCGACGATGTCAGGGTGCAGCGATAACTCGCCGGCTGTGACGGCAACCTCTGTCTCCATATCCACGCCGTGCTCCGGTGCTTTAGCAGCCCCGGCGCCACCACTCCCTCCGATGGGGCGCTTCGGCGGCATTCTCATACACTAACAACTTTGAGGACTGAGAGCGGCGTCGAGGTTGCAAGCAGAGAGAGAGGATTGTGTGTGCGTAGCGAGGATGGGTGCTGCGGCCACTCGGGCGCACGATTATTATGGAGTAGTGGGAGTTGTGGGAGAGAGGCGGGCGGCGGTCAAACCGATGGCTCGCCTCCCGGTGAGCCTGCGCACCGGACTGCTGGCATGCCTACCAAAGTTTCACACAGCTACTCGCACGCTGATACGTCTCCGTCGTATCTACTTTTCCAAACACTTTTGCCCTTGTTTTGGACTCTAACTTGCATGATTTGAATGGAACTAACCCGGACTGACGTTGTTTTCAGCAGAATTACCATGGTCTTATTTATGTGCAGAAACAAACACTCTTGGAATGACCTGAAACTTCACGGAGCAACTTTTCAGAAAATATGGAAAATACCTGCAAAAGATGAAGGCCAGGGGGCCCACCACCTGTCCACGAGGGTGGGGGCATGCCCCCTACCTCGTGGGCCTGTCGCCTCTCCGACTCCAACTCCAACTCCATATATTGGGTTCCGGGGAGAAAAAAATCAGAGAGAAGAAATCATTGTGTTTTACGGTACGGAGCCGCCGCCAAGCCCTAAAACCTCTCAGGAGGGCTGATCTGGAGTCCGTTCGGGGCTCCGGAGAGGGGGATTCGTCACCGTCGTCATCATCAACCATCCTCCATCACCAATTTCATGATGCTCACCGCTATACGTGAGTAATTCCATCGTAGGCTTGCTGGATGGTGATGGGTTGGATGAGATTCACCATGTAATCGAGTTAGTTTTGTTAGGGTTTGATCCCTAGTATCCACTATGTTCTGAGATTGATGTTGCTATGAATTTGCTATGCTTAATGCTTGTCACTAGGGCCTGAGTGCCATGATTTCAGATCTAAACCTATTATGTTTTCATCAATATATGAGTGTTCTTGATCCTATCTTGCAAGTCTATAGTCACCTATTATGTGTTATGATCCGTTAACCCCGAAGTGACAATAATCGGGATACTTACCGGTGATGACCGTAGTTTGAGGAGTTCATGTATTCACTGTGTGTTAATGCTTTGTTCCGGTACTCTATTAAAAGGAGGCCTTAATATCCCTTAGTTTCCGTAAGGACCCCGCTGCCACGGGAGGGTAGGACAAAAGATGTCATGCAAGTTCTTTTCCATAAGCACGTATGACTATATTTGGAATACATGCCTACATTACATTGAAGAACTGGAGCTAGTTCTGTGTCACCCTAGGTTATGACTGTTACATGATGAACCGCATCCGGCATAATTCTCCATCACCGATCCATTGCCTACGAGCTTTCCATATATTGTTCATCGCTTATTTACTTTCCCATTGCTATTGCTATCATCACTACAAAATACCAAAAACATTGCTTTTACTACCATTACCTTTTGTTACTGTTACCACTATTATCATATTACTTTGCTACTAAACACTTTGCTGCAGATATTAAGTTTCTAGGTGTGGTTGAATTGACAACTCAGCTGCTAATACTTGAGAATATTCTTTGGCTCCCCTTGTGTCGAATCAATAAATTTGGGTTGAATACCCTACCCTCGAAAACTGTTGCGATCCCCTATACTTGTGGGTTATCAATACTATTTTCTGGCACCGTTGCCGGGGAGCATAGCTATATTCTTTGAGTCACTTGGGATTTATATCTGCTTATCATTATGAAGAACTTGAAAGATACAAGAACCAAGATTTATCCCTCAACTACGAGGGGAGGTAAGGAACTGCCATCTAGCTTTGCACTTGATTCACCTTCTGTTTTGAGTAAGCTTGCGACACCTACACCTGCTTCTGCTATTCGTTCTGATATGTCGCATGTTATTGATGATGCCACTTCTGCTATGCATGATACTTATGATGAGACTACTTCTATGCTTGATACTACTGTGCCACTTGGTAAATTTCTTGATGAACAACTTGCTAGAGCTAGAGAAATTGAAAATATTGAATCTGATGATACTGATGAAAGTGATGATGAAGAATCACTTGTTACTCCTAAGGGTTATGTTTTTGATCAAGAAACTTCTTTAGCTATTTTAGCTTGCAAAAATAGAAATGAACTCAAAAGGTTATTAGCTAAATGGAGTAAGCAATCTCTAAATGCTAGAATGAAACCTGACCCTGCTTTTGCTACTTCACCTATCTTTGTTGCTGATAAGGATTATGAATTCTCTGTTGATCCTGATATAATTACTTTGGTTCAATCTGATCCTTTTCATGGTTATGAGTCTAAAACTGTTGTGGCACATCTTACTAAATTGAATGATATAGCCACCCTGTTCACTAAAGATGAGAGAATTCGTTACTTTTACATCCTTAAAATATTTCCGTTCTCATTAAAGGGTGATGCTAAGATATGGTTTAATTCTCTTGATCCTGGTTGTGTGCGTAGTCCCCAAGATATGATTTATTACTTCTCTGCTAAATATTTCCCTGCTCATAAGAAACAAGCTGCTTTAAGGGATATATATAATTTTGTGCAAATTGAAGAAGAGAGTCTCCCACAAGCTTGGGGGAGGCTTCTCCTATTACTTAATGCTTTGCCTGATCATCCTCTTAAGAAAAATGAAATACTTGATATCTTTTATAATGGACTAACCGATGCCTCTAGAGATTACCTGTATAGTTGTGCTGGTTCTGTTTTCAGGGAAAGAACACCAGATGAAGCTGAAATTCTATTGAATAATATGTTGACAAATGAAAATAATTGGACACCTTCGGTGCCAATTCCTGAGCCTATTCCTAAACCAACTCCGAAGAAGAGGGGTATTCTATTTCTCAGTCCTGAAGATATGCAAGAGGCAAATAAATCTATGAAATAAAAAGGTATTAAAGCTGAAGATGTTAAGAATTTACTTCCTATTGAAGAAATACATGGTCTTAATTTACCGCCTGTTGAAGAAACATATAATCTTAATCCATTACCTATTGAAGAAACTCATGGTCTTGATAACCCTACACAGGTAGTAAAGGTAAATTCTCTCTACATATATGATAAAGCTGAAATCCCATTTACTAAATTTGCTAGCCCATGCTTAGATGAGTTTGATAAATTTATGGCTAAGCAAGAAGATTTTAATGCTTATTTTGGTAGACAATTGAAATACAATTCAAATATGCTTGAACACTTGGGTGATTATATGGCTAATGTCAAAGGTGAACTTAAACTTATTAGTAAACATGCTTCTATGGTTACCACTCAAGTAGAACAAGTACTTAAAGCTCAAAATGATTTGCTCAATGAATTGAATAGTAAAGATAATGATAATGCTGTTAGAGTTATGACTAGAGGTGGTAGAATGACTCGGGAACCTTTGTATCCTGAAGGCCATCCTAAGAGAATTGAGCAAGATTCTCAGAGAAATAATGTGGATGCACCTAGTCTTTCTAAAAGGAAGAAAAAGAAAAATGATATGACTTTGCATGCTTCTAGTGATCCTATTGTTGAAACACCTGAGAATCCAAATGATATTTCTATTTCTGATGCTGAAACACAATCTGGTAATGAACCTGAAACTAGTGGTAATGTTAATGATAATGTTCATGATGATGCTCAACCTAGTAATGATAATGACATAGAAATTGAACCTGTTGTTGATCTTGATAACCCACAATCAAAGAATCAACGTTATGATAAGAAAGACTTTGTTGCTAGGAAACATGGTAAAGAAAGAGAACCATGGGTTCAGAAACCCATGCCTTTTCCTCCCAAACCATCCAAGAAAAAGGATGATGAGGATTTTGAGCGCTTTGCTAATGATTAGACCTATCTTTTTGTGTATGCGATTAACTGATATGCTCAAAACCAATCCTTATGCTAAGTACATGAAAGATATTATTACAAATAAAAGAAAGATACCGGAAGCTGAAATTTCCACCATGCTTGCTAATTATACTTTTAAGGGTGGAATACCAAAGAAACTTGGAGATCCCGGTGTACCAACTATACCATGCTCCATTAAAAGAAATTATGTTAAAACTGCTTTATGTGATCTTGGAGCCGGTGTTAGTGTTATGCCTCTCTCTTTATATCGTAGACTTGATTTGAATAAGTTGACACCTACTGAAATATCTTTGCAAATGGCTGATAAATCAACTGCTATACCTGTCGGTATTTGTGAGGATGTGCCTGTTATAGTTGCAAGCGTTACTATTTTAACGGACTTTGTTATTCTTGATATTCCCGAGGACGATAGTATGTCTATTATTCTTGGAAGACCCTTTTTGAATACTATAGGGGCTGTTATTGATTGCACTAAAGGCAATGTCACTTTCCATGTTAATGGTAATGAGCATACGATACACTTTTCGAGGAAACAACCTCAAGTTCATAGTATCATCTCTATTGGAAAAATTCCATCGATTATATTTAGAGGTTTTGAATTTCCTCTTCCTACTGTCAAGAAGAAACATGATATTCTTATTATTTGGGATGTGCATATCCCCGTTGAGGTAACATAGTGTTATTCGAAATTTCTCCGGTTCCATGTTATTCGGAATGAGTTCGTTAACAAGACTTGATCAACCTTGTTAGTGGATTCCTTTTGATGATCATGAGATGGATGAAACTAGAAGCCACAACCTTCTGTACCCCACTTTTACTTTCTGTTATTTATATTAAATAAAATAAAAATAAATATTTGTCTGTCTGTTATCTGATTATCCGTGCAATATAAAAATACCTCGAAAATAAAAGTTCTCTGAATGCCCTGAAATTTAAATATGATTTTTTTAGAATATTTGAGAATATTTGGCACTAAGAACATAGCAGGGGGGCCAACCACCTGCCCATGAGGGTGGAGGGCGCACCCTACCCCCTGGGCGCGCCCCCTGCCTCATGGGCCCATGGTGGCCCTCCTCCACTTATCCTTTCACCCACACACTCCTTCCTCCCACAAACACGAATAACCAGCTCAAACCCGAGTCCAAGCTCGTTTTGCTGCCATTTTCGATCTCCTTGCTCAAAGCACCTCTCACAAAACTGCTTGGGGAGATTGTTCTTTGGTATGTGACTCCTCCATTGGTCCAATTAGTTTTTGTTCTAGTGCTTTATTCGTTGCAAATTTTTGCTGCTTAGGTGACCCTGTTCTTGAGCTTGCATGTCAAATTTATATGGTCAAAAGTAGTTTTGATGCATGATATAGGCTCTAGGCACTTGTAGGAGTAGTTTCTATCAATATTATTGAGTTTGGTTTACTTTTATTTTGAAGTTACTAAAAATTTTCAGAATTTTTCAGAGGAAGAAATATGCTTAGGAAAATGTTCCAAGGTGGTTCTTCAAGGAAGCAAGGACCCAGGCTTGGAATGCATGATGCTGATTATGACCCACCAAGAGACGCTTCAGTGCTTCCTTGTGAATGGCCTTCTGAGAACTTTATGGATCGAGCGGGAATTAAGGACGAATTCAACGCATATTTGCGTAACACTGATCTTGTGAGCTTCGAGGAAGAGAAGTGTAGCCATTATCACAACCTCACCAGTTCCTTTGTGAGGAGGTTTGAATTTTCAACTTCACGTAATTCTCCAACTGTCCTGTTTGATCTTTATGATAATTCTTACACTATGGACTCAGAGGATTTTACCACTGCTTGTAAAATTCCACAATGGGGGAGTATAAAGGATCCTCGCAAATATGAATTTAGAGATTTTCTTGCTTGTATAACTGTGGGAGAATCTAGAGATATAACACAAGCTACCATAGGGAGCATTCACTTTCTAGCTATACATTATTTTGCTTTCTTCATAGGTAGATGCATTAATGGTAAAGATGAGGCATGTCACATGTGTGCCCCTGACCTCGGTATTCTTTGGAGTGCTGTGTTAGGAAACAAATCTTATAATTTGGGAGCCATTGTTGCACGTAGGTTGCATCTTAATAGATTTAATGGAGATTTCTTTGGTGGAATTTATGCAACCCTCTTAGCTAATTTTCTTGGTATAGCCATACGCGTAGATGATATTGAATTACCCCCTACTTACCTAGACTTTAATGCTATGGTTCACCACCAGTTTGTCAAGAGGAATGAATCACCTCTCCAGTATCGACTAATCTTTGACAGACACCGTGCTGTCCATATTACTCTCCCTGCTCCTGCCTTCTTTGACCATCAGGCAAAAGGAAGATATACTATTACCAGAGAGGAGGCAGATGAGTACAAGAGGAGAGCGGAGGCTGCTCGTCGCCACGCTGGAGCTCAGCAGGCGATAGCCGCTGCATCGCAGTACGACTCCAACTACTATTATGGATACCCTCCTGGCCAGCCGTGGCCATAGACCAACTAGGCCAAAAGCCTAAGCTTGGGGGAGTACGTATTTCCCACCGACATTACATTTATGTTCACACACTCATTGCTAGATGTCGGTGCTCATACTTTTTCATTGTATCATCCATGCTAGCACTACAAAAAAAGACACATCCGTGACATTTTGGGCCGAACGAAATTTTTTCTGTCATACATATGACACTTCTATGATGATAATTGTGACAAAACCCGGTATCATCATAGATGTGGTGGGCTCCTACTTCTATGACAAAAAATCCTGACAAAAATGGGCTTTTTGTCCTGGGCGGGCCGGAGACGCAGTTGCATACATTCTTTGGGCCGTCCATGACGGAAAAAACCATGGTAGAAGGAAGGGCGAGGAAAATTTCGGGGAGTTCCCGGTTACGGTGGGAGGTCGGGGGCCGAGCGATGCGCGTTTCTCTCGTACACGTACGTGTGTGTGTGTGTGAGGCGTTGGCTCTAACTGAACCCGGGCGCGGCGTTGGGCTCCAACTGAACCCGAGCGATTGCACTGCAGGCTACGCGTTACTGAACCCGAGCGACCATCGTTGGCTGTTAACTGAACCCGGTCGAGCGATTCCTTCGGTACTACTGCTAACTAAAGCCGATCGATGCTGCCTCTGGGATGAACAGTGAGCGTTGCGGGGGTGTTTGGATGAATAGTGAGCGGTGCTGTTGCCTCTGGATGAACAGGACCCCGTGGTGTGGTGGAGGGCTGGATGAACAGTAGACGGTGGAGGGGTGCCCGTGGAGGGGTGGTTGAATAGGACCCCATGGTGTGGAGGGCTGGATGAACAGTAGACGATGGAGGGGTGGTTGAACAGTAGCCGGTGGAGTAGCGCGCGGTAGAGGCTGGATGAACAGGAGCCCGTGGAGGCTGGAGGAGGTCAACGGTAGCCCGTGGAGGCTGGAGGAGGTCGACGGTGGAGATGAACAGTATCTCGTGGAGTCCCGTTTTGCGGTACGCCAGACCCCTCCCGATGAACAGGACCCCCGTTTCGACCGTAGCGCTCCAACACAAGTCCGTTTCGTCCGTTTTGCGATACGCCACACCCCTCCCGATGAACAGGACCCCCATTTCGACCGTAGGAGGTCCGTTTCGTCCGTTTTGCGGTACACCACACCCCTCCCGATGAACAGGACCCCCGTTTCGACCGTAGGAGGTCCGTTTCCTCCGTTTTGCGGTATGCCAGACCCCTCCCGATCAACAGGACCCCGTTCCAAACGTAGGAGGTCTATTTCCTCCGTTGTGCGGTACGCCAGGCCTTGTTTCCATCGCCTGTTCTGTCCAAGCCCTCCCGATGAACACGACCACGCATTTCGTTCTGACCCATCCAGTTGGCTCCCACGCATTCCGTTGCCTCCCGATGAACACGGCGCATTCCGTTGCCTCCCGATGAACACAACGCATTCCGTTGCCTCCCCATGAACACGACGATGACGCTGTTTCTCCGTTCCAACCCAGCCATGTAAACGAGCCCTGGCCATACGTATGCGCGAGTAGGCGTTCGAGACCCCGCCTGTATGTACACATACGTGGCCGTATTTTCTTTCTTGCACCCTGGCCGCTGTACGTACGTGTATATGCTACGTGCGCGCCTCTACTACGACACGTACGCGCCTCTACTAAGAAACGTGTGCGCCTCTACATCCACCAGTATATATGTACGTACACGTTTGCGACCAGAATGACAACGCTACGTACGCTTCGACCAGGTGGGCCCTGACTGTTAGGCACTTTCTTGCCTGCGAAGATGTAGCTGGTGGGTCCCAACAGTCAGGGGGGCGAATCGTTTTTTTGCCCGGATGCACTTCCTTGCGTGCGAAGATGTAGCTGGTGGGTCCCAGCTGTCAGGGGAGACGTTTTTTTCACAAAATACAGTGGCCTGTCCGGTGGGTCCCAGCTGTCAGGTGGAGGAATCATTATTTTCCGCATAATAAGGAGGCACTTCCTTGCTGCGGCCGTGGACCCAGCTGTCAGCCTCTCCATGTACAGTCCACGTATGATGGAAGTTGTTCCTTGACCATGTTGACCACGCTGCGCCGAGAGCACCAGGGCGGTGGACGACGGCGAGGCCTAGGAAGGGGACGACGGGGAGCCGGGGAAGACGTGGCAGTGGAAGCCCGCGCGGAGAGGAGTACGAGGGTTCACTGGTTCGGCTGCGGTGTGAGGCTGCCGTCGCCGCAGGGCCTGGCCAGTGGTGGGAATAGTAGGGGGCAGTGAGGCCTCCGTGGCAGCACAGCCGGCCACAGGAGGCAGGAGCATGCGACACGACCGGCGCTGCTTTGGGCGGCTGGAGCAAGAAGACCAGAAGTTGAAGAAGCACTACGGTCGTTGGATGGACATCATACGGTCACTGGAGCTAGAATCGTTCATATTGACTAAAGTTGACAAATGCCCCGTCCCAGTCAACTTAGTAGGCCCACAAGTCAGCCTCCCACCATGATGGGTCCCAGCTAGCAGGGGGAGTATTCATTTTTTTGTGCATAATAAGGAGGCACTTCTGGTGGGTCCGAGCTGACAGCGGGGGGAACATTTTTTTCGCGAAATATGCTGGCCCGTCCGGCGGGTCCCAGCAGTCAGGGGGGAAACGTTTTTTTTCACGAAATAAGGTGGCCCATCCGGTGGGTCCCTGCTGTCAGGTGGAGGTATAATTATTTTGCGCGTAATAAGGAGGCACTTCCTTGCGGCCGCCTGGATCCAGCTGTCAGCCTCTCCACGTACAGTACTCTTTCGATGGAAGTCGGTCGTTGACCACGTTGACCACGCCGCGCCGAGAGCACCAGGGCGGTGGTTTGAATGACGGCGAGGCCTAGAAAGGGGACGCCGCGGAGCTGGGGAAGACGCAGCAGTGGAAGCCCGTGCGGAGAGGAGTACGAGGGTTCACTGGTTCGGCTACGGTGTGAGGCTGCCGTCGCCGCAGAATAACAGGGGGTGTGGGTGAGTAGAGGGATGGCCTGGCTAGCGGTGGGAGTAGTACGGGGCTGTGAGGCCTCCGCGGCATCACAGCCGGCCACGGGAGGCAGGAGCACGCGCACGATCGGCTCTGCTTTGGGCGGCTGGAGCAAGAACACTAGAGGTTGAAGAAGCACTATGGCCATTGGATGGACATCATACGATCACTACAGCTAGAATCGTTTATATTGACAAAGTTGACAAAGCCTTTGGTACGCGTCAACTTAGTAGGGCCATACCTCGGATTTGGCAGAGAACATATAGCCCATTTGCTATTTGTAAAAATGTACAACCCATTTTTTAATTCTAATGGAATTTACTACAACCCATTTACAGTTTGTTAAAAGTACAGCCCAACTTCTAGCTAGGACAACGATTAATAATTTCAAACAACCGCTCAAAACAGAATTCAAAAAAAATTCCCACATTTTGATGGGATCCGAAATATTTCTATCCGAAATTTCTAGTCAGGTCAAATATAATTTCAAAATAAAGTTGTATTACGTTTAAATCCAACGAAATATTGCGCGCGCAACAAGTAATGAAATTAAAATTTTCAAATTCCAAAAATAATTTCAAACTAATTACGTGTTTGGTGCATAGTAATTGTCCAGTTATTATAATCACATCCCATTTATTATTTCTTAAAGTCCATTTTCTTGTTAAGCCTAATGCATACCTCCTAGGAAAGTTTGCAGCCCAGCGGGGCGGAGAATAACAAGTTGACCCGGATATTGTGTACAACTGTCGGCCCAGTTGCATTGCCGATGTTGGAAAAAAAGGCCTGTGTAGTACAGTACAACTTAACATGGTTACTCAGCCCACATTCAGCGATGCTGGAAAGGCCCAAACAAGGCTTCTGTAAACTTTTTGAAGTCACTGAGCTCAATTAATAACTTAAGAAAAAAGTTAGATTACAGTGGAACCTAATTAAAAGCTGTCACGAGCAAATAAATAATTCAACGGGTCCCACTTGTGCGTCTGCGCGCGCGTGTGTGTGTGTGTGCGCGCGCGTGTGTGTGTGATAGAGAGAGACCCATCGGTTGATGCTCGTAAATACATCTTTCAGCCATATGCATTGCTGATGCTCAGTAAAAACTTATATAGTTGACAGAATCATATAGAACATCATAGCACACTGAACTTGCATACAAAAATTTCACGCAGGCGGCACAATCAGGATGGAAGCAGTGGATCGCTACGGGAAGGGCTATGTTGAAACCAACGAAGTCGTACATAACAATTCATTGTATTTATCAATGACGGGGAAATATCTTGAATGTTGTGCAAAGAAAACAGACAGACAACACAATAAGTTCTGCTAGCACATTAAGTTGACGCACAACCCTTTCTAAAAAAAGTTCAGGTACAAAATTAGAACATGTCACAATCAAATGTACTGGCATATCAGTGCTTCACACCCATAGCTCGGATTTAACTAGTACTCCCTCCGTCCAGGAAAAGTTGTCCACAGGGCAGTGTATTTGTTTTTTTGCAAAAAAACCCACAGAGTTTTAAACACATCACAAAGAAGTCCATCTCCTTCCTTCCTCCTCCCCCATTGCTCACGCCTTGCAGCCATCGCCGGCTACCCACCTGCGCCGACGCCCGCCTGGATCTGCGCCGCGACCAACACCAGAACCGTAGCCTAGCCCGCGACCAACAACAACGCCGCCACCCGCTTGCACCTGTGCCGCGGCTTACCACCTGCACCGCCCACCGTGAGGCGACCTGCGCCGCCCCCTCCTCGAGCTACGCCGCCGGCCTCGTTGAAGGTCACCGCCCATGTTCGCCCACCTTCTCCGCCCACCTGCGCCTCCGATTTCGTCCGCTTCGTCCGCCGGCGCTGTGGACAATTCCGGCCACTCCCGCCTCTCATGCTGCTACTGGTGGACAACGCCGGCGCCGTGGACCTCTGATGCTGCTTTTGCCTTTTCCCCTGCCTCGCCTCTGCTGCCACTCCCGCATGTGCTGGTGTGTCTGCCCCGCCCGCCTCTTCTACTGCTGCTATTCAATTTGTTGTTGTGAGTCTGAATTTGCTGTTCTCAATACAGGCGGAGAAAATTCAGTCAGGGGATACAAAGCTAGAGAAATAATCCAGGACAAAGGCTGTACACTGCTGCTAAATATGAACAGATTATAGTGAAAATTTAGTTTGATGCCATCAAATTCATTGAGTAATACTCTTGGCATTCTTGGAGATTTGCTAGTTTTTGGAAGTTTTTCTTGCTACAGTTAACTGAAAATGTTCAGTGTTCCAATACTGTAGAGAAACTACAGTGCCTGTAATTCAGTTATGACTCCTTTACCAAAACTGTAGTGTTTGCTAAAAATGAGATGTAAACTAAATGAGTTTGTGATTTGCAAAAGCTGTAGCATACTCCAACAAGTGATAAATGCACTCAAAAGTTCATTGAGAAAATGCAGAGGCTGCTCACTTGTTATTGAAAGTTTTCTGGAGTGATAAATGCACGCAAAAGAAGTTCAGTTAACTGTTACTGTTGCTGTATGAATTCCAACCAGGTCAATTTGTTGTCAATTACTCTGTAATACTCAACCAGGTTTATGCAAAATGAAGATCAACCATGTTTATTTGGATTTATTTGGATCATTTGAATTTATTTTCTTTATTTGGATTTATACACCATTTGTCCAATTGCGAACATACCTAAAGTTTCCAATTATCCAATTTCAGTCATTCATTTTACAGAGAGCTAAGCATAGCCACGACTCTTCCCTAAATATTCCTGTAGAATCAATTCAAGTAGCACAAAACTAAAAACTGAAAACTGCCACAACCCCTTAACTAAGAGTTGATAAAAACATGTCCCTAAAATTGGAATTATTTGAATTAGCTAGGTTTATTCTTCTTCATATACAGAAAAACTGAATAAACACTTGTCATCTTCAGTAAACACTTGTAAATCTAGAGTGGTTTTAACCTTAGAATGCACCAAGTACTAATGTCCTTTGCCACTCTACACACCATCTACTTGGAGTAGACAGCAAGATTCACAAAGACATGCACGCTTCAATAGACTTGTGAATGCTAGCAAAGTGATAAGTAAAAACTTGGATGTTCTTAGAAATATAGCACCAGAGGACATTAAGTGAACTGGCTTGTATGCTAAAGGCAAGGAAATGCCACCTTCTTTTCTTCTTCGAGCAGTTGATGAACTGGCCTGTATGCTGCAGCTACACATAGGTTCTGTAGAAAATGCACCAAAAGAGTTACACACATGTGAAGTAAGTGGAAAGCAACATTTAATCTCCACTTCTTTTCTTTTGGTAGTGAAATTCAATCTGAATTTTGTAAGCACAGAAAATACACCAATACTGAACATTTATTCCCACCTCCACCACCATCTTGTCAGTTTCGACAGTGTGTGTATGGAGTAGTTTTGACGGCAGTATAATTGTGCATCATGTAAACATTATGAGAATGATTAAGGGTCCAGCAATCAGATTATAATTATGACAAGAACAGAGGAACAAATATCATGGCTAGTTTTATGTAAAAAAAATCAGAAATGGAGTTACTCACTTGAAGTTACTATAGTTACTCACTTGAACTTACTGTAGTAGTGGCCAAAATTCAGAAAAGTTACTAAACATCAGAAGTAGTGGCCAAATTCAAAGTACTAAAAAGATTCTACACTAAATATATAGTGTTATCCATGTTCTGTATCCAGGACATTTGAATTATTCAGAGAAGGATAATGCAAACTGAAAAGTGTTACGCAAACTAAAAACTGATCTATGTTCTGTATCCAGGACACTAATTTTTGACATTTGAAGCTACATTTAAATTGTTATGCCTCTGTCAATTATTGAATTATTCAGAATATTTAAATTATTCAGAGATCCATGTTCTATATCCAGGATATTGCAAACTGAAAAGTGTTAAAAAGACCATGTGTTTTTTGGGGTCAAAATCTACATGTAAAACTGAAAACTAAAAATAAAAATGGAGAATGTTGTGTCTCCCACTCACGCGCTCAAAAAAAACTATGACACATTTTTTATCTGTTTGCATAGGTCCCACCTATCAGGAAGGATGGGCACGTACACGAACAGGTACGACTCATCAGTCTACTCGCATAGTCTTTTCGTTTAGTCTACCTAGCCTTCTAATCAACTTCCTGCACGCCACTTCTCCCATTTACTTCTCCATCGGGAACCGATTTTCCTCGGCTTCTTCACCTCCCCTTCGTCTTCATTTGCATCCAAACCACATTGCGTTCACATTATTTTAACCTCTTTAAATAATCATCTACTACTTCAGTTAGACTAGCCATCTAATCCTAATTCTCCAAACCATAGCCCTCTGTTCCAGCGGTTCCAAATGGCGGAAGAGATCGAGATGCAGGTTTTTAGCGTCCAACATGTCCTTGTCGAAGGCTCGATGCGCATAGTTGCCACCGTCACCGTCCACCCAAGGGTTGTTCGACAGCGGATCAACAATGTATCCAACTCCCTCGAAAAGGTAGAGATGAGGTTCATCGGTCTCGACGCAGAGTACACGGAGCGTGCCCTGGGAAGATCCAGTGCGCTACCGTCCTTCAGTTGTGCCACGAAGATGATGTTTTGGTGTACCACATCATACACTCGCCCTCCATACCACGTGAGCTTCACGATTTCTTGTCTTGGGATGACGTATACTTCTGTGGGGCAGCCATCGAAGGGGACAAACAGAAGCTGAAGCCGTACAACCTTGATTTGAAAAGCATCGCTGACCTACAAACCAGAATCAAAATTCCTTTAGAAGATTGTGATAAACATACACCATCCCTATTCGATGTAGCAAATTTTGTGCTCGGTACAAATCTTCAGAAGGGTGACGAGACGGTGGCATTAAGGTCGTCTGGATGGGAGAATTATCCCTTGACGTACGAGCGGATAAAATATGCTGCCCTCGATGCCCGTGTGAGTTTCGAGATAGCTACAAGGTCCAAAGAGCTTGTTGCGAAGCCGTCTCCCACAGAGAATGAGAACAACAACAAGAAGAAGAATAAAAGGCTGCACCAGTAGGAGGGCATTATGGATGGATGAACTATTTCCTCTCTTGTAAAAAAAATTATTCCCTCTCGGTGTATATTGATATAGATGGACTATTTCGATGGTGTGCATGTCTTTGGAACAGAGTAGTAGCGTGGGTCCGCTTGACTATAAGGAACTATTTATCCGCATATATAGCTTTCTCTGCTACTCCTTCCAGTGATCGGTATGCAGTGCATGTGTCCGTAGACATGACAGCTTGTGTGCATGACATGTGGGCCACCTAAAATGCGGCGAGCATCTAGTTTCTACCATAGCCACCCACGATTCCCACGACGCCGCCCGAACCCATGAAACCACACGTCCCTCGACCTGCGGCTCACCCCTCTTGGCCACACTGCCCCTCTGCCTACGGGAGCATTACATGTGGACCAGTCACCTATCGGGTCCACATGTTATTGACTCAAAGTTAAGTGTAGTAAGGCGCTGAAGCTCAGTCCCGACGGCCCTGAGAGGGAAATGTAACTCCTGCGCCAGGGCTTGTGGTGCTCCTGCAGCACGAACTCGTGCCAAACTCGAGATTTGTTTCTTTACTATACATGCACGCAATGATTTAATGGACATTGTAATCTCAACATGTGATGGGGAGCTCTAAATTTGAATTTGAAACTTATAAAACGAAAAGATTCAAAGCAAATAAACTGGGAGAGAGGGAGTATATCGTAGGATGTGTCCCATACAAAATAAGTCCCCTGGTTTGTCACCGCGAAGATGCGGTTAGAAAGGAGCACAGCGTCTTCCTACTCGTACGGCAACAAATCGCCCGCAGACAGCATGGTCCGCCTTTGAGTGCCATGTGCAAGGTTCATGCTATCTTATTCAAACTCACCGTGGTTCCATCGTACCAATTCATGCGGTGGCCCGTTGCATGGCTGATCCCAATGTTGGACAAAGGTTCTACGGGAACGGTGTCACCGTTGTAAATGTTGTGCAAATTGATGTTGGTACCCTCCTGTACATATGCAAGCCAATCTCCACTCACACCGAGCCTAACCTGTGAAACAGTGGGCAGGGGGAGAATTAGGAAATGGACACGGAAGTAGTCTTTAGAATGCATTTACTACATGATCAAACTCATCTTACCCGCTCATCGGAGGAAATCCGAGTGCCCCTCAACGTCGGCATCTCAAGGGGTGTCAACTTGCAACTACGGCCACGCCGCTCTGGAGAGACCCCCAAGGAAACATCCTCGTGCGTTCCACGGAACATCAAGATGCACTTTTATGAGTAGTTTATCTTGTGAGAGAAAATGATGAACGAGGGAAGGCCTCTAGAGATAGAGATGGACACTACTACTACCAATGTGCTGGCCTGTGCGTTGCAATGGATCCAAAGTAGTAGAATAATACTTGTTCACGTGCTTGAATATAAACACTCTAGTTTTGATATACATGTGTCAGCAGACATGACAGCTTGTCCATGGAAGTTGAACCACGGCGACCATCACGTTTCTTGTTTCTACCACTGCGACACCCACACGCGATTCCCATGATGCCGCTCCAACCCACGGCACGACGTCCCCCGACGTGGACATGGATCCTCTGACGTGGCTATCACTGCCTTGCCCTGCCTTTCCTTCACTGACAGGTGGGACCCATGCTTATGGGTCCCACATGTCAGTGACAGAGTGGTAGGATTGTTCGCTTCAGGGGATCCTCATCCCCCTGACGTGCCCCTCATCTCTCTCGACCCCACCGCTCCTCTGCCTTTGTGTGCATGACATGCGGGCCAGCTGAACTGTAGCGACCATCAACTTTCTACCACAGACACACCCAATTGGACGCAGTTTGCCTGCTCCGCTGCTGTGCTCCAATCCATATTCCCGCACCATCGAATTTTCATCCAGTGGCTGTGACACATTTCGTCCCGGGCATCAATCCTCAGCTGGAGTACTTATGTACTCCCTCCGGTCCTTTTTACTCTGCACATTGAATTTGCCGAAAGACAAACTTTGCTAAGGTTGACCAAATTTATATTAGAAATTATTAGCATCTATAATATCTAATAAATATAATATGAAAATATATTCCAAGATGAATCTAATGATATTGGTGTTGTTATGTGATTGTCTACAATTTTTTAGATAAACTTGGTCAAAGTTGGATGAGATTGACTTCGGACAAACCTAATATGCAGAGTAAAAAGGACTGGAGGGAGTACTACAGGTAGTACCCGCCGGTGTGGCCATCTATGCCTCGTAACGCCCCGACGCCCAGCTGTGGCACCCTCGCCACGGCCACGCCACCACCGGCCGGTTCATCTCGAATGAGTGAGTCGCGAACCACGCCACCACCATGAGAATGAAATGTGGGCCAGCCGCATTTAAGGTCTGCATGTCATTGACTCATAGGCCGGGCACTAAGTGTTGGAAATATGCCCTAGAGGCAATAATAAAATGGTTATTATTATATTTCTTTGTTCATGATAATTGTCTATTGTTCATGCTATAATTGTGTTATCCGGAAATCATAATACATGTGTGAATACATAGACCACAACACGTCCCTAGTGAGCCTCTAGTTGACTAGCTCGTTGATCAAAAGATAGTCATGGTTTCCTAACTATGGACATTGGATGTCATTGATAACGGGATCACATCATTAGGAGAATGATGTGATGGACAAGACCCAATCCTAAAGCATAGCTCAAAGATCGTGTAGTTTGTTTGTTGTAGCTTTTCTGAATGTCAAGTATCATTTCCTTAGACCATGAGATTGTGCAACTCCCGGATACCGTAGGAGTGCCTTGGGTGTGCCAAACGTCACAACGTAACTGGGTGACTATAAAGGTACATTACAGGTATCTCCGAAAGTGTCTGTTGGGTTGGCACGAATCGAGACTGGGATTTGTCACTCCGTATGACGGAGAGGTATCTCTAGGCCCACTCGGTAATGCATCATCGTAATGAGCTCAATGTGATCAAGTGGTTGATCACGGGATCATGTATTACGGTACGAGTAAAGTGACTTGCCGGTAACGAGACTGAACAAGGTATTGGGATACCGACGATCGACTCTCGGGCAAGTAACGTACCGATTGACAAAGGGAATTGTATACAGATTGATTGAATCCTCGACATCGTGGTTCATCTGATGAGATCATCGAGGAGCATGTGGGAGCCAACATGGGTATCCAGATCCCGCTGTTGGTTATTGACCGGAGAGTCGTCTCGGTCATGTATGCATGTCTCCCGAACCCGTAGGGTCTACACACTTAAGGTTCGGTGACGCTAGGGTTGTTAGGAAGACTTGTATGTGATTACCGAATGTTGTTCGGAGTCCCAGATGAGATCCCGGACGTCACGAGGAGTTCCGTAATGGTCCGGAGGTGAAGATTTATATGTAGGAAGTTGTCATACGGTCACCGGAAAGGTTCGGAGGCATATCGGTATTGTACCGGGGCCACCGGAGGGGTTCCGGGGGTCCATCGGGAGGGGCCACCTCTCTCGGAGGGCCTAATGGGCTGTAGAGGAAAGGGGAACCAGCCCTACATGAGCTGGCCGCATCCCCCCCTTGGGCCCATGCGCCTAGGGTTGGGGGGAAACCCTAAAGGGGGCGCCCTCCTTGCTTGGGGGGGCAAGCCCCCTCCCCTTGGCCACCGCCGCCCCTCTAGATCTCATCTAGAGGGGGCCGGCCCCCTTCCTCCTTCCCCTATAAATAGAGGGGCAAGGGGAGGGCTGCATACAACATCCAAGGCGCAGCCCCTCCCCTTCCCAACACCTCTCCTCCTCCGTAAGAGCTTGGCGAAGCCCTGCCGGAGTACTGCAGCTTCACCACCACCACGCCGTCGTGCTGCTGTTGGAGCCCTCCTCCTCAACCTCTCCCTCCTCCTTGCTGGATCAAGGCGCGGGAGACGTCCTCGCTCCGTACGTGTTTTGAACGCGGAGGTGCCGTCCGTTCGGCACTAGGATCTTCGGTGATTTGGATCACGTCGAGTACGACTCCATCAACCCCGTTCTCTTGAACGCTTCCGCTCGTGATCTACAAGGGTATGTAGATGCACTCCTCTCTCCCTTGTTGCTAGATGACTCCATAGATTGATCTTGGTGATGCGTAGAAAATTTTAAAATTTTGCTTCGTTCCCCAACAGTGGCATCATGAGCTAGGTCTATGCGTAGTTACTATGCACGAGTAGAACACAAAGCAGTTGTGGGCGTCGATATTGTCAATTATCTTGCCGTTACTAGTCTTATCTTGATTCGGCGGCATTGTGGGATGAAGCGGCCCGGACCAACCTTACGCGTACGCTTACGTGAGACCGGTTCCACCGACTAACATGCACTAGTTGGTGGCTGGCGGGTGTCTGTCTCTCCCACTTTAGTCGGATCGGATTCGATGAACATGGTCTTTATGAAGGGTAAATAGAAATTGGCAATTCATGTTGTGGTTTTGGTGTAGGTAAGAAACGTTCTTGCTAGAAACCTATAGCAGCCACGTAAAAACTTGCAACAACAATTAGAGGACGTCTAACTTGTTTTTGCAGCAAGTGTTTTGTGATGTGATATGGCCAAAGGATGTGATGAATGATATATGTGATGTATGAGATGATCATGTTCTTGTAATAGGAATCACGACTTGCATGTCGATGAGTATGACAACCGGCAGGAGCCATAGGAGTTGTCTTTATTTATTTATGACCTGCGTGTCAACATAAACGTCATGTAATTACTTTACTTTATTGCTAAAGCGTTAGCCATAGTAGTAGAAGTAATAGATGACGAGACAACTTCAAGAAGACATGATGATGGAGATCATGGTGTCATGCCGGTGACAACGATGATCATGGAGCCCCGAAGATGGAGATCAAAAGGAGCAAATGATATTGGCCATATCATTCACTATTTGATTGCATGTGATGTTTATCATGTTTTGCATCTTATTTGCTTAGAACGACGGTAGCTTAAATAAGATGATCCCTCAAAATATTTCAAGAAAGTGTTCCCCCTAACTGTGCACCGTTGTGAAGGTTTGTTGTTTCGAAGCACCACTGATGATCGGGTGTGATAGATTCTAACGTTCGAATACAATGGGTGTAAGCCAGATTTACACACGCAATACACTTAGGTTGACTTGACGAGCCTAGCATGTACAGACATGGCCTCGGAACACAGAAGACCGAAAGGTCAAGCATGAGTCGTATAGAAGATACAATCAACATGAAGATGTTCACCGATGTTGACTAGTCCGTCTCACGTGATGATCGGACACGGCCTAGTTAACTCGGATCATGTTATACTTAGATGACTGGAGGGATGTCTATCTGAGTGGGAGTTCATTGAATAATTTGATTAGATGAACTTAATTATCATGAACTTAGTCTAAAATCTTTACAATATGTCTTGTAGATCAAATGGCCCACGTTGTCCTCAACTTCAACGCGTTCCTAGAGAAAACCAAGCTGAAAGACGATGGCAACAACTATAGGACTGGGTCCGGAACCTGAGGATCATCCTCATAGCTTCCAAGAAATATTATGTCCTAGAAGCACCGCTAGGTGACGCACCTGTCCCAGAGAACCAAGACATTATGAACGCTTGGCAGTCACGTGCTGATGATTACTCCCTTGTTCAGTGTGGCATGCTTTACAGCTTAGAACCGGGGCTCCAAAAGCATTCTGAGAGACACGGAGCATATGAGATGTTCGAAGAGCTGAAAATGGTTTTTCAAGCTCATGCCCGGGTCGTGAGATATGAAGTCTCCGACAAGTTCTTCAGCTGTAAGATGGAGGAAAATAGTTCTGTTAGTGAGCACATACTCAAAATGTCTGGGTTGCATAACCGCTTGACTCAGCTGGGAGTTAATCTCTCGGATGACGCGGTCATTGACAGAATCCTTCAGTCGCTTCCACCGAGCTACAAGAGCTTTGTGATGAACTTCAATATGCAAGGGATGGAAAAGACCATTCCTGAGGTATATTCAATGCTGAAATCAGCAGAGGTGGAAATCAAAAAGGAACATCAAGTGTTGATGGTGAATAAAACCACTAAGTTCAAGAAAGGCAAGGGTAAAAAGAACTTCAAGAAGGACGGCAAGGGAGTTGCCGCGCTCGGTAAGAAAGCTGCCGGGAAGAAGCCAAAGAATGGACCCAAGCCCGAGACTGAGTGTTTTTATTGCAAGGGAAGTGGTCACTGGAAGCGGAACTGCCCCAAATACTTAGCGGACAAGAAGTCCGGCAACACGAAAGGTATATGTGATATACATGTAATTGATGTGTACCTTACCAGTACTCATAGTAGCTCCTGGGTATTTGATACCGGTGCGGTTGCTCACATTTGTAACTCAAAGCAGGAGCTGCGGAATAAGCGGAGACTGGCGAAGGACGAGGTGACGATGCGCGTCGGGAATGGTTCCAAGGTCGATGTGATCGCCGTCGGCACGCTGCCTCTACATTTACCTACGGGATTAGTTTTAAACCTCAATAATTGTTATTTAGTGCCAGCTTTGAGCATGAACATTGTATCAGGATCTCGTTTAATTCGAGATGGCTACTCATTTAAATCCGAGAATAATGGTTGTTCTATTTATATGAGAGATATGTTTTATGGTCATGCTCCGATGGTGAATGGTTTATTCTTAATGAATCTCGAGCGTAATGCTACACATATTCATAGTGTGAATACCAAAAGATGTAAGGTTGATAATGATAGTCCCACATACTTGTGGCACTGCCGCCTTGGTCACATAGGTGTCAAACGCATGAAGAAGCTCCATGCAGATGGACTTTTAGAGTCTATTGATTACGAATCATTTGACACGTGCGAACCATGCCTCATGGGTAAAATGACCAAGACTCCGTTCGTAGGAACAATGGAGCGAGCAACCAACTTATTGGAAATCATACATACTGATGTGTGCGGTCCAATGAGTGTTGAGGCTCGCGGTGGCTATCGTTATGTTCTCACCCTCACTGATGACTTGAGTAGATATGGGTATGTCTACTTAATGAAACACAAGTCTGAGACCTTTGAAAAGTTTAAGGAATTCCAGAGTGAGGTTGAGAATCAACGTGACAAAAAAATCAAGTTCTTGCGATCAGATCATGGGGGAGAATACTTGAGTCACGAATTTGGCACACACTTAAGAAAATGTGGAATAGTTTCACAACTCACACCGCCGGGAACACCTCAGCGTAATGGTGTGTCCGAACGTCGTAATTGCACTCTATTGGATATGGTGCAATCTATGATGTCTCTTACCGATTTACCGCTGTCATTTTGGGGCTATGCTTTAGAGACTGCCGCATTCACTTTAAATAGGGCTCTGTCGAAATCCGTTGAGACAACACCATATGAATTATGGTTTGGGAAGAAACCTAAGCTGTCGTTTCTAAAAGTTTGGGGATGCGATGCTTATGTCAAGAAACTTCAACCTGAAAAGCTCGAACCCAAGTCGGAAAAATGCATCTTCATAGGATACCCTAAAGAAACTGTTGGGTATACCTTCTACCTCAGATCCGAAGGCAAGATCTTTGTTGCCAAGAATGGGTCCTTTCTAGAGAAAGAGTTTCTCTCGAAAGAAATAAGTGGGAGGAAAGTAGAACTTGATGAAGTATTACCTCTTGAACCGGTAAGTGGCACAGCTCAAGAAAATGTTCCTGAGGTGCCTGCACCGACTAGACAGGAAGTTAATGATGATGATCATGAAACTTCAGATCAAGTTACTACTGAACTTCATAGGTCCACGAGGACACGTTCCGCACCAGAGTGGTACGGCAACCCTGTCTTGGAAATCATGTTGTTAGACAACGGTGAACCTTTGAACTATGAAGAAGCGATGGCGGGCCCGGATTCCGACAAATGGCTGGAAGCCATGAAATCCGAGATAGGATCCATGTATGAAAACGAAGTGTGGACTTTGACTAACTTGCCCGATGATCGGTGAGCCATAGAAAATAAATGGATCTTTAAGAAGAAAACAGACACGGATGGTAATGTGACCATCTATAAAGCTCGGCTTGTTGATAAGGGTTATCGACAAGTTCAAGGGGTTGACTACGATGAGACTTTCTCACCCGTAGCAAAGCTGAAGTCCGTCCGAATCATGTTAGCAATTGCCGCATTCTATGATTATGAGATATGGCAAATGGACGTCAAAACGGCATTCCTTAATGGTTTCCTTACGGAAGAATTGTATATGATGCAGTCGGAAGGTTTTGTCGATCCTAAGAATGCTGACAAGGTGTGCAAGCTCCAACGCTCGATTTATGGGCTAGTGCAAGCATCTCGGAGTTGGAAC
Organism: Triticum urartu; assembly: GCF_003073215.2. NCBI lineage: Eukaryota > Viridiplantae > Streptophyta > Magnoliopsida > Poales > Poaceae > Triticum > Triticum urartu. Next base: position 207,831,067 of record NC_053023.1, on the reverse strand, counting down.
ATTCGTTTTGATGAGATGATCAAAGCGTTTGGGTTTACGCAGACTTATGGAGAAGCTTGCATTTACAAGAAAGTGAGTGGGAGCTCTGTAGCATTTCTCATATTGTATGTGGATGACATACTGTTGATGGGAAATGATATAGAATTCTTGGAAAGCATAAAGGCCTACTTGAACAAGTGTTTTTCAATGAAGGACCTTGGAGAAGCTGCTTATATATTAGGCATCAAGATCTATAGAGATAGATCGAGACGCCTCATTGGTCTTTCACAGAGTATGTACCTTGACAAGATATTGAAGAAGTTCAAAATGGATCAGTCAAAGAAGGGGTTCTTGCCTGTATTGCAAGGTACGAGATTGAGCACGGCTCAATGCCCGACCATGGCAGAAGATAGATAAAAGATGAGTGTCGTCCCCTTTGCCTCGGCCATAGGGTCTATCATGTATGCTATGCTGTGTACCAGACCTGATGTAAACCTTTCCATAAGTTTGGTAGGAAGGTACCAAAGTAATCCCGGCATGGAACACTGGACAGTGGTCAAGAATATCCTGAAGTACCTGAAAAGGACTAAGGAAATGTTTCTCGTTTATGGAGGTGACGAAGAGCTTGTCGTAAAGGGTTACGTCGATGCTAGCTTCGACACATATCTGGATGACTCTAAGTCACAAACCGGATACGTGTATATTTTGAATGGTGGGGCAGTAAGCTGGTGCAGTTGCAAGCAAAGCGTTGTGGCAGGATCTACATGTGAAGCGGAGTACATGGCAGCCTCGGAGGCAGCACAAGAAGCATTCTGGGTGAAGGAGTTCATTACCGACCTAGGAGTCATACCAATGCGTCGGGCCCGATGACTCTCTTCTGTGACAACACTGGAGCTATTGCCCTTGCCAAGGAGCCCAGGTTTCACAGGAAGACCAGGCATATCAAGCGTCGCTTCAATTCCATTCGTGAAAGTGTTCAAAATGGAGACATAGAGATTTTTAAAGCACATACGGACCTGAATGTGGCAGATCCGTTGACTAAACCTCTGCCTAGAGCAAAACATGATCAACACCAGAACTGCATGGGTGTTCGATTCATCACAATGTAACTATAATATTGACTCTAGTGCAAGTGGGAGACTGTTGGAAATATGCCCTAGAGGCAATAATAAAATGGTTATTATTATATTTCTTTGTTCATGATAATTGTCTATTGTTCATGCTATAATTGTGTTATCCGGAAATCGTAATACATGTGTGAATACATAGACCACAACACGTCCCTAGTGAGCCTCTAGTTGACTAGCTCGTTGATCAAAAGATAGTCATGGTTTCCTGACTATGGACATTAGATGTCATTGATAACGGGATCACATCATTAGGAGAATGATGTGATGGACAAGACCCAATCCTAAAGCATAGCTCAAAGATCATGTAGTTCGTTTGCTGTAGCTTTTCTGAATGTCAAGTATCATTTCCTTAGACCATGAGAGTGTGCAACTCCCGGATACCATAGGAGTGCCTTGGGTGTGCCAAACATCACAACGTAACTGGGTGACTATAAAGGTACATTACAGGTATCTCCGAAAGTGTCTGTTGGGTTGGCACGAATCGAGACTGGGATTTGTCACTCCGTATGACGAAGAGGTATCTCTGGGCCCACTCGGTAATGCATCATCATAATGAGCTCAATGTGATCAAGTGGTTGATCACGGGATCATGCATTATGGTACGAGTAAAGTGACTTGCCGGTAACGAGACTGAACAAGGTATTGGGATACCGACAATCGAGTCTCGGGCAAGTAACGTACCGATTGACAAAGGGAATTGTATACGGATTGATTGAATCCTCGACATCATGGTTCATCTGATGAGATAATCGAGGAGCATGTGGGAGCCAACATGGGTATCCAGATCCCGCTGTTGGTTATTGACCGGAGAGTCGTCTCGGTCATGTCTGCATGTCTCTCGAACCCGTAGGGTCTACACACTTAAGGTTCGGTGACGCTAGGGTTGTTAGGAAGACTTGTATGTGATTACCGAATGTTGTTCGGAGTCCCGGATGAGATCCCGGACGTCACGAGGAGTTCTGGAATGGTCCGGAGGTGAAGATTTATATGTAGGAAGTTGTCATACGGTCACCGGAAAGGTTCGGGGGCATATCGGTATTATACCGGGGCCACCGGACAGGTTCAGGGGGTCCACCGGGAGGGGCCACCTCTCTCGGAGGGCCTAATGGGCTGTAGAGGAAAGGGGAACCAGCCCTACATGGGCTGGCCGCATCCCCCCCTTGGGCCCATGCGCCTAGGGTTGGGGGGGGGGAACCCTAAAGGGGGCGCCCCCCTTGCTTGGGGGGCAAGCCCCCTCCCCTTGGCCGCTGCCCCCCTCTAGATCTCATCTAGAGGGGGACGGCCCCCTTCCTCCTTCCCCTATAAATAGAGGGGCAAGGGGAGGGCTGCATACAACATCCAAGGCGCAGCCCCTCCCCTCCCCAACACCTCTCCTCCTCTGTAAGAGCTTGGCGAAGCCCTGCCGGTGTACTGCAGCTTCACCACCACCACGCCGTCGTGCTGCTGTTGGAGCCCTCTTCCTCAACCTCTCCCTCCTCCTTGCTGGATCAAGGCGCGGGAGACGTCCTTGCTCCGTACGTGTGTGGAACGCGGAGGTGCCGTCCATTCGGCGCTAGGATCTTTGGTGATTTGGATCACGTCGAGTACGACTCCATCAACCCCGTTCTCTTGAACGCTTCCGCTCGTGATCTACAAGGGTATGTAGATGCACTCCTCTCTCCCTCGTTGCTAGATGACTCCATAGGTTGATCTTGGTGATGCGTAGAAAATTTTAAAATTCTGCTACGTTCCCCAACACTAAGCCACTGAAGTTCGGTCCCGTGGGCCCCGTGAGGGAAATGTAACTCCTGCGGCAGGCCTTGTGGTGCTCCTGCAGTACAAGCTCGTGCCAAAACAGGAATTTGTTTCTTACTACTACCAACTAGTACTAGTAAGGTACACATGCATTGCACGCATGAGATTCTGGTGGTTTGTGCATTATGCTTCTACATGTGGAGCTTTCTGGATTCTAACATGTGGCAAAATCTGGTGGAATGTAAGGTTAGGCAAGTTTGATTAACCTAGGTGAGTGTTTGGTTCAAGCCACACCTTCGGCAAGCCACACTAAGGCCCCACATGACATACACACAAAAAATGTGGCAAGATTCCCTTAGGCTTGCCAACTTGTTTCTGTCGTTTTGAAGAACTAATAACTTTGCCTAAGCTTAGTTGAGGCAAAGTTAGTCATGAATTAAGTTCAACCATGGAGTCTTCTAGATTATACATGTGGCAGAATCTGGTGGATGATATCCAACGGCCAGTAGTGCTCGGATTTGCCATCTTTGTACCGTCGGATTGGCTTCATCCAACGACCAACTTTCAAAGTTTTTCACACACTATATAGGGGGTATAGATATAGATGTGCTGGTCCGTTGCAATGGATCCAAAGTATATATATATATCTATTTAGTGGAGTGCACTCGAAACACATTATCTATTTATTTTTCTCTAACCTTCCGTAGCCATGCAACCAAGCCACATAAGTTTCATGGGTGCCCCCCACATCATATTATTCATACTACGTTGATTGAAAAAAATATAAATCACCCAAAACAAGATCTTCCCTTTTTTGTTCCTACGATGTTGTGCCGTGCATGTACCTACTAGTTGTATAGTGGTAGTACTAGTAATATAGTATTTGGAGTACAAAGTTGGTACTAGTAGGAGTAGTACTAGTACGGAATGCTCCTACTCTATCAACGAGCCCCGTCTGACACCAAATTTCTTGGCTTCCGTGCTACAACTAGATCTTCCCCTCGTTTCTGTTTTCCAACCCGGCGGCGGGCGGGGTGTCGGTTTGCTCAACAGCGGTCCCACATGAAAGTGAAAATGCTAGGCAACACGCCTTCCCTAAGCTATGTGTCGTGCTGGACGGGCCGTGTTGTACTCCCGATTCCCGGGCGTGTGGGGGTGCAACGTGAACGCGGCAGGCCTTTTCCTTTTACCAGCAATGTGCCCGTTTGTTGCGACGGATCCAAAGTAGTAGAATAGTAGTATTTGTTCACAAACTTGAAAGAAATCACTATTGTTTTGATATACTCCTAATATATTACTCCCTCCGTACCTAAATATTTGTCTTTTTTGAGATTTCAAATGGACTATCACATACGGATTATATAGACATATTCTAGTGTTTCTAGCAAGATGCCCACGCGTTGCACGAAGTTGATGGAAAAGGTAAGCACAACTTATAAATTGACGGATGGAGTACTAGTTACAGTGATGCATATAATTAAGCAAAGGGATCGCACATGTCGGTATTGACTGGAATGAGAGTGCAATAGCACAACAAGAATTAAGGCCACGATGATGCGATCACAGTGGTGGTTACAGAAGGCAAGAAGAAAGATGGATCCACGAATGTACGACCGCCTCCTCCTCAACTTAGTGCGGCGGGCCACCGACCGGCGGCTAAGGAGCGGCGACTTTTGTGGCGAGGTCGAGGTGCTTCTCAGCAGAGGCATCCAAGGCTTCCAGCCGGTTGAGGAAGTCCAACATCGTAGCGTCCTCACTGGCCTTGTAGATACCTATGTACACGATTTCCTCATACATGTGGATGTGTAGGTCGACGAATTCTTGCAGGGTGAGGCGCCTCGCAGCGAGCGCGACCTCCAGGTGGACATTCTTTGTGGCATCGGCGGGTAGTCGCAGGGCCAGTAGTGCTTGAAAGAGGTTCCGGCCATGGAGGCCGATCAGGGTGCCAAGCAATGAGGAGCCCGGGCGCGCGGGCTGGAGGAGTACGGCGATGTCATCCGCGAGCTTCTTGAGGACGGTGAACTTGTTGCTGGTGGCAACGATCATCTGGTCCAACTGAGAGTCGTAGTTGGCGTCGAAGGCGTCCATCCACCAGCCGGTATCCAACACCGTCTGGAGACGATCCTCGGCGCCATGCCGTAGGCCAGCGTCGTGAACCATCTGGCGCAGCCGCTGGCCACTCACGAGCATCGCCGCCATGGGTCTGGAGTGAGCTCTTTTGCGCTTAGTGTAGGTGCTTAGGCAAATGCTTAGGTGCGTATGATGTGGTAGATGCATCGGAATGGAGGGCGCGCCATTATATGAGGGCAATGAGGGCAAACTGCATTGCATTCACATCATGCAGCCTCTTTTCCCGGACCTCCTCCCATTACTTCCCTCATGCATTAATTGAAGGATGATGCATTGGCTGTTCAACATATCGGGAACCGCTACTCCCTCCCTCGTCTGCAGTAAAGCCGTATCGGGAACTGCGCCGCCCACTGTCAAATCGAATACTCCCTCCGTCTAGGTGAGTATTAAGTCATCTTACGAAAACCAAATAGTAAACACATAGGCGTGGTGCATTAACTCTCACATTGTTTCTTATTTTTTTGACATAAATAGAGGAATCAACCAAGCAGAGATGTGGGGCTTGTATGCTTTTAATGACTTGAGACTATCAAACATGACATGCAGTGGTCAGTTCGTTGCACAAGAACAAATACAACCCACGTCAGCACACATGCATCTTATATAGCATCACATCCAATGGCTATAAAAGATGGATGAGACCAAATTATATCTCATCTAGATGAGTTCTAGCAAAACTATATTAATAATACTTAGTACTCCTGCGCCATGTATCATATATTAGTATCATGTAGTACTTTATTTATTTATGAGGTATCCAGATGGCACTGCACCGCCAAGAAAAGAGGGTAACATCAAAATTATGGACTACTTTTTTGAGTATGTTGGTAAGGTCCGGTCATAGTCACTTGTTGAAATCTCTAAAAAGACATACTCCATCCATCCGGAAATACTTGTCATCAAAATGGATAAAAGGAAATGTATCTAGACGTATTTTAGTGTTAGATAAATCTCTTTTTATCCATTTTGATGACAAATATTTTCGGACGGAGGGAGTAGAAAACAGAGTTGGTGATGATGGTGTGCGTGCCATCCTGCAATATAGGCCGTCAGATTTATATCTAACGGATAGGAAAGAAACTATGGCAATTTTCCAAAAATATACCCACACGTCTCTCCATGTTCGCAAATAAGGCCTTCCCTCGTTCAAACTTTTCTCTCACAAGATAAACTACTCATACAAATGCATCTTGAGGTGTCCATAGAATCAAAGAGAGGGATGATGTGTGTGTGTGTGTGTGCGCGCGATCGATAAAGAGTGCCATCGAATTTGTGTGTGCCCACGTCAAAGATATAGAGTGACTGGCCTACTGGAACGTGAGATGGGACATGTGCAGTTTGTCTCTGTGGCATGGATACCTACCTGCAGCGCTCGGCTATCGGTGTGTGGTGGGGGAAGAGGGAGGCCCAATTAACTATAGAGGTATAATGGCTGGTATATGTGTGGAGGAGGAGAGAGGCCTACCTCATGTATTAAGGAGATCGATCTGCCTCATGTATTAAGGGAGATCGATTGGCATCCATGCATATGTGCAGGAGAGGAATAAGGTTGGGAGAGAGATAGAGCTAGAGTGTTGGAGGGGGTGGTAGTGGAGTTGCTTCTAACAAATGGTGGGATAGGCTTGCTAGACTAACGGAGGGCACACCCGCAATATCAATAAGAGAGGATATGGCTGCTTGTTGTCTGTGCACGTGCGTGTGAGAGACGGGTCAGGAGGCATGCACGAATGATGAGGGGGGACGATGTGGCTGTGGTAGGCAGACATAACTACATAGGAAGATCAATTGCCCTTTGTTAGAGAAAGGAGAGACATAACTTGTGAGGTATGTCGATCGATGGGGGGGGTAGTTAAAGTCGATCTAGGTATATGTTGGGAAATCGATCGGTATACATGCATGTGTGTGTTAGAAGCAAATGAGGCACGAGAAGAAGGATAGAGAGAGAGGGATGCATGTAGGAGGTGGTACGAGAGGCATACTATATCGAGGGGGGAGGAGTGTGCGAGTACGGGAACGTGAAAAGAGTGGTGGGAGTGAGGCATGGACGGTGACAAGAGAAGAGGGGAAGCTTGTGTTTGTGCTAGGACACCTGGCTAGAGAGGCGTATCGATCGATGTGTGCCGTAAAGAAGGAGCTGGGGGGCCTACACACACCGTGGGTGAACGACCTAAAGTGAAAAGACAAATTTGCGCGATGGAGCTAGAGAATGCTGAGGGAGGGTGAGAGGGATGCGGGCGTGTGCATGCACAAGAGAAAGTTAGTGCTAGCTACAAAGATAAGAGGGTTGTGTGGGTGTAAAAGACGAATAGAGATCATATATACTTCATTATAAAAAGTGAATTCGGATATTTGAAGAATTTATTATAGTGTTTCAAACCGACGCATGTGTGAATATATATAACGGTGATACACATGGTGTGGTTATGAACATGTTATACTACATTTAATATATTTTATCTCTACTCTTATCAAAAACGGAGTTGCTGATGATGGTGTGCCTACCATCCTGCATTATAGGTAGGCCGTCCGATTGATATTTGGCGGATAGCAAGGAAACTATGATGGTTGAAGTTGGAAACAATCATGATTGTAGATTCTTATTGAAATAGAGAAACGAATTCAAATTTAGTTTGAATTGCAATGGTAGTATAGACATTTGGAATGCACTAAAATGTTGGTATGAGTAGGTTACATGCATTATACAGCAAGCGAAAAAAATTAATCGGACATAACATGAATTCATACTCCCTCCTTCCATCTATATAGGGCGTAATGAGATTTTTATGACCGCCTTTGACTATTGACAAGATTAATAGTACATGACATGCACAATGTGAAAATTATATCATTGAAAGAACCTCTCACAGACAAATTTAACAGTGTGCTTTGTGTAAGTTGCATGTCATATATCATTGCTCTAATATTTGGTTAAAGTTAGCATCGAAAAATGCATTAGGCCCTATATAGATGGAAGGAGGGAGTAGCTTTGAATAGAATTTGTATAGTAAAATGGGGCAAGACTCTCTCTTTGTGTGGTGTGAATAGTTTTATTTTTTTCGTTTTCTTTTTGGTTGAGGGAAGTGCGAATTGATTTGGTACGTACAAGTACAATATTACTACATGTTAGGCTTGTCCCTAAAATTCAACCCGCGTCTTGTTATATCCTAAAAATTCAGATATCGTGCTCCCAAAACTGGCGCCTTCACAACCCGCGCCTTGCTATCCCGAAATTACAACGTGCGCGAAAACTCCCTCCAGCTGCCAAATCCCGACACGCGAAATCCCCCTTCTAACCCTGAGCCGAAAGGGCCGCTAGTTCAAATCGGTGGGGGGTACTTTTGTAACACACCCTACATTTTGGACAAGCGCGTCCCTAAGTCATACTTCACCCCCTCCCATCGCCCCCTTTTCGCCATTCGAAATCCCAGGCCGCCATAACCTCTCCGCTCCAGCCGTGAAACCCCACCCTCCTCCATCCGCCACGTCACCGCTGCCCAGCCGGAGCCTCTTCCCCGACGACGTCGTCCATCGCAACAGCTCGACGTCCCTCGTCCACCTCCCCGGATGAGGATCCGTCGTCCATCTCACTGTCCCGCCGGTTCAGCTGCCCCGTCCTCTACCTCCAAGGAGCTACTCTGACGATCGCCTCGTGTATCGCGACTGCTCCATCCCCACAACGCCGCCTTAACCTGCTCCATCGGAACCGCAACATCCTCACCGACTCCTCGGACGAAGCCGAGGCCTACTCGGCGCCACCAAAGAGGTTGTACACTCATCACATCGCACCTTCTCCTTAACTCGACCTCCCAGCGCCGACGGTGCTCCATCCCGCACCCCCACGGAGCGGCTACCTTGAAGCCAGCGCCGCGGGCGACATCTCCATGGCGGCTCTCCCCCAGTGCGAGGCCCCTTCGGCGGTAGCGTCCATACCAGCCGGATCTGCAGCTGCTGCTCCGGCTCTCGCTCGCGCTGCTGCTGCTCTGGCTCTCGCTCGATCGCTCGCTCGCCCAGCTGCTGCTGCTGCTCTCCCCCACGCTCGTGCTGCTGCTCTGCTCTGTTTAAGCCACACTTTAGTCGACTGAATCAACTTTTGGGTCAGTCGATTTTCAGGGGTTGGGGAGCTCGCCGGAGTTAAGGAAGAACCACCCGTAGCGGGGACGGGGGCTCGCCGGAGAGGTACCCCACTATCTATCTTTGGGTTCAGGGTGGGGGCGGGGGCCTAGAGGGCTGGCCGGGGCGGCGGTGGCGAGTTGTTTCGGGGCGGCGATGCGGCGCTAGGGCCGGCGGTTCGGCTGGTGGTGGCTGGCAGCTCAGGTGGGTGCAGGTTGAAGATGAACTGCATGCCCTCCCTAAACTACATGTCAAGTGCCTCTCTGCTACCATTGCGTTCAGTTTCGATAGTAGCATCCAGATTCCACAGTAAATTTCAGTTTCGACAGTTAAGTTCAGAGTCAACAGTTTTTACCTCATCTGTTGTAGTCAGGTGGTTTTTGGTGATGTTAATTTTACATCCATTTTACATCATCTATTGGAGATGCTATTAGAATCCCACTTGAGATTGACGATGTCTGTCTTGTGCTGCTTCAGCCTTGACGTCTTACGGCTCACCGGAGCTGCTCCAACGACAGAATGATCCATCACAACAGAGCAGTGCCCTGGACGCCATCTATAGATTCCTCAGATCTTCCTTCACACCTCTGACAGCCACCTCTGCCTCAACTGCTTCAGCGACCAACCCAATGATGCTGAGGTCGACATGGCTACGGCAAAGAGGTTGTACACTTGTTGCATCACTTATTACTATACATTCACGTTGATCCATTAGGGCTATTTTGGTTCAACGGAAAAACGTCGATCCACTGGTTGTTACCATCACTCTAAATTTCTGCATGCTCTTCTTACATAATCTCACCATATTTTTTTCTTATGCATGTCAGATATTGTACATAGTCATGCTAAACATGTAGAGAAAAAGAGAAGAGTTTTGAGCGGCAATACAATGTCATGCAGACATCGCTCCATGGTGGGTTCAATGGCAAACCCTCCCCACCCCTCTCCAGATTGTAATCTAGAGGAAGATATCTGTTCTGAGGCGGATTCAGACGCCGCTGACCACTCCTATTTACCCCCAAGGTGTTTGCTCTACCTTGGCATGATGATGTTAGTCATATCATGCATATGTTGCCTTGCAGTGCCTACTTTTGACATCATATATGTCATCTGCTTAGTTTAGACATGTTCTGTAATGCCACCTGTTTAGTTTCTATATCATATATGGGAATTATGCAGTCTCATGTCTTTTAGCCAGCAATAATATATGTGAAATGTGCAATGCCATCCTGTTTAACCAGGCATCATATATTTGAATGATATCTTGTCCATCCTTTTCTTCATTACATTTCCATTTGTCGACAATGTTTGTACATTAAACTACTCTTCCTGTGAATCAGCCATTTGGGTGGGAGATGGAAAAAATCTGGAGTGAAAACAAGGCCTTCAGAGCAGACAGTGCTACCTGTCGAAGCAGATCTCTTGTTGGGTCCCGATAGCTCCTCAGAGATGGATTCAGAGACAGATGACCAGTCCTATTCCCCCACTGAGGTGTATGCTCTAACTTGGGACGGTTATACTGCTCATATCATGCATACGGTGTCTTGCATTGCATAGTTTAGACATCATATACACAATATTCAAGACCATGTTCTTAGCTCAGACAACATATCAAATGCCCTCTGTTTAGCATATAAATCACATATGTGAATTAAATGATGCCATCCTGATTACTTAGATAACATGTAGGTGAATTATGTCATGCGATCCTGTTTAGTTATTCATCATATCTTTGAATTATGTTATGCTATGCTATCCAGTTTAGATAGACATCATATATGTGAAATTATGTCATGCTATCCGTTTTAGTTAAACAATATACATGTCAACTATTTCATGCCCTCTTTTTTCCACACTATCTATTTCATCTGTCTCTCATACAATGTCTGTACATTCAACTATGTTTCCTGTTTATCAGCCATTTGAATTGGAGAGGGTGATGCCAGTATCTAGCGGACTAAAAACACGGTCTTCAAATAAAACAGTGCTACCTCTTGGTGGAGATAGCACCCCAGTTGTACATGCACAAGAACCAGCCCTACCACACATAACCCAAACTCTCGCAGATTGTACCCCTACTGCGATGGACAGAGAACCAGCTTCACCCAATCTAACCCCAACCCCAGCCGATAGTAACCCAGTTCCTGTTGACACAGCACCATCTCCTCCACAGAGCTCCCAAACAAGAGTAGTTAGTAAGGCAGCTCCAGTGCCTAAAGGGCCAGTACTATCACGGCGAACCCCAACTCCACTAGTTAGTACGCCTATTCTTGTGGAGGAAGCACGACCAGCTAGTCGTAGTTTAGCATCTATTGCATTTGATGTTGTTAAATCATATGTGCATATCTTCCCATCTTGGAAATATTATACTGAAGATGAAGGAAAATGCCAGTTGCAGGTGTTTGTCCAGGAGTTATGTGTAAGTAATGTTATTCATGGCAATTACTTTGCTTCGTCCCATACATGCTACCTCCATGATGGTTATAATACAGCAAATTTTCCCATTTTTCTCTATAGAGAAGGACCGATTTGGAAACTCAGGATGAGGTAACCTGTGCTAATACCTCTGCTATCTTCAAGAATGCTTGGTGGCAGTATCAGAATTACCTAAAGAAAACGTACTTCACCGGCAAACAAACTTATCAAATTCCCTTAGGTTCTCCCGAGACACATTTACTGGACGATGACTGGGAACGCCTTGTTCTGTACTGGTCCCGAACCAAGAATGTGGTAAGGTCTATGAGCTCATTTTCTATTTTTAACTATTATATTCTTGCGTCCTACTGTACTCTATTCATGTAGAACAAGTGCCTAAACCTGAAGAACAACTGTTCTAATTTAAGATTCCATTGCTATCATAGTTCAAAAAAGCGCTAGGCATTAATTGTGCGTTTTTCCACCGCCTTGCGCTTTACTGACCAAAGCGCATACTTATGCACAGTTATGCACAGATTATGCGTAGTTATGCGCAATGCGTTTTGCCAACACCTAGAGCCTAGGTGTGCTTAAGTGCTCGCTTAGGCGCGCCTTTTTTAACTATGATTGCTTTGCTCTTGTATCACTGTATTTACTCATACAAACTTACTTTTAAATTAAAGGATCCAATCGAAACTCCAATGGCACAGCAAGTATGTTCACGCATGTTTCTTTAACAGGTTTGCTCTTATCAATAGCTCTGTTGATTTCAATTTCAATTATGTATATAGTTGACTTTCATATCATGCACATTACTAGCATCACAACAAAGCCAATAGTGTTGTTGTACATGTAGACCCGTGGTACCCATATGAAATCTTGTTGTGCCGTGTAGTTTCCCACGCTTTGTATTCTTTCACTGCTGCTTTGTCTTGAACTGATATGATTTGAACCGTGTCTCTATTTTGATTTCGCAAGACAATGCAGTGACCATAGTACATAGATATATGTTTGTTTGATGCTTTTATTATGTACTAGTACTTGGCAATACAAGACTTGGTAGTTTAATCCTGTCCACCTTACTAATGAACTGGTTCACCGAAATGAGTTTCATATACTAGTACATGCTAAACTTGTTATGTGTCTGCTTGTTTCTTCTTTTAGAATGCTGAGAGAATTTGGGGAAGAGTGCCTTATTAAGCAATGGTAAAGGAAGTAATGCAGATAAGGTTCAAGATAGTGACACATCCTTGTTGGTCTCCAACAAAGTTGGTAAAACAGCTAAGGAAGACTATCTTGAAGACAGCGAGACAACCCCAAAGTCATGTCTTGGTTTAGTGTTCGAGTTACTGGCCACTACCGCTTGCACAAGCTATTCAAACTCATTGTCTGAATCAGTTCGGTTTCTTGATTCTCAACTACAAGCTGAAAGACATCGATCAGCTGTGCTGCGACAAGAAGCGGAAGGACTGCGGAAGTCCCTGGAGCATTCAGATGCATACTTTCTGTTGCAACAACAAGCGTTGGAGGATTTTAGCACTAAACAGGACAAAGCTAATCAGCTTGCTAAGCTTATTGCCAGCATGGTGGATACCCAGGATAACGTTTCTTGAGCTCTTCTGAAGTTGTTTTAGTTATGCTCTTGTTTTGCTGCCGCGTTTATTTGCACTGGTGGCCAATTTTGACGGCCAATGTATGTAATGTGCTGCTTTGTTCCCTATATTTGCACTAGTGGCGAACTTTGATGCCCAGTGGATGTAATATGTGTAATAGTGGTAATAGGCTAGCGTTAATTGCTTGCTTATTTATTTCCTTATTGTCTTGTTTAGTTGTTTGCTTGTAGTCACTGCAGTTCTTCTTCTGTTTTTTTCTCGTGGCCACAATAGCCTATTTTTGGTAACTAGGCCAAAATAATCATGGCAACACACGGACTGTTGTAACCATGGGCCTCCTGCAGGCCGTATGATCCATGGGCCTTCATCCGGCCGTAGGATCCATCGGCCTTCTATACGGGCCTTAGGGTCCATGGGCCTTCTATGGGCTGTAGGGTCCATGGGCCTTCTACGGGCCGTACGATCAATGGGCCTTCTACGGGCCGTACTATCCATGGGCCTCATACGGGCCATAGGATCCATGGGCCTTCTACCGGGCGTATCATCATTTCGCCAATCATGGGCCGTACTATTCGTGGACCATAATGGGTCGTTAATAGGCCGTATTTGATAACTCTATGAAAACAGCCCAATGGGTTTTTTTAACATGAAAACGGCTCAACGTATTAACGGTCCGCAAACGGGCCGACTGTAACGATGGGCTAAATTTGGCCCACAAGCAGAAAATGAGAGTAACAGGCCGTATGTAACTGAATGCTGCAAATGAGCCCAAGAATCAATGGGCCCTGAGAAGGCCGAAAGATAACTTGGGCTGGAAATGGCCCAATGGAATAACGAGCCGTTAATGGGTATAAAGTGATACACTGTTCATTACGGGCCAGCTTCACCACGGGCAGTTAATGGGCCAAGAGTTACAAAGGTCCTCATATGGGCCGAAAGAAGTCATGGGCCACACATGGGCCGGATCATATAGGACAGCCCAGATGACGCTACTGGGCCTAATTCAGATAGGGCGTAATGGGCCTTGGGTTAGCGGGCTATAAATGGGCTATATGCGAACAGGCCGTTAACAGGCTTTCCGTGGGCCGGCCCGCCACCTTTTGACCAAGTCAAACGGGCAGGCCTTTTCACAGGAATGGGCCTCTGTTGGGCCGTGCCACGTGTCGCCGTATCATAGGCGCCTTCGGTCCAATGAGCGGATGGCATCTATCCCAACGGTGAGCCGACACGTGTTTCCTCCAGCCAATGATGATTTTACACGTGGAAAATCCCCATTGGCCGGGGCTGTTAACGGGTTATTGGATCCAAAACCCGACCCGATAGCTTAACGGCGTTTCGTTACGGTGGATGCCATGTGTCGGTCACCCTTGACGAAAGGACTTCTGTGACGCGTGATTTATTGTCATGGAAGTGGACACTTCCGTGATGATAATTTTGGTAATGTCATGGAACACTTCTACGACAGCACAGGTATGACTATCTTGATTCTGTCATGGATGTACATGCATGACAAAAAACACGACCTACTGTGACAAACATGTATCATCACGAAAGTGTATTTTTTTTGTAGTGTAGTTTATTCCCTTTTTATGCTTTCTTCTTGTGTATTTAATAAACCTTAAGAAAAACCAAAAAAATTAGTTGTAGCTTTTAATCAGTTTAATTTCCATGCTTGCAGTAGTAATTAAAAAGAAAACCCAAAAAGATTTCATGTTCTTCTTTTGCTTGTTGGGAGCTTTCCCGTGTAAATAGTTTTATTTCTTTTCTTTTCTTTGGGGGTCAATAGGAGAATACCATAATTAAATTGTTGAAGTGGCTCTTATATGCTTTATTGTTTATCTGACAAAAGAGCCCATATTTCCTTGTCTTCTCCTGCTTATTGAATGCCTGCAGATTCTAGCTTAGTCCAATGCACGTGCACTATTATTATTATTCATATCGTTCGGTCGTGCAAGTGAAAGGCAATTATGATGATATATGATGGACTGACTAAGATGAGAAAAGCTGGTATGAACTTGCCCTCTTTTGTTTTTGTAAATATGATTAGTTCATCGTTCCTGATTCAGCCTATTATGGATAAACATATTTGCAATGACAATTAGAGATCATAGTTTCTTATGCCATGCTTGATTAGCTATGAATTATAATGGTTTACCTTGCGTGCCAACATGCTATTGAGATAGTTATGATGTGGTATGATAGGGTGGTATCCTCCTCTAAATGATTTAAGTGACTTGACTTGGCGCATGTTCATGCATGTAGTTGAAACAAAATCAACATAGCCTTCACGATATTTATGTTCATGGTGGATTATATCCTACCCATGCTTGCATTCGGTGTTGATTAATTTTAATGCATGTCCATGACTGTTGTCGCTCTCTAGCTGGTCGCTTCCCAGTCTTTTGCTAGCCTTCACTTGTACTAAGAAGGAATACTGCTTGTGCATCCAATCCCTTAAACCCCAAAGTTATTCCACATGAGTCCACTATACCTACCTATATACGGTATCTACCTGCCGTTCCAAGTAAATTTGTATGTGCCAAACTCTAAACCTTCAAATAAATATCCTGTTTTGTATGCTCGAATAGCTCATGTATCAACTAGGGCTGTCTGTATCTTCCATGTTAGGCGGGTTATTCTCAAGAGGAGTGGACTCCGCTCCTCACTCACGAGATAAATGGCTGGTCACCGGGATGCCCAGTCACATGCTTTATGCAAACTAAATCAAAATAATTGCAAACAAAACTCCCCCTGGGACTCTTGTTAGTTGGAGGCACTCGTTGTTTCGAGCAAGCCATGGATTGATGCTTGTTGGTGGAAGGGGGAGTATAAACTTTACCATTCTGTTTGGGAACCGCCTATAATGTGTGTAGCATGGAAGATATCGCCATCTCTTGGTTGTTATGTTGACAATGAAAGTATACCGCTCAAAGTATTATTCACCTTTGTTTCAAAACCGAGCTCTGGCACCTCTACAAATCCCTACTTCCCTCTGCGAAGGGCCTATCTATTTACTTTTATGCTGAGTCATCATCCTCTTATTAAAAAGTACCAGTTGGAGAGCACCACTGTCATTTGCATTCATTACTGTTAGTTTACATTGAGTATGACTTGACTGGATCTCTTTTACCATGAATTACAATGTCTAGTCAGTCCTTGGTCTTTAAAGGTGCTCTGCATTTATGTTTTGTGGTCTCAGAAAGGGCTAGCGAGATACCACCTTGTTATATCATATTATGATTGTTTTGAGAAAGTGTTGTCATCCGAGATTTATTATTATGGCTCGCTAGTTGATTATGCTATTGATATGAGTAAACTTGAGACCTATGTGTTATTGCAAATGTGGTTAGTTATAATCTTTGCTGAAAACTTGAATGCTGGCTTTACATATTTACAACAACAAGAGCAAATAGAGTTTGTAAAAGATTTTCTTTATCACTTTCAGTTTGTCAACTGAATTGCTTGAGGACAAGCAAAGGTTTAAGCTTGGGGGAGTTGATACGTCTCCTTCGTATCTACTTTTCCAAACACTTTTGCCCTTGTTTTGGACTCTAACTTGCATGATTTGAATGGAACTAACCCGGACTGACGCTGTTTTCAGCAGAATTACCATGGTGTTATTTATGTGCAAAAACAAACGTTCTCGGAATGACCTGAAACTTCATGGAGCAACTTTTCAGAAAATATGAAAAAGACCTGCAAAAGATGAAGGCCAGGGGGCCCACCACCTGTCCACGAGGGTGGGGGGCGCGCCCCCTACCTCGTGGGCCCCCTGTTGCCTCTCCGACTCCAACTCCAACTCCATATATTGTGTTCCGGGGAGAAAAAAATCAGAGAGAAGAAATCATCGCGTTTTACGATATGGAGCCGCCGCCAAGCCCTAAAACCTCTCGGGAGGGCTGATCCGGAGTTCGTTCGGGGCTTCGGACAGGGGAATCTGTCGCCATCGTCATCATCAACCATCCTCCATCACCAATTTCATGATGCTCACCGCCGTGCGTGAGTAATTCCATCGTAGGCTTGCTGGATGGTGATGGGTTGGATGGGATCTATCATGTAATCGAGTTAGCTTTGTTAGGGTTTGATCCCTAGTATCCACTATGTTCTGAGATTGATGTTGCTATGACTTTGCTATGCTTAATGCTTGTCACTAGGGCCCGAGTGCGATGATTTCAGATATGAACCTATTATGTTTTCATCAATATATGAGCGTTCTTGATCCTATCTTGCAAGTCTATAGTCACCTATTATGTGTTATGATCCGTTAACCTCGAAGTGACAATAATCGGGATACTTACTGGTGATGACCGTAGTTTGAGGAGTTCATGTATTCACTATGTGTTAATGCTTTGTTCCAGTACTCTATTAAAAGGAGGCCTTAATATCCCTTAGTTTCCGTAAGAACCCCGCTGCCACGGGAGGGTAGGACAAAAGATGTCATGCAAGTTCTTTTCCATAAGCACGTATGACTATATTCGGAATACATGCCTACATTACATTGACGAACTGGAGCTAGTTCTGTGTCACCCTAGGTTATGACTGTTACATGATGAACCGCATCCGGCATAATTCTCCGTCACCGATCCATTGCCTACAAGCTTTCCATATATTGTCCTTCACTTATTTACTTTCCCGTTGCTATTGCTATCATCACTACAAAATACCAAAAACATTTCTTTTACTACCGTTACCTCTTGTTACCGTTACCACTATTATCATATTACTTTGCTACTAAACACTTTGCTGCAGATATTAAGTTTCCAGGTGTGGTTGAATTGACAACTCAGCTGCTAATACTTGAGAATATTCTTTGGCTCCCCTTGTGTCGAATCAATAAATTTGGGTTGAATACTCTACCCTCGAAAACTGTTGCGATCCCCTATACTTGTGGGTTATCACACGCCTCCTGATGACACTGCGTAGCGAGCACGCCTCCGTCAATTCACACAACTGCACACATGCCTCCCTGTCTGCCTGCGCTACTGACTACTCGCATGCATCCCATCAACTCATGCCTGCTCGCACGCCACACGGGTCGCGCAGCGGCACGTGTATTGTTTCTCCATTTGGATGATTAATGTTGCCGCTTTATTGCTTAACCGAAGCATGTCACGTATCCATTGTTGGTCTAACGCTCATGGTTCGAACGAATAATACGTTTGGGATATTGGTTCCCAATTATTAGTAATCTCCCGTCTGTAATTAGATAAAGATTACATCAAAACTGGTCTCAAATTTGACAAAAAAGTACAATGCCACTTTGTATTGGTGTCCATATGACAACACGATAAGTTTCATGAACTTCAAATAAGTTTTGGATGTACTAGAATTTAAAAATCGAGATTCTCAATGTTTGAAATTTGTTGCACAGGGAGTAAACATGCACCCAGTGAGACACATGTGTTTTTGCAATCCATTTAGGTGCACTGTCACGTGTGCATGTAGCTCAAATTTGATTTTTGCACATTATACCCATAGAAAATTAATCAATCAATGTACTAAAACTTCTTAATGATCTCTGTGAATTTTTTGAAATTAAAATGTCCCTCCTTTGGTAACATGTATGTTCACCGCGGGATAATTAATTTAACATGCATCATAGTTGCGGTGGATTCGCGGTGTGTGTGTGGGTGTGTGCGTCTGGGGGTGGTGGGTGGCTCTTAGTACACTATGAGTTGTGAGCCACCGTGTGGGTTGGCCGTTTTGTTAGGCAGGCTGGTGCCACATCAGAGTCATGAAATCATTATTTAAAACATTACACAACCCTTTCATACATAGATGTTTTGGCCACATGCAGTCGATGATTGTCCTACATGACACTTGATACTCGTGTGTGATGCTTTCTGTGGGCCCGCGTGGTCGTCGTCCATCACTTTGACGAACAGCCGGCAGTGAGGTTAATTTGACCAGCACGGTATAATCTTTTTTGTTTGTGTTATGGTGGTATATAGTATGCGTCGAAGAGGTGGGAGGGGACTAGCATATATACTATGCGTATGCGTCCGTGAACAAGTACACCTCACTCAGTGTCGGGACTTTTTGGTTACCGAGGCACGTGCCACATCAAAATTATGAAATTGGTTATTCAAACATCACACAACACCTTTCTGGGCCACATCCATATATATCCTAGCTAGGACACTCACGTGTGACGCTTCCATCTGTGGGCCCATGAGGCCATCGTCGATGCATGCATGCATGCATCACTTTGACCTACATCAGGAGAGGTTAATTAATTTCACCATCGATGAGGATTCTTTTGGGTTGTACATATATTACGACAGGAGCATATAGTATGCGGTGAAGAGGGGGGAAGGGGACCATCATATGCAGTACGCTTGATATGAACCTCGCTCTGTGTGGGTGCATGGTTTACGGCTTTTGAGGCATGTGGCACATCAAAGTTGTACATTTTGGGTATTTAACATATATATGTTCGGCCCACATGCAAAGCGGTGGTGGTTGTCCTCTCGCACCCACTTAAGCGGTTATCAGCGATATCGATGCTTTCCATCTGTGGGCCTGCTTGGTCCATCACTTCTTTTTGCCTGACAACAAGAGAGGTTAATTTGACTTAGGAGGGGATTATTATTTTTGCTCTGGGATGACATGCATGATACACTTTGAGCACACACATATGCATGTGTACGCATGAATTCCTCCCATCGAGTCGAAGTGGCTAGTACAATGACACCATCATGAACCAATCTCGCTCTGTGTGCGGAGCTAGTGTACGATTTTTGACACACGCGCCAGATCAATGTTGTGTATTCAAACATGCATGCATGCATCACCTCCATACATATGCATGTAGTGGTTGCCTTCAAACGATACACTCCCTCGCGTGGTTATCGGTGACAAGCCTATATATTCGTGGGCCTGTGTGGACATCCATGATCACCTTGACCAACAACAAGATAGGTTACCATGGTGGATTCTTCATTTGGTTAGTGCTATCGTAGTATAGGTCATGGTGAGATTCAGACCTAATTAAGTTTAAGCGCATATACTATGCACACATGCATGCATATATGAATCCCCGTCGTTGGCTTGAAGTGTGGTGTAACATACATATGCATAATCAACCTAACCCTCACTCAGTGTGGGGATTTCTAGTTCGAAATCATGGTGCCACATCAAAGTTGTTCATTATTACTCAAAACACACCTCTCCATACATATGTTTGGGCCACACGCATGCAGTGGTTGTCTTCGGGGACTAGCTACTTGTGTGATTATTAGCGAGCTAGCCCATCTCCGGGGTCGCATGGATGGCCATCACTTTGACCAACAACAAGAGAGAGGTTGTACAACCAAGGTGGATTATTCTTGGTCCGTTTTACGTTCCATCTTGGTGATATATATGGCACTCTGGCCCGCCGACTAAAAGTGTGTGTGTGGGGGGGGGGGTTGCTACACCGCACTTTGCTAGGTGAACCTCGGTTGGGGGGGCATGCATTCATAGCTTAATTAGGATTCCCTTCTTGGCGACACGAGGGGGGTGGGGGTCTGCCAGCTACTTCGCACTTTGCTAGGTGAACCTCGGTTGGGGGGAGGGGGCATGCTCATAGCTTAGGATTCCCTTTGTGCCGACACGAGGGGGGCTACTAGCTACTTCGCACTTTGCTAGGTGAACCTCGGTTGGGAGGGGGCATGTGCATTCATAGCTTAGGATTCCTTTCGTGCCGACACGAGAGAGGAGTGGCTGCTAGCTACTTCGCACTTTGCTAGGGTGAACCTCGGTTGGGGGGGGGCAGGCCATGCATTCATAGCTTAGCTAGGATTCCCTTCGTGCCGACACGAGGGAGGGGGCTGCTAGCTACTTCGCACTTTGCTAGGTGAACCTCGGTTGGGGGGCATGCATTCATAGCTTAGGAATCCCTTCGTGCCGACACGAGGGAGGGGGGCTGCTAGCTCTACTTCACACTTTGCTAGGTGAACCTCGGTTGGGGGGCATGCATTCATAGCTTAGGATTCCCTTCGTGCCGACATGAGGGAGGGGGGCTGCTAGCTACTTCGCACTTTGCTACGGTGAACCTCGGTTGGGGGGGGCATGCATTCATATATAGCTTAGGGTTCCCTTCATGCCGACACAAGGGAGGAGGGGGCTGCTAGCTACTTCGCACTTTGCTAGGTGAACCTCGGTTGAGGGGGAGGGGGCATGCATTCATATATAGCTTAGGATTCCCTTTGTGCCGACACGAGGGAGGGGGGGGGCTGCTAGCTACTTCGCACTTTGCTAGGCGAACCTTGGTTGAGGGGGAGGGGGCATGCATTCATAGCTTAGGATTCCCTTCGTGCCGACACGAGAGGGTGGGAGCAAGCAATACCGTGCGCTTTGCGAGAGAGGTGCCACATCGAAGTAGCATTTGGTATTTGAAAATCAAACCACCCTTTTGATACATAAATTTGGTCCACATGCAAGTGTGTTCATGTTCTAACCCTCTCCAGCGTCATTTTTCGCCAAATTTATGAACATTAGACAAGTCGGATGATCAAACAGACCCGGTTCACTCAAACTAAACGTGTGCCATGCCGGTGCACCTATCACACACACATCCACACAGTACATTGGGCTCAACGAGGCCCCCCCTCTCAAAAATATCTGCCCGCTTCGAGGGTTTTTCTGTTTCATAACACACGGTTGTTATCTCTGGACCGTGTGCGATGTTTCTTGTTCCCAATCTCGCCTGCATCAAAAATATCTGCCCGCCTCGAGGGTTTTTCTTTTTTATAACATACGGTTGTTATCTCCGGACCGTGTGTGATGCACTATCATCAAAATTTTCAATAGCCCGGCATTTCACTCCCACGTAGTAAAATTTTTAGTACCCTCTTCATTTTCTCATACACCCCACGCCCCCCTCCACACACACACACACACACACACCAAAACCTCCTCGGGCATGCGTGCACACGCGCGCGCACACACACACACAACCTCTCTCGAAACCCTAGCAAAGTCCCCACCGCCGCCGCCGCAAGGCCTCCATTGTCAACATTTGCCGGTTTGCCCGTGCAGCTTACCCACAGATCTCCATACCCAGGCCGCCCTGGGTTTCTTAGATGACGCCTCCCAAGCGCCCCCTTTCCCACAGATCCCCATCCCCACCCCCACTCCAGAGCGTCGCATCCTAAGCCCAGCTACGCTTCCCATGGAGCTCGAGGAGCGATTGGCCCAAAAGAGGTGTATAGCGGTCTCTTCGCCCGACGTCGCCGAGGAAGCTGACGACCATTAATGGCGGCAGGCACTCAAGCAACAGGCTAGAGTATGCGGGCATGTCTCGTTCGCCGGCTATGACATCGAGGTCATCGACAGCGACGCCCTGATGCGGGCTGTGTCACAGGTTAAGTGGCCCACCCCCAACCCCTCGGGTTCAACCGCCGTCGATCTCATCCATGGCCCCGCCAGTGATTTCCTCTGGCTCACTGTCAACAATTTTCCATTCTACATCACCATCGAGCCCCTTTTGTCATTTTTGAAGGACACGTTCTGCGACGCTGGCTTGGGATCCATAGCTTCCAAGTCAGACCTCATTGACGGCGACCACGAGGAGGGCACCCTCTTCGGCTCTTCCAAGGGGAAAGAGCCCATATGCTCTTCCAAGGGGAAAGCGCCTGTCTGCGACATCAGGGAGGGCACCCTACAGCCGTGCTCTTCCAAGGGGAAGGAGCCCATCTACGACAACATGGAGCGCATCTAGGGTCCGTGCTCTTCCCACAGGAACGAGCCCATCTATGACAAGTGAGGAAACCCATGATTTCTTTATTTCAGTTGTTCACAATGTGATGCTCTATATGTGCAATTATTTACTGTGCAGTACATTTCATCAATCCAGTTTTAAACGTATCGATAGGAATGCATATATTTGCTTGTTATTAAGCCTGTTATACCTAGCATATGCCTCTTTTAAAGTTTTTTTTATTGTTCGGTTTTTTGTAGTTAGCATATGTTCAGTGTTAAATGCTATCTTTGGTTGTTCGTAGTATGCCTTGTTTATTCCAGTTATTCACAACGTGATGTTCTATATGTGCAAGTATGAACTATGTAGTTCAATTTCATCAGTACCAGTTTCAATAATACCACTATGAATGACTACATTTGGTTGCTGCATCTTGTAGTTAACACGCCTTTCCATTTTTATTTAACCATAACCACTGTACTTAGACCGGCACAATACCAGTTTGAATGACCATGTTTGCTTGTTGTTAAATGTTAGGCATGTTGCAGTTAGCACACCTTTCAACTTGTTTTGCTTTACTAACGTGCTTAAACCTGCACACTGAAGCTATCTTTTGGAGAATATTTTGTCTGTCATGTGTAATTTTGGTTGATGTTTAGCCTGTTTTGCTTAACATGCTTCTTGATGTACCTACACAGGACAATTTTGGGAATGACTGCTATTTTCCATCGAGGTTAGTTTCATCCCATGGCTTATATCTTCTCACTGTTCAGGATATCCGTAGCTGGTACCATATAGGCCGGCGGCTGATAAGGGACTAATCAGTGAATCGAACTTTTAACTGAATATATCTGCAACCCATTTTTCCTTAGGTTAACTAGGGCCATATGTAATATATTTGAGGCTACATAGCAACATGCACTATACATAATGTCTAAATATGAAATCCTAAGCTACATAGAAACAAGGAAGAGTGTTACATTAATGTTCTAATGATGTCTAGATATACGTAGAAGAGCAGCAACAGCAACATCAACAACATAACCCTATTTGGATACTCAACTTAGCTAGAGGTTAGAGTTAGTTTCTAGCTCATTACTAACCCTGAACTAACTCCATCCAAAGAGTTGTTTGGATGGCAGGGTTAGATTGATAATAAATGTTGTCGGGGGTTGGGTGCGACATATGCCAATGGATGGCTAATCATGGTGGGAGCGAGTAGAACGTCGCCGGTGCCTGGAAGCAGGATGAGGCGTAGACACATACACCGGCGAACTTTACCCAGGTTCGGGGCTCTCCTAGGAGATAACACCCCTAGTCCTGCTCTGCGGGGTCTCCGCATGATCACTAAGGCGCAAGTGAGTACAATGGTGCTCCTCGAGCTGTATGCTAGAGGTGGGAGAAGGCAAGGCTCGCTCTCTCCTCCCCTAGGTATGAATCTAGTCCTAACCGGATGGGAACCCTTTGCATGGGTGCCCTCGGGGGTTTATATAGGCCTACCCCCAGGGGTACAATGGTAATCCGGCCGGGCATAGGGCCCGGCTGTCAGTCTCTCTGGCCGCTGGCTTCTCGTCCGACTGCTGGGGCCTGCCGCCTGGTGGGCCCCGCCGGCTGGTCTGGTACGGAGCCGACATGCCGCCTCTGCCGCTCGCGGGTCCTGCCGGCTACGGATTACTGTAGCCATGTTGCTAATGACGCGTGCTCGGCCGGGGAGGCGTGGCTACGGTCCCGCAGCCTGGTGGGAGATCACTGTAGCCACTCTACATCTTATCTGGTTAATGGTGCGTGGGCCCCTGAGGAAGGACCGGGCCGGCTGCTGGGAGCCGGCCTCCCTCGGGTCCGACTGCTGTGGCTCCCGCTGTCTTCCGAGCTCTCGCTGACCGGTAGGGTCCGTCGTCCTAGGGCCGTACCGATAGGCCATCGTGGGAGCAGGGTTTTGCCTGTCAGGAGTGGCGTCAAGGGCGAAGTGGTAACAGTGCCGTGATGAGCAGAGATCTCCGCTGGCACGAGGCACTATGGCCACGCCCGGCCCCGGATTCGGGGGGATGGGCTACACTATTGCCTCACCCTGTCCTGTCTTCTTTAATGAGGGTGCAGACTTTGAGGGCACCGTGGGCCGACTGCTAGGAGCCGGCCTCTCTGGAGGCCGCCTGCTAGGAGTCGGCCTGTCTTGGAGCCGCCTTCCTGAGCATGGTCGCCTTCTGGCAGTTGGCCGCTCAGCCAGCCGGCCACCAGAAGGCGGCACTTCATCTTGACGTCTTGAGGGGCGCAGCCGGCCCGATGTCTTGAAAGGTTCCGGAACTTGGGTTAGGCTACCCGTGGCCCATTACTCCGACAGTAGTCCCCGAAGCTGGTAAGGTGCCGTGGTTGATGTGCCAAGGAGCCTCAATAGTTTCCTCCTCCAGGTGCTCTGAAAGAAACCTCGTCCGACTCCCGGGAAGCCGGTTGGTGGGAGTTGGATACGTCCAGTCGGATCTTCCTGGAATTTCGAATGCATCGGCGGGAACCAAGTGGCGTGCTGGCTAAGCCTCTCGATCAGCCGCTTGTCGTGGGCACGCCACGTGGTGTCAGCCGGCCGGGCCAGCCTGTGAGCCCACGCGTGTGATGGGACGCCTCAGCAGGCCGGGCCCACCACCACCGGGCCTCGGCACGCGAGTTGATCCGCTGCGGCCAAGGTGGGTGGTTTTTCTCACCCATGGAGTTACTGCGCGCAGTAATTTTGCGCGATGAAGGTGGGGACGTGGGTTCGTGGGCACAGTTAATCCCACGATCCCATGCCCACCCCCTTGGCTTCATAGCCCACAGGATATAAATAGGGGAGGAGAGAGAGCGGCAGAGCACGCGCGCCCATCTACCCCGCCATTGCCTCCTTCTTCTTCCTTTCGCCGCAGCGCCCCCCGAGCTACGCCGGAGTGCTGCGGCAGTTCGCCTCCGTTGAGCCCGTTCGCCCGAGCCTCCTTGCTCCGCCCCATTCTCAGCTTCCTCGCCGCGCCTTTCTTCGTCGAGCTCTCCATGGCGCGTGAGCGAGGAGGGGACTGGGACGGATCCAACATCAACGAGGATCACATAACCTTCCTCTGCGAGACGCGGGGTCTCCCCGGTGCAAGCCACGTGAAAGTGCGCGTGCCGCCAGAGGGAGAGATCTCGTCGACACCGGGTGAGGGCGAGCGGGTCGTCTTTCGCTCGCACTTCATCCGGGGCTTCGGCTTGCCGGCGAGCGACTTCCTTCGCTCATTCCTCGAATTCTACCACCTCCAGCCCAATCACAACACCCCCAACACCGTGATGCTCCTGGCCACCTTCGTCACGATGTGCGAAGGATACCTCGGTGTTCTCCCCACCATCGAGTTGTGGGGAGCCTTCTTCTACACCAATCTGGGAACCTCCGTCCGGGAGGTGGCTGCCCAGTGTGGTGCCTTCGTTGCAGTTCGCCAACCGTCGCTGCAAAACGCCTTCCCTATCATCAAGTTGCCGCAGTCGGTCAAGATGTGGTAGCAATCCTACTTCTACGTGGAGAACGTAGACCCGGCGGCCGACTTCCTCAACCTGCCAGCTTACAAAGCCAGCCCGCCTGCCGAGCCCCGGGCTAGCTGGGGCTCAAAACCAAAGCCGGTGTCGGCAGACGAAGCCGCCGCCATCCAACGGCTCCGGGAGCTGATCAACACCGAAGGCCTCAGGGCGTCTGACCTGCTGGTCGCCTTTGTCGAGCACCGGGTTCTCCCGCTCCAAAGCCGACTGCACCTGATCAGTCGGATGAGCGGGCACCGCGACCCGTGCCGGCTGAGCACCAATGAGATGCCGGCCGTCGAAGTCGCGAGCTTGGTGAACGAGATCTCCAGCCTCAGGCTGGAGGGGTCTTGGAGTTTCGGCAAGCAGCCATATTCTCGCGCCGACCCGCCGCCTACGGTAAGTTTGCCAATTCTCTTTCTGTGATACTTGCCCTAGTCTTGATTTTGGTCTTGATCAGCCGGCCTCCCATCGTCTGAAACAGATCTACATGTCGAA
This sequence comes from Triticum urartu, assembly GCF_003073215.2. Classification (NCBI taxonomy): domain Eukaryota; kingdom Viridiplantae; phylum Streptophyta; class Magnoliopsida; order Poales; family Poaceae; genus Triticum; species Triticum urartu. Next base: position 207,804,269 of record NC_053023.1, on the reverse strand, counting down.
CACGACGGCCGCCCTCGTAGGGGCGGGTGGTGACTACCAGCCGGACCGGGCGGTGAGCGACATGGACGACCCCGACTTGGGGGCAGCCGCCTTGGAGGACACCGCGACAGGCGGCGTTTACGAGGCAGGCGGCTCCAAAGAAGTGGGCATTGAGACCTGGCCTGATGATGATGAAGATGAAGAAGAGCCGTGCCCTGTGCGAGGTGCTGGCAAGGCGGACGCGGGCCCCTCCGTCGAATCGACTGCCCGAGGCAGCACGCGTAAGCGTAAGCAAGGCGCCGGCTTGTTCAGCAGCGCGCCGAAGAAGCCCAAGAATCCAAACGCCGTGACCAGGCGGAAGGAGGCCGCAGCGAAGGCGGCCAAGTACCAGAAGCTCCCCAAGGCGCCCCCTATGGTGTCGGCGTAAGTTTCTTTCCCCTGTGCTTTCCTTCTTATTGATTATTTCTGAACTTCCTTTGCTTTATTTTCTTGATTTTAGGGCTCCGCTCTCTCTCAAGAAGTCGGCCGCCGCCTCCATCGTGAGGTCAGCAGAGACCTCCACCACCACCCGGCGGATCGATCTGGCCACCGACCTCCGGGAGGCGATGGAGCGGAACACGTGGGAGGCGCGTGAGGAGCAGGAAGCCGCCCGCCTGAAGCAGGCGGAAGCTGACAAGGCGGAGGCCGCCGCCTTGAAGAAGCTGGCGGAGGCCGAGGCCGCCGACGCGGCGAAGAAGCGTGCTGAAGAAGCCACGCATCGCCAGTCGGTGGTGTTTGTTGTCCCTCTGAACTCTGCACCGCCACCACCGGAGTTCGTGGCGCAGACTGGGGACGCCGGCGGCAAGCACCCTATTATGGAAAGGGACAGCGGCGACGTCGCCATGCCGGATGTCATCGTGCCCCCGCCACCTCCTTCTGAGGAGGCGTGAGACAAGCAGCCGGTCGACCGGCCGGCGCCACCAGTCGGAAACGAGATGGTGGCGAGCCCGACTCCCGGGGCCGCACACCCTTACGCCGCACCCGCTGGAGGCCGGCACCACAAGCTCCTCGGTCCCGGACACCGAGGCGACCAGCGCCGCGCCCACTGGGTGGGTGTGGGGAGGCGGAACGGGCCCTCTGAACCAGGCAATTCTGGACGTTCAAGCCAAACTCCATGCCGAGGCCGACGCTCTCAAGCTCTGCAACAAGGCATTCCTGGAGTCGTGAGAGGCCATCCGGGTACACTTCTTGCTCCTTTGTTTTTAATTCTTGTACTTCTTCGTGGGGGTGCGCTGGTGCACCCACTGGGTGTAGTCCCCGAGTTTCAGGCCGGCTGCTGAGCAGGCAGCCCGAAACTCTACTTAGCGAGCTCCGAGTGCTAATATATTTGCTGCAGGATCATCATAACCTCCGTGCGGCTGCCTTCAACTCCAGAGTCCAGGAGTTGGATCAACGTGCCGCCGACTTGTCAGAGAGCCGGAGTAAGTCTCCTTCTGTAAGTGCATCTAGTGCCACCCCTAGTTGGTTTTGGAGTATTGACGACAAACCTAGTTGAGGGACTAATGTGTTTGTGAGAATTGCAGGATAACATAGGTAGAAGTCCCTCATTGATTCGGTTTTACTACCAGAGATGACCCCTAAAAATGTATGAAGACATTGAAGTCAAAGGTGGTATATGAAGATATTCACACTTAAGACTATGACAAGAGAAGACACGATATGAAGCCTAAGGAGCTCGAAGACTTAGATCTTTCGTAGTTCTTTTTCTTTTGTGTTGAGTCATAGGAACCACCGTACTGTTAAGTGGGGTCCAAGAGAACCAGTCAGAATGACTGAAGTGATGCCTAAACCAAAAACCTATGTCTTCGAGTGAAGACTATGAGAGCGAATCTTGTCCAGAGTCGGACAAGTCAGCTTTGCTTGTAGCCCAAGTAAAGTTGCCGTGTGAGTTTGAAATCTGACCGTTGGAACACGTGTCAGTTCCTTAGTGACCCAGGGTCATTTCGGACAAATCAGGTCGGGTTGCCAAGTGGCTATAAATAGCCCACTCCGTACGACCATAAATGTGGGCTGCTCCGATTGAAAGTACGGCTTTTGTCGTTTGAGAGCAACCCACCTCGAAGCCTTTGAGAGAGAATTCCTTGCGAGGATAAAAGCCCTAACCACTAGAGCCAGAGAGAATTGGGCATCACTTAAGTCTTCTTGTCTGTGTGATCTGAAGACTTATTACACTTGAGGACTGTGCATCCTCCAGCCGGTTAGACGTCGAGTTCTGAGCATCCAAGAGACATTGTGGATTGCCAGTGAACGAAGTCTGTGAAGGTTTGGGAGTCTACCTTGAAGACTTACCAGAGTGATTGGGCGAGGTCTATGTGACCTTAGCTCAAGGAGAATACGGTGAGGAAGGACTGTGTGTCCTAAGGATTAAATACCTAGCCGCTCCAACCACACGTACAGTTCTCACAGCAACTGGAACTGGTTCAACATATCATTGTCTTCAACGAGTCACTGGTTTCATCTTCACTTCACTTTACTTACTGTTACTCCTTGTGAAGTCATTGTATGTTTGCTCTATCATTTGTCTTCATTGAGTGACTGCGTGTTCTGTTTGGCTTCACAATATCTTCCTACCTGATCCTTACTACCTAGCTGCTATTAGTCTTTGTGCTTTCACTTCATTGAATACTTGACTATGGTTTGCCTAGTGTAGTCTACCTTCCGCTGCATGGTAATAGGTTTAATTTTATCGTTTGTCTTCAAAACTCCCATGTTCTGAAGACTTTCATAAAAATCGCCTATTCACCCCCCTCTAGTCGATATAACGCACTTTCAATTGGTATCAGAGCAAGGTGCTCCCTTGTTCTGTGTGATTCGGTTTAACCACCTGGAGTTTTAGCTATGTCAACTGCAGGGATAATTAAAGTCTCTGCTGTGTGCCCCGTCTTCGATGGAACTGAATATCCCTACTGGAAGAATAAGATGCGCATGCATCTTGAAGCCATTGACGTCGACCTTGGTATGTCGTCGAGAACGGCGTTCCCAAGGCTGGAGAAGGTGTCACTACTGCTGATGTCAAGAAATTCGTTCAACTGGACTCTACTGCCAAGAATATGATCTATGGTCATCTGACCAAAGGACAGTATGGCCGTGTGAGTGCTTTGAAGACATCCAAGCTGGTCTGGGACTGGCTCTCCAAGGTCAATGAAGGCATCTCAACCCAGAGAGATCAGAGAATCAGTGTCCTTCGCAACCTCTTCAACCGCTTCAAGCGAAATGACAATGAGAATGTCCAGCACACATTTGACCGACTCACTGACATCACAAATGAGCTTCAAGCCCTCGGCGCCACTGAGATTACCAAACACGAAGTCGTCAAGACGCTGCTGAGATCACTTGATAGTTCATTTGACATCCTGGCCCTGATGATTCAAGAACGTCCTGATTTCAAGACACTCGATCCGTCTGACATACTTGAGAGGCTCAACACACATGAGTTTCAGCTTTCGGAGAAAAGAGATATCTACGGTCCAAACTATGGGCGAACTCGAGCCTTGAAGGCAAAAGCTGTCTCCTCATCTGAAGAAGAATCTGACAGCAGTTCTGATGATCCTGAAGACATTGGAAGGGAACTTGCTATGCTTGTCAAGAAGTTCCAAAAATTCACCAAGAAGAAAGGCTTCAGAAAGTCTTCCCGATCAAGTTCAAGGAATGATGAAGCTCCTGCTCATGACTACAAGAAGAAAACATGTCACAAGTGCAAGAAACTTGGCCACTTCATCTCTGAGTGTCCACAGTGGGACAATGAGAACAAAAAGAAGAAGAAGAGCAAGGAATATGACTCTGACGACAAGAAGAAGAAGAAGAAGAAATACTCAAAGTCTTCTTCCAAGTCTTCCTCAAAGTCTTCATCACACAAGAAGAGCTCATCTGGCAAGGCACGTGCGTTTGTTGGCAAGGAAATGGATTCAGAGGAGGAGTCTGCTTCTGAGGAGGCGGAGGTGGAGTCTGAGGAGGAATCCTACTCAGGCGTCGCAAGTCTGGCTACAGGATACGTTGCCAAGTCCATCTTCAACACTGAAGACAATGACTTCATCACCGACACCGATGCAAATGACAAGGACTACTCCGCTTCTACCTACTGCTTCATGGCACGCGGTGCCAAGGTAAACACACGCACTACTCACTATCAAACATCTAGTGACGATGACTCTGATTGTGGTTCAAAACCTAGCTACAAAACACTTGCTAAAATTGCAACTGAACAACAGAAAGCTATGGAACATATTCAAAAACTGTTAGACAGAAGCGATGATCTGTTAGGTGCTGAAATGACTCGATCTGAATCCTTAATTGAAGACATAAAAAATCTTCACGTTAAGTATCAGGAACTTGAAAGTCGTCATGAAATCTCTCAACAACTCATGAAAAGCTTTCCTATGATTATCTTCAAAGGAAGCAGGATCTTGAGAAATTGAGAGCGGTTCATGAAGATCTTCAAACAGAAAATGAGTCACTTCGCGCCAAACAGATCAGTCCCGCTCAGGAAGGATTTGAAACACCATGTCTTAAATGCATTGAGCGTGATAATGCTACTTCTGTTGCTGAATGTTCTACTGCTACTGCTGTTGCAATATCTTCAACTGTTGATGAGGTAACTAACCCCTCTGCTGAGGATACCACCGCTATTGCTGATGAGAATGCTAGGTTGAAGACATTGCTTGAAACAGGGATGTACAAAAGTCTTCAAGGGCATCAGACACTATGTGATGTCCTCAAAAAGCAGATTCTGAACCGAAACCCTAGGAAAGAGGGTGTTGGGTTCGTAAGGAAAATGAATGCAGATGGCTCTTACTGGAAACCTGAGCAGTACCCCAAAACCATGTGGGTTGCTGCAAAGGAACCTTCAGCAGATCCATCCAATCTAACTGGCTTCACTTGTGCTAACCCCATTATCATTGATGAATCCTTTGATGCAAACTATATACTGTTTAAGAATCAGAATGGTGAAGTGTTTGCCAGGTACATTGGTACTAACTGCAGGAATGGACCACCTATGAAGAAGATCTGGGTTCCGAAAAGGTGTCTGGAAAATCTTCCTGTGAATGTCTTCATGACACCTCACGTGAAGAAGACAAACCTCAGACCAAAGGCTTCATACGGTCCAAAGGCTTCATACAAACAGAGGACTCACCTGAGTCGCACTAACGCAAATGTTTTGCAGGGAAACCATACTCAGGCATATGAATATGAGAGCGGTTCATAAAACCGCCATGTTCATAAGACCAAGAACTATTCTGCTTATTCTTATGAGTACTATTGTCCGCCTACAAGACTGTTTGCTAGGGCTTCAAAGCCAAAATTCTCAGATGCTGCACTTAGACTTATTGCTTCTAAGCCACCCGTGAAGATGTGGGTGGCTAAGAAAGCTTAACTCTCTTTTGCAGGGAAAGGTCTCCAGCAGAAAACCAAAATCGTCTGACGCTATTGCTGGGGACCTTAAACATCTTGCAGGGCGCAAGATCAAATGCCCAAATGGTCTTACTATGTACTTCGTACCTGAATCGCTTGCTACTCTCCCTATTAGTCCTAACCTGGATCTAAGCTTTCATAACCCACTGGTTCGTCAAATGTTTTTGCTTCACAATGCTCTTGGTGAAGCCTATCCCCCTAACTGCACTGTAGGGTACGACACCAGCGTCTTCAGAATGGATTATTGACAGTGGGTGTACAAATCACATGACTGGCAAAAGAAGTCTTCTTATGGACTTAACCTTACGTCCATCCGACAAGAGCCACATCACATTTGCTGACACTGGTAAAAGTAAGGTATTGGGTCTAGGTAGAGTTGCAATCTCAAGGGATCAACACATGGATAAAGTCATGCTTGTTGAATCCCTTGGCTTCAACTTAATGTCTGTCTCAATGCTTTGCGAATTGAACATGATCATAATGTTTGGAAAATATCGTTGCCTTGTACTAATGGAATCTGACAAGTCTCTAGTGTTTGAAGGGTATCGAAAAGATGATTTGTACGTGGTAGATTTCTCAGTAGGGCCACAGCTTGCAGTATGTCTTCTAGCAAAGGCTTCAGAATGCTGGCTCTGGCATCGGAGGCTTGGACATGCTGGCATGAGGAACCTTCACACCCTTGCGAAGAAGAAGCATGTCATAGGAATCGAGGGCGTCAAGTTCAAGAAAGACCACTTATGCGGTGCCTGTGAAGCAGGGAAGATGACGAGGGCCAAACATCCCTCGAAGACAATCATGACCACTACTCGACCCTTCGAACTGCTTCACATGGATCTTTTTGGTCCCACTCATTACTCAACTATAACTACTACTACTTGCCTCTATGGCTTAGTTATTGTTGATGATTATTCTAGATATACTTGGGTGCACATAATCCTTTACAAGACTGAAGTGCAGGATGTCTTCAGACGCTTCGCCAATCGAGCTATGAACAATTTTAGCGCCAAGATAAAGCACATCAGAAGTGACAATGGCACTGAATTCAAGAACACTGGCCTTGATACATATCTTGATACCTTGGGCATCACACATGAATTCTCAGCCCCGTACACGCCACAGCAGAATGGCGTCATCGAATGCAAGAACAGAACACTAATTGAGATGGCCAGAACAATGCTAGATGAATACAAGACCCCAAGAAAATTCTGGCCCGAAGCCATTGATACTGCATGCCATACAATCAATCGTGTTTATCTTCACAAGCTACTGAACAAGACATCTTATGAGCTCCTCACTGGAAAGAAGCCAAATGTCAGTTACTTCAGAGTATTTGGCGCAAGGTGCTGGATCAAGGACCCACATCACACCTCAAAATTTGCACCAAAAGCACATGAGGGTTTTATGCTTGGATATGGAAAGGATTCGCACTCCTACAGAGTCTTCAATCTCTTTCATTACAAAGTGGTTGAAACAGTGGATGTGCGGTTCGATGAGACCAACAGTTCACAAAGAGAGCAGCTGCCAAATGTGCTAGATGAAGTTCCATCCAGTGAATCAATCAAGCTAATGGGAACTGGAGAAATTATACCTTCTGAAGCTCATCCTGAAGAAGAACTTATCATTTCAGCACCTGATCAACATGAAGACAATGCTCAGCCTAAAGACATTCCTTCCAACAACGACAATGAACAGCAAGAGCAAAGTCTTCGCCCTGTACATCCTCGCGTTGCCAATGAAGTGCAGATTGAAAGAATAATTGATAGCATCAATGCACCTGGTCCACTCACTCGTTCAAGGGCAACTCAGCTAGCAAATTTCTGTGGGCACTTCGCATTCGTCTCAATATCAGAACCCAAGAAAGTTGAAGAAGCCTTCATGGAACCTGAATGGATTCAAGCTATGCAAGAAGAGCTTCAACAGTTTGAGCTGAATAATGTATGGGAACTGGTTAAGCGTCCTGATCCACGGAAGCACAATATAATAGGCACCAAATGGATATACTGCAACAAGCAAGATGAGCATGGTCAAGTTGTCAGAAACAAAGCTCGTCTCGTTGCTCAGGGATATACTCAAGTGGAAGGCATTGACTTCGATGAAACATTTGCTCCTGTGGCTAGACTTGAAGCCATACGCATACTGCTGGCCTATGCAAATCATCATAACATACTTCTATATCAAATGGATGTGAAGAGTGCCTTTCTCAATGGCAAGATTGAAGAAGAAGTGTATGTTGCACAACCGCCTGGCTTTGAAAATCCAAAACATCCTGACATGGTATACAAACTCAACAAGGCACTGTATGGCCTCAAACAAGCCCCTCGGGCCTGGTATGACACACTCAAATACTTCCTGAAGAGCAAAGGCTTCATACCTAGTTCCCTAGATCCCACTCTTTTCACGAAGACATATGATGGTGAACTGTTTGTGTGCCAAATATATGTGGATGACATTATCTTCGGCTGCACCAATCAGAAGTACAGTGAAGATTTTGGATATATGATGCAAGAGCAATATCAGATGTCCATGATGGGGGAGCTGAAGTTCTTCCTCGATCTTCAAATACGACAACAACGCAATGGCATCTTCATATCCCAAGAGAAGTATCTCAAAGATTGCCTGAAGAAGTTCGGTATGCAAGACTGCAAAGGCTTCACAACACCAATGCCAGCCAAACATCATCTGGGTCCTGACAACAATGGTAGAGAGTTCGATCAAAAGGTATACCGCTCCATGATTGGTTCTTTACTTTATCATGTGCATCTAGGCCAGATATTATGCTTAGTGTTTGCATGTGTGCTCGATTTCAAGCGGCACCAAAGGAGTCGCATCACTTAGCTGTGAAGCGAATTCTTCGATATTTGGCTCACACCCCAACTCTAGGATTATGGTATCCAAAGGGCTCAGAGTTTGATCTGGTTGGATTCTCGGATGCTGATTATGCTGGTGACAAAGTTGATCGCAAGTCTACATCAGGCACATGTCACTTTCTGGGACGATCACTTGTATGTTGGTCTTCAAAGAAGCAGAACTGTGTATCTCTCTCCACTGCTGAATCTGAATACATTGCTTCTGGATCTTGCTGCGCTCAGCTTCTGTGGATGAAGCAAACACTCAAGGACTATGGCATTCATCTGAAGCAAGTGCCACTTTACTGCGACAACGAAAGCGCCATCAAGATTGCTAACAACCCAGTTCAGCACTCGAAGACAAAGCACATTGAAATTCGTCATCACTTTCTCAGAGATCATGTTGTGAAGGAAGACATTGATATCATACACATCAACACTGAAGAGCAATTTGCAGATATCTTCACCAAGCCCTTTGATGAGAAGAGGTTTTGCAAGTTACGGTGTGAGCTAAATATCCTGGAATCCTCAAATGTCCTGTGATCAGGCACACATCCTAACCCTTATGCATATTGATGACTTAGATGTGCCACACACACAGTAAAGTATATCTTCAATCAATGAAGACATACATTCTAAGTGTGAATACATTAATGTGGAATTTGACTTCGAAGCGCCACGATAATTGTGCGCCGTGTCTGGGTCTAATACTTCCTATACGGTGGGTAACGCCACCACCAAACGTTCTATTTTGAAGTGTTTCACTCATGGCGTTAGCTTGCAATGTCTTCACATTTGGTTTGGCTTCGATCTCAACATATTTTCATGATTATCTTCACTATGTTGATTATATATATATATATATATGCTAGTGTTCTGTCCTCTACAACATTCACTTATAGCTATGTCTTCGTGTTGAATCTTTTGAACTAAGTGAATGTGATCGGACCCTAACCTCTCTATGCTTTCTATCTCAAACTCTATCTCTCCAAGTCATATGCATTCTATTGAAACTGTCGAATGTCTTCTCTACGTCCTTGTCAGCAGAAGATACAGAGACAACCATTAAGTCCGTTTTCAATGCTCATTCCTCCACATGAAATCCGGAGAAGTAGGAACGACCACCCGACAATCCAGGCGTGCGTGGGACGTGGAACAAACCCCAAAATTCCGCATAATGGCCACGTGTTCCTCAGATGCGAATCGCCAGGGGCACCTGTGTAATAGCACAGTGCCGCCCCTGTGCCTATAAATACACACTCACAGCGGTCATTATCTCTTCTTCCACCCTCGCACGAACCCTAGCGCCACCGCTAGCTCTCGACGATGCCGGTGACGAAGCGCTTCGCTGCCGCAACCTCTCCGACGCCGTCTTCACGCCGACCGCGGACATCGTCCTCTCCGCCCTCGCTGTAGGTGTCCTCCGTCACCAAGTTAGGGCACGGAAGAGTGAACTGCTCGGCCTCATCTCCCACTCCGTCTAGCAGTTCTCAGTGTGGTAAATAAAACTCCCTTTTTACAGCACCGTTGATCCTATTGATCTGTCACTTTCTACCACAAGCAGTTTCTGATTCACACAAGCTAGATCTCTCTCATACTGCATCTCATAACATGCCTAGTATATTCACTTGTGCTTCACAAAGTAGTTAGATTCCTCACTTGTACTGATCTGTGGATTCGTACAAATCTGGAACCAACTTCTTATCTATGAGTGAATGTCTTCACACGATGAGGTCAATGTCTTCTAAACAGATTTATCTTCAAAATCTTCTGAGAATGCATATGACCTCTTCCCCTTCCCTTGCACCTTAATGCTGTCACAGGTACATGTCCGTGGGAGAATCCTTTGTTTCTCAGTCTGCATTCATTTGCAGAATTCTTACAGCAACACATAAATTCTCCCGAAGCCAGTTCCTGTTAGTCCAGCAAACGAAAACCTTTGAAGCCTTTGAACGTCTTGAGGCCTTTCAAGTTAAAGTTTATGGCCTCAAAGAAAGCAGCAAGGAAGGGTGGCAGAAAGCGTCGTGGTGAGACCTCCAGAGATCTGCCAGATGAACTCTCAGAAATGTACAAGACAGATCCTGAAGAGGATTACAGTCAGCGCAAGACCCGAATCCAATGGATTCGAAGATATTGGGCAGAACAATGGTTCAAATACAGATTTGTGACCCAGGAGTATGCTGAGAAAAATGCCATCAAGAGACCGTGGGGAGACATCCTATTCAAGAATCTTCTACCCAGGTCCAGAGATGAAGCCATTGCTCAAGGCTTCTATCCATGCATGGTCCGTGGACCACAGCCTGCTGATGCACACTCATCGTCACTGCTATGGTGTCGTGACGACAATCTGTTCAAGCGCAACTTCCAGTTTGCTCAGAACTCCGCGAAGCAGAACAAGAAGACTTTTGGGTTAGAGTTCAACCCTGGTCCCTCGTCTCCAAGGGCAGATGGCACACGACATGCAGAACCCAATGTCATCGGTCCTTTCGCCAACCTTGAAGGCCTCATCACCTACATCTTGGTTCAAGGGACTGCAGTGAATGAGCCTGCAGCTGACACTGAGTCTGATGACGCGCCTGCAGTGCCGAAGCCGAAGCAGTTGAAGAAGCCAAAAGCTTCAAAACCGGCCTCTCACCAAAAATCTCAAGGGCGAAGCCATTGGCAACTGCACCTCCTGAAGACAGTGTGCAGTCTGAAGACTTATCACGCGTCTCCAAGCCCCAGAAGGCCAAGATGCCTCTGTCTCACACTGGCAAAGAGCTAACAGTTGCTGCCATTCTGCGCAACGACGATATTGATCTGTCAAATGATGAAGATCTTGCAGATGACGCTCTTGAGCAACTCACCAAGAGCAAAGAAGAAGCAGAAATCTTCAATGATCTGCCTCTCTTTGATGTCACCATCATCCACAACTTCATTGATGAGTGGTTTGACACGCCCAACATCAGCTTTGAAGATCTGCAGCTACCCATTGGCCTCAGTGTCGCTTTCCAAGGCGCCATTGCTTCAGAACTTGCTATTGCCCAACACATTGTTGAACTGAAGCAGAAAATTGACTATGAAAAGGCTCAGTTCAAGAAGCATATGGCCAAGCTCAGCGTGCAAGAAGTGAAGAACTTCAAGACAATGATGCACGAGCTCAAGGAAGCCTTTGTGAAGAAGCGTGCAGAAGCTCAGGGTTCGCGTGAGCGCATGAAGACTCTGGCTGACAGATGTGTGCAAGCCTATAATGAGGCTGAGAAGCGCAAGGCACTTGGGCGTCCTAGCATCGACCCCAGGATGGCTGCAAAGAAGAAGAAGCCTGCTACGGATGAACCTGATGCACCAAGACAAGAAGCAGTTCCGATTGTCTTCCCAACAAGAATGACTGGCTCGAAGCCAAAGAGCCGGTCAACAGCTTCAGAGCTCAAGAAGACAAGAACTGCTGAGGCTGAAGCCAGGAAGAGGAAACACTCTGAAGCCTCTCCTAGTGCCCCCACCAAGAAAAAGAGAAAGACCAAGAAAGCTCGGGCTGCTCCCACAGAGCCCTTGGTAGTTGAACCCATTTCTATGGTTCATCCTGACGCAGAACGTCAACTGACAGTTCATGAGCCTGCTTCCACAGAGGCTCCTGAAGCTGAAGACATTCCAGCAGCTGATCCCATCACTGCTGAAGACATTGGTCATCATGACAATGTAGAAGATGATGCAGTCCTTCCTCAGTTTGAAAACAGCAAACTCATCAGCATTGGTCGTCCATTGATGCCAATTGCACAGGATGCTTCATGGGCGGATCGCCCACAAGAGGAAGAAGACTATGAGGCCCAGCCCACTCAAACTCCACAGGCATCGTCTGTGCTCCGCAGGCTTCGCAAAGGTCCAAGGCCTCAAGTCTCTGCTGAAGACATTCCGGCTGCATCAGCCGCAGAAGAAGTACCACAAGATCCCACTCCCCTGTTCCACCAAGAAGCAGTTCTCCAGGAGAACGTGCCTGTGACCGACCCTCCAGCTAGTCAAGTGGAGGATGAAAATCTTGAGGCTGCCACAACCAACAATGAAGCTAATGTGGAGCCCTCCCCAGCAAAAGCTTCAGAAGACAGCGAAGCCATTGATCCCGCCACTTCTGTTCCTGAGTCTGCTGCCGGTCCCCAATTCAACTATCATGTTGAGCACAGGCCTCAGGTCCAGAAGCCAATTCCAAGATTGCCAAGGTTTCCAGGTCCTGCATCAGCACCTGGCTCCTTTAACATCAATGGCTTCAGGGCAGACAACATGTTCTTCAATAGCTCCAGGAACCCCTACTCAAGGGAAAGGATATCATCTGATCGGTTCTGGAGCTATCCTCAGCGAAGCTATTACTCTTGCATTCTTTACAACCAAGGTCACATCTTCCCACACAAGCGCCTTGACGTTGAAGCTATAGCTGGTCTGCCCTGTCTAGAAGAAGCGTTGGATTGCTTCAAGCAAGTGGGTCTGCTACAGTTTGTTACTAATGAAGAGCATTGGAATGAAGAGCTGCTGCTACAATTCTATGCCACACTTCACATCAAAGGGTACAGCAGAGATCCGAAGACTTGGGTCCTGGAGTGGATGACTGGAAACATTCATCACGAAGCCAATGCATTTGACATCATTGAGCTCACTGGCTTGCCCACTCCTGGAGATCTCTTCGAGCAAGGATGTCAGCTGCATGCTGAAGCTATTGAGAGCATCTTTCAGCGGCCAGAACCTGATATGAGTCAAATGCTCAGCATGATGAAGCCATTGCCCCAAGATGCTATGTATCGCATAGAGTTCTTCGTTGAAGACCTTGAGTACCTGCCCAGAACCATCTATCACATCATCCGACGAACTCTCTGGCCTATCAAAGGGCACTCTCCAAATGCCAAGCTTCAGGATGCAATGAAGACTTTGGTCTTCTATATACTTCATGGCAAATGCTTCAATGCACAGGACTTCTTCATACGCCAACTTGCTGCATCAGGCCTTGATCTGTTTGGTTTGAAGTTCTACGCCCCTTGGGTCATGCAGCTGATCAAGCTACACTCCGCCATCTCGTATCAGCCCTCAGTCCGCAACCATCGGATCTTCTTGCTTGACGTGGACATGTCTACTGAAGCCATATATTCTGAGCCTGCCAAGTAACCTCTAAGTCTTCAGAATGCAGACCATCAGAGTTTTACTCAGAACGTTGAAGGTGTTGAAGCAGTTTCTCGGGTGTATCCTTTGGCTGGCACTGCACGTGCACCACACCCTGCTTCCACTGAAGCCACTGACAGTGCCACTGCTCCAAGACCCAAGAAGCGCACTCGTGTTCTCAATGACCGAGAGCTTCTTGTGGCTCTACATCAGAAACAGGATAGGCATCATGACTGGCTGAAGCATCAGATGAAAAGCCTCTGGGTGGATGTTAATCGCACTCGAAATCTTGCCACCAAGAATGCTTTAGTTACCCATGAAACCTGTCGCCGCACATGGAAAGGGCTCACGATGATGTGTTCTGAAGCTGATCTTCGAGAGGATGGCTTCACTGAGAGATTCAAGTTTGACTCCACACCTTCTCGAAGGGCTGTGCTGCTAGGAACTCCATCACTTGAAGACTCTGAGTTCTCTTCCTCTGCTGCCACAGTGACTGCCAGAATTATTGAGGAATAAGATGATGCTACTTGATCGCCACCTCCTTCAGCACATCCAAGCTCTTCTGCACCGCCAAACAACACCAACAACCCTGATACTTCACCTACTCCTCATGGGAATGAGTAGAGGCTCTATGTCTTCAAACCTTTTTGGTCATTACTGACAAAAGGGGGAGAAGCATATGAGATTGATAGTCTTCAAGCGGGTCCATATGGGCGGGTGCTTTATATTTTGCTTCGTGCTTACAACTCTCGTTTTTGCTACATTTGGTTCTTATGAGTTGTAACACTTAAACCAGATGGTCGTCTGCTACTTATTTGCCACCTTGTTTTGCGAAGATAAATTCCGCATGTGCGACGATAAATTCCGCACTTAGCTCATTCTGCAGACGTCCATTTTCCATTATGCATGTCATTATCTTCATATACTTTCACATGCATAGTGGATTGTTATCATAAGTTGAAGTGGATCTCCACAAGTACAACCTGCCATGTGCATTTGCATTCCAAAAGCAAATTAACTTATATGCACATCTTCAGGGGGAGCCCTTGCAACTTATGAAGACAATTCCTTATCCTTTACAATTTCACAGATTATATTTCCCGTTGAAAACTTCAACTAGTTTGTCATCAATCACCAAAAAGGGGAAGATTGTAAGTGCATCTAGTGCCACCCCTAGTTGGTTTTGGAGTATTGACGACAAACCTAGTTGAGGGACTAATGTGTTTGTGAGAATTGCAGGATAACACAGGCAGAAGTCCCTCATTGATTCGGTTTTACTACCAGAGATGACCCCTAAAAATGTATGAAGACATTGAAGTCAAAGGTGGTATATGAAGATAGTCAAACTTAAGACTATGACAAGAGAAGACACGATATGAAGCCTATGGAGCTCGAAGACTTAGATCTTTCGTAGTTCTTTTTCTTTTGTGTTGAGTCATAGGAACCACCGTACTGTTAAGTGGGGTCCAAGAGAACTAGTCAGAATGACTGAAGTGATGCCTAAACCAAAAACCTATGTCTTCGAGTGAAGACTATGAGAGCGAATCTTGTCCAGAGTCGGACAAGTCAGCTTTGCTTGTAGCCCAAGTAAAGTTGCCGTGTGAGTTTGAAATCTGACCGTTGGAACACGTGTCAGTTCCTTAGTGACCCAGGGTCATTTCGGACAAATCAGGTTGGGTTGCCAAGTGGCTATAAATAGCCCACCCCCTACGACCATAAATGTGGGCTGCTCAGATTGAAAGTACGGCTTTTGTCGTTTGAGAGCAACCCACCTCGAAGCCTTTGAGAGAGAATTCCTTGCGAGGATAAAAGCCCTAACCACTAGAGCCAGAGAGAATTGGGCATCACTTAAGTCTTCTTGTCTGTGTGATCTGAAGACTTATTACACTTGAGGACTGTGCATCCTCCAGCCGGTTAGACGTCGAGTTCTGAGCATCCAAGAGACATTGTGGATTGCCAGTGAACGAAGTCTGTGAAGGTTTGGGAGTCTACCTTGAAGACTTACCAGAGTGATTGGGCGAGGTCTATGTGACCTTAGCTCAAGGAGAATACGGTGAGGACTGGGTGTCCTGAGCTGCGTGTTCAGGACTGGGTGTCCGGGACTGTGTGTCCTAAGGTTTAAATACCTAGCCGCTCCAACCAGACGTACAATTGTCATAGCAACTGGAACTGGTCCAACAAATCATTGTCTTCAACGAGTCACTGGTTTCATCTTCACTTCACTTTACTTACCGTTACTCCTTGTGAAGTCATTGTATGTTTGCTCTATCATTTGTCTTCACTGAGTGACTGCGTGTTCTGTTTGGCTTCACAATATCTTCCTACCTGATCCTTACTACCTAGCTGCTATGGTTTGCCTAGTGTAGTCTACCTTCCGCTGCATGGTAATAGGTTTAATTTTATCGTTTGTCTTCAAAACTCCCATGTTCTGAAGACTTTCATAAAAATCACCTATTCACCCCCCTCTAGTCGATATAACGCACTTTCACCTTCTTTCTCTGCGGGGGCGCGCTGGCGCACCCGCGGGCTGTAGTCCCCGAGATTCGGGCCGACTGCTGAGCAGTCGGGCCAGATCTTCCTGGCAACCTCATCTTTCTTTGTTGACTGTTATCATCTCTTTATTTTTCTAATTTTTGCAGAGGCCAACGCCACCCTTCAACAGCAGCTGGGCGAAGCCAACGCCCCGCTTCATGCCAAGGAGGTGGACTGCAGCAAGCTAGCTGAAGAGCACGACCGGCTTGTCGCGCAACTGGCGGAATAGAAGGAGCTCCTCAAAAAGGCCCAGTAGGAGGTGGAGGACAAGGAGAGCAGACTCCTTGCTGAGTTCACGATCGAGCGCTCCGCCTGGACCGACAAGGAGTCGATGCTGACTTCTGGCTTTCATGCGATCGAGGACATAGTCGATGGTGAGCTTCCCTCTTTTTCCTTCTTTGAGCTGCCGGCTGTTGGTTGAGCCGACTTCTTGTCTTTACTTTTGGCTTTTTGCTTTCTGTCTTGGCAGACTTCTTCCCTGGTCACTCGGATGCCGCCAACCAGGCCATTGAAGCTGATCGCGAAGGACGGAGGGCGGACGGTGCACAGATCGCCGCCAACGCCCCCCGAACCCTTAACGAGCAGATCCTGAGCATCGAGGGCTGTCTTCGGCCGGCTCACCGGATGCTGCGCCGGCTTCAGCGTGTCGGCACCCAGGAGATCGCCGCCCTGTGGTCTGACATGCCGGCACCGCGCACTCCTAGTCGGACTGCCGACCGGCTGGATGTGGCGGCCGGCCGTCTTGAGGCCTGGAAGGGCTCCTCGGCCCAGGCTAGAGCACGCCGGGCCTTGGAGTTCGTCAAGGCGTGGTACCCTGGGCTGAGTCTAGCCCAGTTAGCCACGTTCCGGCTGCAGGCTCAGGAGGATTTGGCGGTCGTGGAAGATGAACTCGCCAAGTGCACGGCGTCAATCGCCGAGTACACCGACATTAGCATCTTCGTCCCGGAGCGGGTTGAGGACGGCACCGAGGCGCCGCCGGAATGGTTCGGGTTGAACCCGGAAGACGGCGAGGACTCGGCGGAGGTGATCGACTCCAGCAGCGAGGAAGAGGGCGAGGCGGAGGAGGAAGGCGAAGAGGAGGCGCCAGAGGTCGGAGTGGGCGGCCAGCCCCAGCTCGACCGCGCCTCAACCAATGAGCTGATAACCCACAAGTATAGGGGATCGCAACAGCTTTCGAGGGTAGAGTATTCAACCCAAATTTATTGATACGACATAAGGGGAGCCAAAGAATATTCTCAAGTATTAGCAGCTGAGTTGTCAATTCAACCACACCTAGAAACATAGTATCTGCAGCAAAGTGTTTAGTAGCAGAGTAATATGATAGTGATGGTAACGGTAACAAAAGAGTAATGAAAGCAAAGTAATGTTTTTGGTATTTTGTAGTGATTGTAACAATAGCAACTGGAAATTAAATAAATGTAAACTAGTATATGGAAAGCTCATAGGCATTGGATCAATGATGGATAATTATGCCGGATGCGGCTCATCATGTAACAGTCATAACATAGGGTGACACAGAACTAGCTCCAATTCATCAATGTAATGTAGGCATGTATTCCGAATATAGTCATACGTGCTTATGGAAAAGAACTTGCATGACATCTTTTGTCCTACCCTCCCGTGGCAGCGGGGTCCTTACGGAAACTAAGGGATATTAAGGCCTCCTTTTAGTAGAGAACCGGAACAAAGCATTAGCACATAGTGAATACATGAACTCCTCAAACTACGGTCATCACCGGTAAGTATCCCGATTATTGTCACTTCGGGGTTAACGAATCATAACACATAATAGGTGACTATATACTTGCAAGATAGGATCTAGAACTCTCATATATTGATGAAAACATAATAGGTTTAGATCTGAAATCATGGCACTCGGGCCCTAGTGACAAGCATTAAGCATAGCAAATTCATAGCAACATCAATCTCAGAACATAGTGGATACTAGGGATCAAACCCTAACAAAACTAACTCGATTACATGGTGAATCTCATCCAACCCATCACCATCCAGCAAGCCTACGATGGAATTACTCACGTATAGCGGTGAGCATCATGAAATTGGTGATGGAGGATGGTTGATGATGACGACGGTGACGAATCCCCCTCTCCGGAGCCCCGAACGGACTCCAGATCAGCCCTCCTGAGAGGTTTTAGGGCTTGGCGGCGGCTCCGTACCGTAAAACACAATGATTTCTTCTCTCCTATTTTTTTCTCCCCGAAAGCAATTATATAGAGTTGGAGTTGGAGTCGGGGGGTTTCCAGGGAGCCCACGAGGTAGGGGGCACGCCCTAGGGGGGCGCCCCCACCCTCGTGAGAAGGGTGTGGGCCCCCTGGTCTTCATCTTTGGAGAGGATTTTTTATTATTTATTGTAAGGTATTCCATGGAGTTTCAGGTCATTGCGAGAACTTTTGTTTCCTGCACATAAAATATCATCATGGCAATTCTGCTGAAAACAGCGTTAGTCCGGGTTAGTTCCATTCAAATCATACAAGTTAGAGTCCAAAACAAGGGCAAAAGTGTTTGGAAAAGTAGATACGACGGAGACGTATCAACTCCCCGAAGCTTAAACCCTTGCTTGTCCTCAAGCAATTCAGTTAACAAACTGAAAGAAATAAAGAAAAACTTTTACAAACTCTGTTTGCTCTTGTTGTTGTAAATATGTCAAGCTAGCATTCATGTTTTCAGCAAAGATTATAACTAACCACATTTGCAATAATTCTCAGGTCTCATGATTACTCATATCAATAACATAATCAACTAACAAGCCATAATAATAAATCTCGGATGACAACACTTTCTCAAAACAATCATAATATGATATAACAAGATGGTTTCTCGCTAGCCCTTTCTGAGACCGCAAAACATAAATGCAGAGCACCTTTAAAGATTAAAGACTGACTAGACATTGTAATTCATGGTAAAAGAGATCCAATCACAGTCACACCCAATGTAAACTAACAACAATGAATGCAAATGACAGCTGCCTTCTCCAGCTAGTGCTTTTTAATAAGAGGGTGATGACTCAACATAAAAGTAAATAGATAGGCCCTTCATAGAGGGAAGCAGGGATTTGTAGAGGTGCCAAAGCTCGGTTTTAAAATAGAGGTGAATAACATTTTGAGCGGTATACTTTCATTGTCAACATAACAACCAAGAGATGGCGATATCTTCCATGCTACACACATTATAGGCGGTTCCCAAACAGAATGGTAAAGTTTATACTCCCCCTCTACCCAGAAACATCAATCCATGGCTTGCTCGAAACAACGAGTGCCTCCAACATACACCAGGTCCCAGGGGGAGTTTTGTTTGCAATTATTTTGATTTAGTTTGCATAAAGCATGGGACTGGGCATCCCGGTGACCAGCCCTTTATCTCGTGAGTGAGGAGCGGAGTCCACTCCTCTTGAGAATAACCCGCCTAACATGGAAGATACAGACAGCCCTAGTTGATACATGAGCTATTCGAGCATACAAAATAGGATGATTATTTGAAGGTTTAGAGTTTGGCACATACAAATTTACTTGGAATGGCAGGTAGATACCGCATATAGGAAGGTATAGTGGACTCATGTGGAATAGCTTTGGGGTTTAAGGAGTTTGGATGCACAAGCAGTATTCCCGCTTAGTACAGGTGAAGACTAGCAAAAGAGTGGGAGCGACCAACTAGAGAGCGACAACAGCCATGTACATGCATTAAAATTAATGAACATTGGATGCAAGCATGAGTAGGATATAATCCACCATGAACATAAATATCGTGAAGGCTATGTTGATTTGTTTCAACTACATGCGTGAACATGTGCCAAGTCAAGTCACTTAAATCATTCAGAGGAGGATATCACCCTATCATACCACATCATAACCATTTTAATAGCATGTTGGCACGCAAGGTAAATCATTATAACTCATAGCTAATCAAGCATGGCACAAGCAACTATGATCTCTAATTGTCATTGCAAACATGTTTATTCATAACAAGCTGAATCAAGAACGATGAACTCATCAAATTTACAAAAACAAAAGAGGTCGAGTTCATACCAGCTTTTCTCATCTCAGTCAGTCCATCATATATCATCATAATCGCCTTTCACTTGCACAACCGAACGATGTGAATAATAATAAGAGTGCACGTGCATTGGACTAAGCTGGAATCTGCGAGCATTCAATAAACAGGAGAAGACAAGGCAATATGGGCTCTTTTGTCAGATAAACAATAATGCATGTAAGAGCCACTTCAACAATTTAATCATGGTCTTCTCCTACTGACCCCCAAAGAAAAGAAATAAAACTATTTACACGGGAAAGCTCCCAACAAGCAAAAGAAGAACGGGAAATATTTTTGGGTTTTCTTTTTAATTACTACTACAAGCATGGAAAGTAAATTAATTAAAAGCTACAACTAATTTTTTGGTTTTTTCTTAAGGTTTATCAAACACACAAGAAGAAACATAAAAGGAAATAAACTAGCATGGATGGTACAATGAAAAAGTATGAGCACCGACATCTGGCAATGAGTGTGTGTGAACATAAATGTAATGTCGGTGAGAAATACATACTTCCCCAAGTTTAA
The DNA here is from genome assembly GCF_003073215.2 of Triticum urartu. Taxonomy (NCBI): domain Eukaryota; kingdom Viridiplantae; phylum Streptophyta; class Magnoliopsida; order Poales; family Poaceae; genus Triticum; species Triticum urartu. The sequence goes on along the minus strand of NC_053023.1, from coordinate 207,783,771 downwards.
GCTTTTGGCCTAAGTTGGTCTATGGCCACGGCTGGCCTGGCTGATATCCATAATAATAGTTGTTGGGGTCGTACTGTGATGAGGAAGAAGAAGGCTCCGAACTGATAGTTAGATTGTCGTGAAGGATCAAATTGTGGTTCCGGTTCTGGCTCCTCGGCTGGTGCAGGGTTCCGGTAGGCGTGGATAGCCATCAACGGAACAAGGTACTTGCCTACAGTCAAATCAAACAAAGTAGGAGCAGGCAAGGTAATGGTCTCAAGATGATGTTTATTAAAGAACAATTGATATTTAAGCTCTCCTGCCCTATTCTTAACAATAAAATCATGTGCCACCATACTTTTATAATCTAAATAAATACGAGGCAACACTTTTTCCTCCTTCTCAGCATGCCTAATAGGAATGTTAAAATGTGCAGCTAGGCGTGTAGCATAGATGCCTCCAAAGATGGGACCCTTAGTGCGGTTCATACTTAAGTGTCTAGCAATAATGCCGCCCATACTAAAAGTGTTATCACTGTATAGACCTCGGAGCAAAATAATAATATCGGGGATACTAAGGTTTCCACAGTTTCCGCGACCAATTAAGCAACGACTAGCAAATAATGCAAAGTAACATAAGACAGGAAAATGTATTCTAGTGATTCGTGCATCCGAAACCTTCCTAGTTTCCCCTACAGTGATAGTATTAATAAATCCCTCCACATCATCATGATGTGGTTCTTCTGTCTTGCTCCCAAAAGGGACTAAACAAATCCGACAAAAATCATAAAGTGACATCTCCTTATGCTCATCATATAAATGAAACTCCACCATAGGTGGTGAGTTCCTAGAATGAAAATGAAAGTTTTGCACAAAGGTATTTGTGAGCAAGAGATACTGATCGTATTGGTCGTGGAGGAAAGCGGTGAGGCCTGCATTATGAGCCAACTCATGAAAATCTTCGTAAATCCCGGCCGCTCTCAAGAAATCCTCAGAAGGCCATTCACACGCCCGAACCTCCGCGGTGTGCGGCAAATTATACTTGGGCTTCGGTGCCTTTTCCTTCGAGCTTTGGCTCGATGAGCCCCTCAATAATCTCCTCATCATTTTCTGAAAAATTCTGAAATTTTTAGTAACTTCAAAATAAAAGTAAACCAAACTCAATAATATTGATAGCAACTACTCCTATAAGTGCCTAGGGCCTATATCATGCATCAAAACTACTTTTGACCATATAAATTTGACATGCAAGCTCAAGAACAGGGTCACCTAAGCAACACAAATTTGCAATGAATAAAGCACTAGAACAAAAACTAATTGGACCAATGGAGGAGTCACATACCAAGGAACAATCCCCCCAAGCAGTTTTGTGAGAGGTGCTTTGAGCAAGGAGATCAGAAATGGTAGCAAAACGAGCTTGGACTCGGGTTTGAGTTGGTTTTTCGTGTTTGGGGCAGGAAGATGAAGTGTGTGGCTGAAAGAATAAGTGGAGGAGGGCCACCATGGGCCCACGAGGTAGGGGGCGCGCCCTAGGGGGGTGGGCGCGCCCTCCACCCTCGTGGCAAGGTGGTTGCCCCCTTGGTGTGTTCTTTGTTCCATAAATCCTCAAATATTCTCTAAAAAATCATATTTAATTTTCAGGGCATTTGGAGAAATTTTATTTTTGAGATATTTTTATATTGCACGGATAATCAGATAACAGACAGAGAATTATTTATGTTTACCTTTTTTCAACTAAATAACAGAAAGTAAAAGTGGGGTACAAAAGGTTGTGCTTCTAGTTTCATCCATCTCATGCTCGTCAAAAGGAATCCACTAACAAGGTTGATCAAGTCTTCTTAACAAACCCATTCCGATTAACATGAAACCGGAGAAATTTCGAATAACACTAGGTTACCTCAACGGGGATATGCACATCCCCAATAATAAGTATATCATATTTCTTCCTGACAGTAGGAAGAGGAAATTCAAAACCTCCAAATATAATCGATGGAATTTTTCCGATAGAATTGATACTATGAACTTGAGGTTGTTTCCTCGGAAAGTGTACCATATGCTCATTACCATTAACATGAAAAGTGACATTGCCTTTGTTGCAATTAATAACAGCCCCTGCAGTATTAAGAAAAGGTCTTCCAAGAATAATAGAGATACTATCGTCCTCGGGAATATCAAGAATAACAAAGTCCGTTAAAATAGTAACATTTGCAACCACGACAGGCACATCCTCACAAATACCGACAGGTATAGCAGTTGATTTATCAGCCATCTGCAAAGATATTTCAGTAGGTGTCAACTTATTCAAATCAAATCTACGATATAAAGAGAGAGGCATAACACTAACACCGGCTCCAAGATCACATAAAGCAGTTTTAACATAGTTTCTTTTAATGGAGCATGGTATAGTAGGTACTCCTGAATCCCCAAGTTTCTTTGGTATTCCACCCTTAAAAGTATAATTATCAAGCATGGTGGAAATTTCAGCTTCTGGTATCTTTCTTTTATTTGTAACAATATCTTTCATGTACTTAGCATAAGGATTCATTTTAAGCATATCAGTCAATCACATACACAAAAATATAGGTCTAATCATTTCAGCAAAGCGCTCAAAATCCTCATCATCCTTTTTCTTGGATGGTTTGGGAGGAAAAGGCATGGTTTTCTGAACCCAAGGTTCTCTTTACCATGTTTCCTAGCAACAAAGTCTTTCTTATCATAACATTGATTCTTTGATTGTGGGTTATCAAGATCAACATCAGGTTCAATTTCTACATCATTATCATTACTAGGTTGAGCATTATTATGAACATCATCATTAACATTTTCATTAGGTTCATGTTCATTACCAGATTGAGTTTCAGCATCAGAAATAGAAATATCATTTGGATTATCAGGTGGTTCAACAATAGGTTCACTAGAAGTTTGTGCAGTTCTATCATTTTTCTTTTTCTTCTTTTTTGAAGAACTAGATGCATCAATTTTATTTCTCTGAGAATCTTGCTCAATTCTCTTAGGGTGGCCTTCAGGATACAAAGGTTCCTGAGTCATTCTACCAGTTCTAGTAGCCACTTTAACAACATAATCATTTTTCTTACTATTCATCTCATTGAGCAATTCTTTTTGAGCTTTAAGTACTTGTTCTACTTGAGTGGTAACCGTAGAAGCATGTTTGCTAACAGGTTTAAGTTCACCTCTAATATTAGCCATATAATCACCTAAATATTTAATCATATCAGCATCTTGTTTTAATTGTCTACCAAAATAAGCATTGAAGTCTTCTTGCTTAAACATAAAATTATCAAACTCATCCAAGCATTGACTAGCAATTTTAGTAGGAGGGATTTCAGCTTTATCATATCTATAAAGAGAATTTACCTTTACTACCTGTGTCAGGTTATCGAGGTCTGGAGGTTCTTCAATAAATAAAGGATTAAGATCATATATTTCTTCATCAGGCGGTAAATTGAGACCATGTATTTCTTCAATAGGAGGTAAATTCTTAACATCTTCAGCTTTAATACCTTTTTCTTTCATAGATTTCTTTGCCTCTTGCATATCTTCAGGACTGAGAAATAGAACACCTCTCTTCTTCGGAGTTGGTTTAGGAATAGGATCATTAATTGGAGCAGGAGCTGCCTCAGGAGCTGGCTCAGGAGGTGCCCAATTATTTTCATTTGTCAACATATTATTCAATAAGATTTCAGCTTCATCCGGTGTTCTTTCCCTGAAAAGAGAACCAGCACAACTATCCAGGTAATATCTGGAAGCATCGGTTAGTCCATTATAAAAGATATCAAGTATTTCATTTTTCTTAAGAGGATGATCAGGCAAAGCATTAAGTAACTTGAGAAGCCTCCCCCAAGCTTGTGGGAGACTCTCTTCTTTAATTTGCACAAAGTCGTATATTTCCTTTAAAGCAGCTTGTTTCTTATGAGCAGGGAAATATTTAGCAGAGAAGTAATAAATCATATCCTAGGGACTACGCACACAACCAGGATCAAGAGAATTAAACCATATCTTAGCATCACCCTTTAATGAGAACGGAAATATTTTAAGGATATAAAAGTAGCGAGATCTCTCATCATTAGTGAACAGGGTGGCTATATCATTTAATTTAGTAAGATGTGCTACAACAGCTTCAGATTCATAGCCGTGAAAAGATCAGATTCAACCAAAGTAATTATATCAGGATCAATAGACAATTCATAATCCTTATCAGCAACACATATAGGTGAAGTAGCAAAAGCAGGGTCAGGTCTCATCCTAGCATTTGGAGATTGCTTATTCCATTTAGCTAATGACCTTTTGAGTTCATATTTATATTTGCAGGCTAAAATAGCTAAAGAAGCATCTTGATCAAATAAATAACCCTCAGGAATAACAAGTGATTCTTCATCATCACTTTCATCTTCATAATCAGATTCAATATTTTCAATATCTCTAGCCCTAGCAAGTCATTCCTCTAGAAAATCACTAAGTGGCATAGTAGTATCAGGCATAGAGGTAGTTTCATCATAAGTATCATGCATAGCAGAAGTAGCATCATCAATAACATGCGACATATCAGAACGAATAGCAGAAGCAGGTGTAGGTGTCGCAAGCTTACTCATAACAGAAGGTGAATCAAGTGCAGAGCTAGATGGCAGTTCCTTACCTCCCCTCGTAGTTGAGGGATAGATCTTGGTTTTTGGATCTCTCAAGTTCTTCATAGTGTCCAGCAGATATAAATCCCAAGTGACTCAAAGAATAGAGCTATGCTCCCCGGCAACGGAGCCAGAAATTAGTCTTGATAACCCACAAGTTTAGGGGATCGCAACAGCTTTCGAGGGTAGAGTATTCAACCCAAATTTATTGATTCGACACAAGGGGAGCCAAAGAATATTCTCAAGTATTAGCAGCTGAGTTGTCAATTCAACCACACTTGGAAACTTAGTATCTGCAGCAAAGTGTTTAGTAGAAAAGTAATATGATAGTGATGGTAATGGTAACAAAAGAGTAATGAAAGCAAAGCAATGTTTTTGGTATTTTGTAGTGATTGTAATAATAGCAACGGGAAAATAAATAAACGTAAACCAGTATATGGAAAGCTCGTAGGCATTGGATCAATGATGGATAATTATGCTGGATGCGGTTCATCATGTAAAAGTCATAACATAGGGTGACACAGAACTAGCTCCAATTCATCAATGTAATGTAGGCATGTATTCCGAATATAGTCATACATGCTTATGGAAAAGAACTTGCATGACATCTTTTGTCCTACCCTCCCGTGGCAGTGGGGTCCTTACGGAAACTAAGGGATATTAAGGCCTGCTTTTAATAGAGAACCGGAACAAAGCGTTAGCACATAGTGAATACATGAACTCCTCAAACTACGGTCATCACTGGTAAGTGTCCCGATTATTGTCACTTTGGGGTTAACGCATCATAACACATAATAGGTGACTATAGACTTGCAAGATAGGATCTAGAACTCTCATATATTGATGAAAACATAATAGGTTCAGATCTGAAATCATGTCACTAGGGCCCGAGTGCCATGATTTCAGATCTGAACCTATTATGTTTTCATAAATATATGAGAGTTCTAGATCCTATCTTGCAAGTCTATAGTCACCTATTATGTTTTATGATCCGTTAACCCCGAAGTGACAATAATCGGGATACTTACCGGTGATGACCGTAGTTTGAGGAGTTCATGTATTCACTATGTGCTAATGCTTTGTTCCGGTTCTCTATTGAAAGGAGGCCTTAATATCCCTTAGTTTCCGTAAGGACCCCGCTGCCACGGGAGGGTAGGACAAAAGATGTCATGCAAGTTATTTTCCATAAGCACGTATGACTATATTCGGAATACATGCCTACATTACATTGACGAATTGGAGCTAGTTCTGTGTCACCCTATGTTATGACTGTTACATGATGAACCGCATCCGGCATAATTATCCATCATTGATCCGATGCCTACGAGCTTTCCATATACTGGTTTACACTTATTTACTTTCCCGTTGCTATTGTTACAATCACTACAAAATACCAAAAACATTACTTTGCTTTCATTACTCTTTTGTTTCTGTTACCATCACTATCATATTAGTTTGCTACTAAACACTTTGCTACAGATACTAAGTTTCCAGGTGTGGTTGAATTGACAACTCAGCTGCTAATACTTGAGAATATTCTTTGGCTCCCCTTGTGTCGAATCAATAAATTTGGGTTGAATACTCTACCCTCGAAAGCTGTTGCGATCCCCTATAATTGTGGGTTATCGAGACTAGGGCGCGCCCCCACCCTCGTGAGAAGGGTGTGGGCCCCCTGGTCTTCATCTTTGGCGAGGATTTTTTATTATTTATTGTAAGGTATTCCGTGGAGTTTCAGGTCATTCCAAGAACTTTTGTTTCCTGCACATAAAACAACATCATGGCAATTCTGCTGAAAACAGCGTCAGTCCGGGTTAGTTCCATTCAAATCATACAAGTTAGAGTCTAGAACAAGGGCAAAAGTGTTTGGAAAAGTAGATACGACGGAGACGTATCACGAGCCACGCCCAACCGAACTGGCTACCGCCGGAGGCGACCAAGCGGAGACTGACCAGCCGGCCGCTCCACCAACCAGCACCGCTGATTCCTCTGATCCATCGAACCCTTCTGCCGCTGCCTAGGCCGCTAGTTTATTTTTTACTTTACCTATCTATCAGTCTCGACGAACTTGTTAATTTGCACAATTCCACCAGTGGGGTGTATCTTAAACTTGTGTTTTGAAGATCGGCCAAGGGCCTTTGTTATGTAAATATTTTTTTTGAGTTCTATCTTTTCTTGCTTGCTGCTCTTTGGCTTTTTTCCTTTGCCGCCTTCTCTTGGTTGCCGTCTTGCCAACCGAACAGCCGCTCTGTGGACTATGGCTAGGTCAAGTACTTAGCTACTTCTGGGAAGGCAAGTACTTAGCCGTTTTAGAGCACTCTAGCAAGTTAAGTAGAAGCTGGCAGGCCAGCTGTTCGGCAATTGGTTGGTGAGGCGAGAAGCCGGCTTGGACTATGCACGTGCTTTGTGTCCTTAGCCATTTTTCATGTGGACACCCTTTCTGCCTTGTTCCTGCCCACCAGGCAGTCGCTCTGTGAGCTGCAACTTCTGGCAGGAGACAGCTTAAGTGCCAACACATTACTTATCCAGCTGCACGAAGCATTTCATAGTACAAGGCGGCAAGTCCCCGGGCCGACTAGTCGGACCCGGTGCCGAGCGGCATAAAGAAAATGACATACTCATAGGCATAATTCTTATCATATAGATGAAAGAGGGCAGTCCCCAAGCTCTTCTCGGGGGACCCGGAGTCTTCGTACTTTAATACAAAAGGTAGTGTGGTACATACTGCATCAACTTTAAAATCCTCGAAGGAGATTTGCATTCCATGGCCGCTCCATCTCCTTGCCGGAGTCGTCCCTCTTGCATGCTCGAGGCTTTTGAGCGTCGATCAGGTAGTAGGAGTCGTTGCCCAACACTTTGCTGATGATGAAGGGGCCTTCCCAAGGCGCTGAGAGCTTGTGCTGGCCGGCTGTTCGCTGGATCAGCCGGAGCACAAGGTCTCCTTCTTGGAAAGATCTTGGCTTGACCTTCCGGTTGTAGTATCGGCGCAGGCTTTGATGGTAGTTGCTGGACTGGCTGAGTGCCAACAGCCGGCCCTCTTCCAGCAGATCGACGATGTCTTGACGAGCTTCTTCCGCCTCCTCCTCGGTGTACATGGTGACACTAGGGGAGTCGAATTCTATGTCCGTTGGGATGACGGCTTCAGCACCGTAGACGAGGAAGAAAGGCGTGAAGCCGGTTGACTTATTCAGAGTTGTGCGCAGACTCCAAAGGACGGCCGGCAGCTCGTCGAGCCAGCAGCCGGCCGACCGTTCCAAAGGCTCGACCAGTCGGGGCTTGATGCCGGATAAAATAAGGCCGTTTGCTCACTCCACCTGGCCGTTGGACTGCGGATGAGCAACGGATGCTAGGTCTAGTCGGATGCCCTGCGTCGCGCAGAAACGGGCCAAAGCACCTTTGGCGAAGTTCGTGCCATCGTCGGTGATGATGCTATGTGGTATGCCGTACCGGATGGTGATGTCGGAGATGAAAGTCACAGCAGTCGGACCATTCAACTTCTTGATTGGTTTTGCTTCTATCCACTTGGTGAACTTGTCCACCGCGACAAGCAGATGAGTCAAGCCACCTCTTGCCGTCTTGAATGGTCCCACCATATCCAGGCCCCAGACGGCAAAGGGCCAGGCTATGGGAATAGTCTTGAGTGTAGAAGCCGGCTGATGAGGCTTTGAACTAAACTTCTGGCACCCTTTGCATTTCTTGACCAAGCTCTTGGCGTCTTCCAGGGCAGTTGGCCAGAAAAAACCATGGCGGAAAACCTTGGCAACAAGTTCTCTTGAAGCCGAATGATGGCCGCATTCGCCTTGATGGATGTCTTTGAGGATTGCTTGGCCTTACTCCGGCTCGACGCAGCGTTGGTAGACACCGGTGACACCGCACCTCACAAGCTCTCTATTGATTATGGTGTATGCTGCTGCCCGGTGTTGCACTTGCCTGGCCGAGATCTCATCAGTCGGCAACTCTTTGTTTACCAGGAAGTTGAGGATGGGCTGGGCCCATGAAGGTGCTGCGATTTCTTCGACTGCCAGGACTGTAAATTGGACGAGGGCGGTTGGGCCGGGAGGTGGCGGGTTGGAGTCGGCTGCCGCTTGCTGGGTCGATGAAGTCTCCGCGCCGACTGCCGTAGTCCCTGGGACGGGCTCTGAAGTCCCCGGGCTGGCCGCTGCAGTCCCCGAGCCGGGCTCAGAAGTCCCTGGGCCGGGTGCGACTGCCACTGCCCCTGGGTCGCCTGCCAGAATTCCCGGGCCGACTACTGGAGCTCTTGAGTCGGATCCGACTGCTTCAGGAGGAGCCGGCACGAAGATAGAATCCGACTCTGGCGATGGCTTCACAGACGGCTTGAGGAGGCGTTGTAGGGCGACGCCAGTCGGTATTGCTTGATGGGTGGAGCTGATTCGCGCCAAGGCATCTGCTTGCTCATTGTCGTTTCTTGGCACATGGAGAAACTCGCACCCATCAAAATATCCACTGAGTTGCTGTATGAGGAAACGATAGCTCACCATGTTTGCATCCTTGGCATCCCAGTCGCCTGACGACTGCTGGACCACCAAGTCGGAGTCACCATAGCACAGGATCCGGAGAATGCCGAGTTCTTTGGCAAGCCGGAGCCCGTGAATGAGTGCCTTATATTCAAGGACGTTTTTGGAAGCGGAAAAATGGATTTGCAGCACATATCTAAGCTTGTCGCCTTTGGGAGAGGTGAGGACGATGCCGGCTCCCAAACCAGTGCGCATCTTGGAACCATCAAAGTGCATTCGCCAATGGGTGGAGTCCGGCGCCGGTGGCAGGTACTGGGTCTTGGCCCAGTCGACGAGGAAGTCGGCCAGCGCCTATGACTTGATGGCGGTGCGAGGCTGGTAGTAGATGGTGTGGGGGTCCAAATCTAAGGCCGATTTGGCCACCCGGCCGGAGGCATCTCGGCTTCCAATGATCTCGGCGAGCGGAGTAGTGCAGATAACAGTGATTGGGTGCTCTTGAAAGTACAACTTCAATTTTTTGGCGGCAAAGTGCACGCCGTCGCACATCTTCTGATAGTAGGGGTAGTTTTGCTTGGAGGCTGACAGCACTTCACTTAGGTAATACACCGGTCTCTGGACTAGTAGCGCCTTTCCTTCCTCCTTGCGCTCTACCACTATGACTGTGCTGACCACTCGGCTGGTGGCGGCGATGTAGAGGAGCACGGGCTCCTTAGGAGTCGGAGCCGCCAGGACAGGCGGAGTAGTCAACATCTTCTTGAGCCGGAGAAAGGCTTCATCCGCCTTGTCGTTCCATTCGAAAAAGGTGGTCTTCTTCATGAGTTGGTACAGGGGAAGAGCATTCTCTCCCAGCCGACTAATGAAACGGCTGGTGGACGCCAAACAGCCAATGAACTTCTGCACATCCAGTAGTCGGGTGGGTACTCCCATCCTCTCGATGGTCCTGATCTTCATAGGATTGCATTCTATGCCACGCTCTAAGACCAGGAATCCAAGAAGCTGGCCGGCTGGTACACCGAAGACGCATTTCTCTGGGTTGAGCTTGATTTGAAACCGGCGTAGGTTCTCAAAGTTCTCTTTGAGGTCTTCTAGCAGCGTTCCATGCTTCTCCATCTTCACGCGACATCGTCCACGTAAACATGGGCGTTTCTGCCGAGTTGTTTGAGGAGGTACTTCTGCATGTAATGTTGAAACATGGCGCCGGCATTCCTCAAGCCGAACGTCATGGTTAAGTAGTAGAAGGCTCCAAATGGCGTGATGAAGGCGGTCTTCAGTCGGTCGGCCGGGTTCAGCTTGATCTGGTGATACCCTGAGTATGCATCCAAGAAACTCAACAGCTCGCATCTGGCTGTGGAGTCTATCACTTGATCAATTCTCGACAAAGCAAATAGGTCTTTGGGGCAGGCTTTGTTGAGGCTGGTGTAATCAATACGCATGCGCCACTGCTTGTTTTTCTTCAGCAAAAGGACTGGGTTGGCGAGCCACTCTGGAAAGAATACTTCCATGATGAAGCCGGCTGCCAGCAGCCGGGTTATCTCTTCTCCGACGACTCTTCTCTTCTCCTCTGACAGGCGGCGCAAGGGCTGCCTGACTGGCTTGGCATCAGACCGGACATGTAACTTGTGCTCGGCAAAATCCGTCTGAACACCCGGCATGTCTTTAGGTGACCATGCAAAGTTGTCCCGATTCTCATGGAGGAAATCAACGAGCTCGCCTTCCTATTTGATATTGAGGTTTGCACCTATGACAGCGTACTTCTCTGGGTGCTCCAGGTCCAGGGGTATCTTCTTTGTCACCTTGGCCGGCTTGAACGAGCCCTCGGCTTCCGACTCCTTGCGGTGGGGTGGCATGTCCGGCTGCTTGCCTGCCATTGCCACAACTCAGTCAAGGAGCCGCTTCTCGGCCACGATCACGAGGGACTCGGCCAGCCGACTGCACTCAGCCGCACAAGCGGAAGACCTCTTGTAGTCCCCGGCTATGGTCAGAATTCCGTTAGAACTCAACATCTTCATTTTGAGGTAAGCGTAGTGGGGGACCGCCATGAACTTGGCCAGTGCAGGTCGGCCAAGTAGCACATGGTATGGGGTCTCGAGGTCTACCACCTCGAACCAGACTGGCTCTCGTAGGAAGTGATCCTTGTCTCCAAAGAGGACGTCTATCTGGATCTTGCCGATTGGTGAGTAGGAAAGGCCAGGAACAATGCCATGGAATACAGTCCGACTGAGCTGAAGCTGTCTTTGTCTGATTCCTAACTTCTCCATGGTATCTTTGTACAGAATGTTGATGCTGCTACCGCCATCTATCAGAACTCGGAAAAACCGAGCAGCTCGCCTATCAGTGGCAAAGGTGGCATCCAGAACTAGGGCGTAGGAACCGGTATTGGGCATCACCTCTGGGTGGTCGGCTCTACTCCAATAGATGGGCTTCTCGGACCAATGCATGAACTCGAGGGTCTCCGATGCTACTGCATTCATTTCTTGCTATCGTTGCCATCTGATGTGCCTATCGTCGGCCATGCTGGTGAACACGACATAAGCTCCGTGCTCTTCAGGGTATTCGTCTTGTATGGCTCCGACTGGTCGAACGGCTGGCTGCTGAGGGGGAGGGGGCGGCTGCCCAGCAGGCGAAGGAGGCAGAAGTCCCTCTCCCTTGGCGATCCTGGTGAGCCAATAGCATTTCCGAGTGGTATGGTTGGACGACTTCTCTCCACTGTGGAATTTGCAGGGTGCGTCAAGACTCTGCTCATATGAGAAAGTTGGCAGCCAATTGGGCTTGCCGCCCTTCTGGCACTTGGATGGAGGCTGCCCCTCCGGCTGCTGGTCTTCGACTATCGCCACCTGCCGGCTTGTGGAAGCCGGCTGCATGGCCTTGCGCTTGTTGTCACTTGGTTGGTGGCACCGACTCGTGTTGCTAGCCGGGGTTCGAGGAGCTTGAGGGGCTACTTTTCCAGATGCATCAACTTGGATTTCTGCCTTCATGGAGGAGTCGGCCGTGGCATATTTATCTGCTATGATCAGCAGCTCGTTGAGGGTCGCCGGCTCGTCGCGGAGGAGTCGATGCTTAAGGAGGGTGCCCTTTCGGCATCCAGCGGTGAATTACTCGATAGCCTGCACCTCGTGTCCGCCTTCGCAAGAGTTGCGGAGCTCGGCCCAGCGCGTGAGGTAGTCGCGGGTCGACTCGTTGGGGCCTTGTACGCACAAGGAGAGCTGGCGAGGTTTGGGCGGCCGGTTATACATGCTGGTGAAGTTGCAGATGAATGCCTTAGTGAAGTCGACCAAGCTGTTGATGCTGCGGGGCTTCAGACTGTTCAGCCATGTCCGGGCTGTGCCCTGGAGCATGAGCGGAATGTACTTCACGGCAACGCGCTTGTTGCCGTTTGCTATGCTGACGGCTGTGGAGTAGTCGACCAGCCAGTCCTCTGGCTTCATGGAGACGGTGTATTTGGGCGTGTGTCTTGGGAGCATGAACCCTTTGGGGAAGGACTCGTCTCGAATGCGGGGGCCGAAACAGGGCAGACCCAATTCATCTTCCTCTTCTAGCGCCAGGGACCGGTGGAGACGGTCGATCCGGTGGCGGGCATCGTTCTCTCCGACTCCCACTCGGCGGCCGAGGCGGTCGCCAAGTGTCGGGTGATCAATAGGCGGCGGGGAGATGCGCCTTTCCCTGCAAGGGGGAGGAGGCAGACAGTCATCGCGTCGTTCCACTCCTCTTGGGCGGCTTTCTTGGTCGCGCTCAATGGTGATGCGAGTCCGGCTGCGGCTGGCAGCCGGATCCTTGTCGCTTCTTCCACAGACGTCACCAGTCGGCGTCCGAGATGATGCGCCTTGATCTCGGCGGGAGGCGGATCGTCGTTTTGCCGGTGGGGCGCCTTAGTGCGGCAACCGGCCTCGTGCTGCTGAGCAGCCGCATCGAAGAGCCGCTGGACGCGCTTCACCATCTGGCGACGTTCTTCGCCCTCGAAGTTGTCCAGCTCTTCTGCTGCCGCCTGGGCAGCTCAGATATTTTCCGCGGGCATGGCATAGATGGGGCGATCTGCCCCGAGTAGGTTGGGGATGGCCACGCCGCGCTGCTGGACCGCGCCAAGGCGGCTGGGCCCAGCGGGAGCCGGCGTGCCGCCCATAGCGCGGTCCATCTCGCGCCGGTAGGCTTCCGACAAGCGTCTCATGCTAGCCAGCTTCTTGGCTCCCTCGACAAGCTGGAGGCGGCGTGCTTCCAGCATCTCGGCGTCGGCGTCTTCTGGGATGGGCGCCATCAGGTCTTGTAGTCCCGCGTTGAGCGGATCGTGAGCACCTCCGCCAGAGTGCTCACTGTGGCCGATGAAAAGCACCTCCGTGACGGCGCTTTCGCCGCTCTCCGTGCGAGGAGGCGGCTCGTCGTAGACCACCACGTTGGTGTGGAACGCGTCAAGCGATGCGGTGTCGGAATCGACAAGCATCGGGTCGGTGGAGCCAACGGATTCTGAATCCGCAGCGGGCTCACTGGCTACGTGGAGCTGATCGAGGAGGCTGACGAGGCGGCTCTCAGGGCCATCATTGCCCATTTCGGACACCGGCTCGTCGGAGAGGCGAACCTCGCCAACATGGTTGGCGAGGCAGCTCGCCGCGCAGGCGAGCTCCACGCCACGCAGCGCGTCGGCACAGACTCTGTCTGGCGTGCCGGGCTGGCTACGCTCGCCAGGGAGGAAAACAGTTCCCGTCCAGAACAGGTCTCCGGACGATGGTGCACCTCGCCCCATGGTGGGCGCCAAATGTCGGGGGTTGGGTGCGACATATGCCAATGGATGGCTAATCATGGTGGGAGCGAGTAGAACGTCGCCGGTGCCTGGAAGCGGGATGAGGCGTAGACATGTACGCTGGTGAACTTTACCCAAGTTCGGGGCTCTCCTAGGAGATAACACCCCTAGTCCCGCTATGCAGGGTCTCCGCATGATCACTAAGGCGCAAGTGAGTACAATGGTGCTCCTCGAGCTGTATGCTAGAGGTGGGAGAAGGCAAGGCTCACTCTCTCCTCCCCTAGGTATGAATCTAGTCCTAACCGGGTGGGAACCCTTTGCATGGGTGCCCTGGGGGGTTTATATTGGCCTACCCCCAGGGGTACAATGGTAATCCGGTCGGGCGTAGGGCCTGACTGTCAGTCTCTCTGGCCGCCGGCTTCTTCGCCGACTGCTGGGGCCCGCCGCCTGGTGGGCCCCGCCGGCTGGTCTGGTACGGGGCCGACAGGCCGCCTTCGCCGCTCGCGGGTCCTGCCGGCTACGGATTATTGTAGCCATGTTGCTAATGACGCGTGCTTGGTCGAGGGGACGTGGCTACAGTCCCGCCGCCTGGTGGGAGATCACTGTAGCCACTCTACATCTTATCTGGTTAATGGTGCGTGGGCCCCTGAGGAAGGATCGGGCCGGTTGCTGGGAGCCGGCCTCCCTCAGGTCCGACTGGTGTGGCTCCCGCTGTCTTCCGGCCTCTCGCTGACCAGTAGGGCCCGCCGTCCTGGGGCCGTACCGACAGGTGGTCGTGGGAGCAGGGCTTTGCCTGTCAGGAGTGGCGTCAAGGGCGAAGTGGTAACAGTGCCGCGCCGAGCGGAGATCTCCGCTAGCACGAGGCACTGTGGCCACGCACGGCCCCGAATTCGGGGGGATGGGCTACACTGTTGCCTCACCCTGTCCTGTCTTTTTAATGAGGGTGCAGACATTGAGGGCACCGTGGCCCGACTGCTGGGAGCCAGCCTCTCTGGAGGCCGCCTGCCAGGAGTCAGCCTGGTCGGCGTTCTGGGAACGGGGTTCCCCAGACTTGCCTGCCTGCGGCCTGCGGCGTGGCTCAAGTGGGGGCCCAGCGCGGCCCATCTTCATTAGCATAAGCTCAAGACCCTTGCAAGGGGCCAAGCCTCGTGGGGCGGACGACAGAAAGCTTCCTCAGAGGCAGCCTCACCAGGCAGGCTCGCGAGGAGGCAGAGAGATCAAGGCAGGGGTACCTCGCGAGGAACCCGTGACGCAAGCCATGACGATCGAGACCAGGCGGACGCCAGGCGGGCGCCGGCCTGTGCAGTGTCCTTGTTTCCCCTTTGGTGCAAAGGGGGCAGGCACAGGCCAAGGCATCATGCAAAGGTTACCATTCTGGTTCAACGAGACCAAGACCAGCAGAGCGGCAGGACGGAGGTCACCGTGGAGCCCAAGACGGCGTCATCACCAGTACTTTTGGCAGCCGAAGACCACCTTTGGTTAGGATAACTTGTACTACATGTTCCCCTTTAAAATGGCCAATTGTTGGCGCCCTTCCCGCTCATTATTTGGGGAGAGACCCAGGGCCTCTATAAATAGAGCTAGCCACCACAGAGTAGAGACATCGAGAAAACCCCAAGAACAGGGAGAAGACATCCAGAAATTTGGTAGAGCCCTAGCAGAGAGAGAGAGAGAGAGGTGACTGAACTCACCCTAGCAGTTCATCGCACCAGCTCAAGAACACCTCTCGCGAGGCTGTTCTTCCTTTCACTGTTCATCATCGGCCCCCTGAGGCAATCCACCACACCACACACTGGAGTAGGGTATTACACCACAACAGTGGCCCGAACCAGTATAAACCTTGTGTCCCTTGTGTTGTTCGTTGTTTCCAGTTTAGATCACGCGAGGAGATTGGACGTAGATAGGTAGGGGAGAGATCTCCGCGCACACCCCGGTGTTCGAACCTCAAGGGTCTGCCGGGACCCGAAATCCGACATTTGGCGTGCCAGGTAGGGGTGCGCCGGAATCTTTCTTCTGCTGTTCGCGTGTGACCTTCCGTTGTGTCCATGGCTGACACTCGTTAGGCTCGCGCCGCGCGCCGGGCCGCTCTCGCCACCTGCGTCACCCAGACGGCGCCCGTCGGCGGATGCCCTCGTCGTTCCCCATCGCCTGCCGCCAATGCCGCCACCGGCCCGGCGGGGAACGAGCAGCAGGTCTCGTCCCAGCATCCTTCGGTACGGCGGGAAGGCCGCACCGCCACACCATCGCCAACTCCAGCCGCTTCGTCGTCCCACGCCTGTCGCGCTCCCATGGACGCGCACGCCGCGCTGCTCCTGGCAAGAGAGCTCTTGCGCTACCGCCCCGTCGATGACCTCTACGAAGACTGGCTCGCCCGCATCACCGAGCTCGTCAGCACCGCAGGGGGCTCCCCCTTGCCGTCCCTCTCGCTGCCTCGCCCTCCGTACCGCGCGGGAGGCGAGGATCAGGAGGTGCCTCCACTACGTCCTCCCCAAGAAGGCGCCCTGGCACCAAGGCGCGCAGCCCTAGGGGAAGACCCTCCGCGTCCGGCACCTGCTCAGCAAGAAAGGAGCTGCCAAGAGATCCCTCGTCCCCAAGAAGGTGCTCGCGCGCTCCCAGCACGGCGTGCCAAGATCGCGTCCCTGCTCCTCCACGCAAGACCCCGTGCTGCTCCAAGCAGCAGCGTGCGGTAATCCCCAGGAACAAGCCCAGTACTAGCAAAAGGCACCGGTGGCCACAGCAGGCTGTCGTGCTCTCACCCCCGAGCTACGCAGCGTCGCATGGCCAGGCAAGTTCAAGCCTGACCTGCCCCCTCGCTACGATGGCACGGCGGACCCCGCGGAGTTCCTACAGCTCTACGAGCTATGCATCGAAGCCGCCAACGGAGACGAAAGGGTCATGGCGAACTGGTTCCCCATGGCGCTCAAGGACGGGGCCCGCACCTGGCTCCTGAACCTGGCTCCTGGCACAATCTCCTCCTGGGACGAGATGCGCACTCGCTTCATCGCCAACTTCCAGGGCACTCGCGACCGGCCCTCGGCCTTGAGCGATCTGCGCCGCATCAAGCAGCAGCAAAGGGAAACCCTGCAGAAATACATCCAGCGCTTCAACAATGCTCGCCTCAAGATCCCCAAGGTGACTGAAGAAGCCATCATCTCGGCCTTCTCCGACGGCGTACGCGACATCAAGATGAAGGAAGAGGTAGCAATACATGAAGACCTGTGCACATCCCTGGAGCTGTTCAACTTGGCGACCAAGTGCACCAGGGCTGAGGAAGGGCGCCTTTCCCTCCTCGAACTCTCGGCTGCCGACCCAGAAGAGAAGAAGCCCAAGGCCAAGGACGTGAAGCGCAAGGGGGCTGCCGTGCTTGCAGCGGAACCAGACACCAAGCGAGGCAGGGACCAGCCTGAGTCATCCAAGGGCAGCTGGTACTGCGTGTACCACGACCTCCACACCCAAAACACCAACGAATGTCAAGAGCTCAGGGCCGTGAGAGATGGACGTGTCGGGCAACGCCCCGAGCGCAACGACAGGAGCTATGGCCGAGGAGGAGGAAGAGGTGGCGGACGATGGGAAGACCGTGGCCCTCGCCAAGGGTGGCGAGACCGACCTCGCGAGCATCACTGGCAGGACCAGCCTCGTGAGGGAGGCTGGAGAGATCAGCCTTGTGAGGATCGCCCGCGCGGCAACGCATGCCCTCCTCCTCTGCCGCCACCGCCAAGGAGGAACGAAGACCAACATCAGGACGAGGGGGCTGGGGGCTTCCAGGAGCCGCGTGCAATCGCTTGCATCTTGGGTGGCACGTAGGCCCCAGCCTCACAACGCATCTTCAAGCAGTTTGCTCGCGAGGTGAATGTGGTCCTCCCCAACCTTGAGGCCATGCGCCCTCTCAGGTGGTCCACGTGCGCTCAAGTGCATGGCAACGGCCGGAGTCCTGCCGATGCTTTGCTCCCCAGTCATCAGCAACGTGCAGGTCACCAGGACCCTCATTGACGGCGCAGCAGGACTCAATGTCCTGTCCGTCGAGACGTCCGACAATCTCCAAGTGACGTACGATCAGCTTCAGCCAACCAAGCCCTTCTCAGGAGTCACTGATGGTTCCACGGTTCCGATAGGGCAGGTTTGCCTTCCAATCACCTTCGGGCAGCGCAACAACTACCGCACCGAGCTCATCAACTTTGACGTCACCCACATCCGTCTGCCATACAACGCAATCCTCGGGTACCCAGCCCTAGCCAAGTTCATGGCAGTGACTCACCATGGATACAATGTCCTTAAGATGCCAGGAAGCGGTGGAGTCATCACCGTACCCTGCGAAGAAAGGGACGCGGTTTGTTCACTTGAGCGCCCGTTCCAAGCCGCAGCAATCGAAGACCCGGACCGAAGAAACGGAAGACTTCCCGAGGCGACCCCCAAGAAGAAGAAGGTTTCGCCTGGCCCAATCCACAAGGAGGTAGGCGCCTCCGGAGGTGTTGCGTCAGGATCTGCGCCCAATCAAGGAGCGCCACCCTCTCTCACATAGGAAGGCGCGCCCGGCGCCCTCCTTAGGCAGGGCTTGGGGGCTCTTTCTTGGAGAGCCACCGACTTTGCCAAGGTCGCGAGGGAGGCACTCGGGCACCACTTGGAGGGGTGCTTCCAGGCACGTTTCGCTCCGGAAGGTACAAGGCAAGGAAGACCAAACCCTCAGGAGTTCATCCCAAGCAACACTCGTGAGCTACAGGAGTTGAGAGTCATGTGTGGCAGCCGCCGCTTGCCCACCATGGCCTCACATCCAGGCGAGGATGGTGGGCTGCGCGTCTGCATCGACGTACCAGGGCTCAACCGAGCCGCGTCTCATGAGCGCCTCTGGCCTTCGTGCGCGGGGCGTTGCGAGGGTCCGCCTCACAGCTACGTTCGCATGCCTTTCGGCCTGTCGAATGCGGTCGCCGCTCATCAGCGGCTGCTGAGGAGCATTCTGGAGGCTCAGGAGGTCAGGCATTGTGCGGTCCTGGCGGAGATGGAGATGGCTCTCGGAGACCCACCTATGCCCCCGGAGCCTCCCGAGGCTCCTGGGCCTGGGGGCTCGTGAGGATCGACGTCTTCATCACGCATCGCCAGCTTCTTCAGCATCACTCCATCTTCAACGGCACCAGGTGACATCTTTCTAAGTTCCATTTTTAGCTGGGAGCGCCCACAGGGCCGCATCATTCCCAGGTCGCGTGGGTCCGTCTCTGCGGCATATACCCGTTTTGCTTATGCTCTTTAATTACCTTGTCGGGGGCGCCCCTCGGGCTGCATCATCCCCGAGCTGCTCGGGCCTGGCCCAGCAGCATTTTCTTTTCCTGCGTCTACTTAAAATGAATTTCCTCCTGTGTGCTTAACATACCCAACCTAATCGCCTGCTCGATTGACGCCTACCTATGGAGCCGCTTGCTCTGGCACGGCATCTGCGCATGGGTCCGTCCCTGCAACGCCGAAAAATCTGAGTGGTCGAGCTCTGGCCGCGGCAGCCCCGCAAGGCGCCACCTCACTAGGCCCTCAGTGCCCCAATCACTCCCCCGGAGCGACCAAACGTTGGATAGCAACCATAACAACAGGTCTTGTTTATCTTTATGACTGGTGTGCAGGACCTACTCCAGGAGCAACGATAGGGACATCGCGAGTTGTCTCCCCCTCTCTCCGGCACAGACCGCTTGCACGTTAAAAGGGGGGCTCCTGAGCATCGCGACTCATGGGCTCCTACTGGCTCTCCAGCCCTCACCCCCTGGCCTTGACCCACGACATGGTGACCTGTCATACCAGCGGCGGCTGAGCTCGCTCGAGGGCCGGGACCTGAGGACGTAGAGCATTAAGGAAAGTGTGGGGGAGTGGGAAGAAGCTCGTGAGGACCTAACCCAGCAGTGCCTCAGCTTCCATCGCTCGGGCCAGGCGCTTCGTCGAGAAACTACACCTAACTCAAGAGATAAGTCACGCCCTTACAAGAGTTGGACCAACGCAGCGCAAAACCCTCGCCCAGTGCGGCTCTGTCACGGCGACGTTACCTTCCTTCCTCGCCCAGCAAGGACTGCTTGAGCGCTAAAGGGGACCTCCCGAGCATCGCGACTCGGGGGCTCTTACCGGACCTCGGGCCGCTCACCTCCTGGCCTTGACCACGGCATCACAACCTGGCATACCAGCGACGGCTGAAGCCTTCCTGGGACTGGGACCTGTCAGCGTAGAGCGCCAAGTCCTCGCGAGGATAGAAAGGGGGAGCCGAGCTGAGACAGGACAAGCACCTCACATTGATTCATATTAAGGATATAATATTCATAAAAGACATGGCAGACGCCTTACATACCCCCGTGGGGTGTTGCTTCGATTCCTTGCAGGGAACAAGAGTACTAATCCTAAGGAACTCTAATCGCCTGCACCGCCGCAAGGGACGCCATCATCAACAGTGGGCTGCCCAACGTCGACGCCAACCCCATCCAGATCAGTGGCGTCGGCGGCTGGACGCAGCTGCCCCGCTCTGAGCACCACGTGAGCTCGGGGGCTCGTAGCTGTCGTCACTCGTCTCCGGAGTCACGAGGAGCTCGGGGGAGCCACTGAATTCCCCAGCTCCTCCGCTACTGCCTGAGGAGCTGCTAGAGGGCCGATCGGCGGGCCAGGTCCTCGCCGGTTCATCGCCCCTGCCGCTCTCCCTGGGGCAGCACTCCAGTCGGTGTCCTTCAGCATCGAAGACCTTGAAGAACATCAAGGAGGCACCATCGTATTCAAGATGAATCACGAGGGCACCTACCGTCCGGCAGACCCAGGCGATTTCGCCCCAGTCCCGGGTCATGAAGACCTTGCCCGGAGCGATGACCGCGACCTCCGCTCTGGTCGCAAGGGTGCTGCAGTCAGCATGCTGCAGCCAGAGCTCCAGAGCGCCGCTCGGCGGCATCTCAAAGGCGAAGGAAGGAGGGAGGCAAATCCAAGAGCTCGGAGGCACGGCGGCGTGGAGCACGAGCTCGCGAGAGGAGCGTTCGGCGTGGACTCCAGGAGGAACGACGCGCATCACCGTGACTCGCCGGCGTCGACAGCGGCACTGTCGGTGTTGCTCGACGCCTTCTCCCCCAGGACCTGCGACGCGGGGGTACAAGGGTAGTGGATACCCAGGCGGCGGCCGCTTGTACCAGGGCCTCCGTGTCTCCTGCTGAGCACCCTCTTCTCAGCGGCAGAGAACCAGCCGCTTCTTCGGCGGAAGTGGGTCAGGGCCCTCTCGGGGGGCCTTTCCCTTCTCTTCTGCAGAGAACCGGCGGATTGATGCCATTGGCGTAAGGAGAAGCAAGAGCAAGGAAGGAGAAGGAAACGAGCAGCAAGAAGGGATAAACTGAAGGGGCTCGCCCAGCCCCGTAATTATAGCCGGAGGAGGCCTACCGCCGAGCACCATGATCGCACGTAATCATGACCATTTTCTCTGCATGCAGGGACTTGTCAAGTCATGCGGTCGCCGAGGCATCATGGGGAAGCACAGACGCCCACGTCCAGTCAATCGCCACGTGGCGCCTGAGGCCATAGGCTTTTTGGGCCCGCGGCGCTTCGCGCTTGCCCCTTCGCTTCCCTGCTGGGCCAAGCCCGGGCGCGCCTCGGGCCCGAGGGCTACTGTCGGTGTTCTGGGAACGGGGGTCCCCAGACTTGCCTGCCTGCGGCCTGCGGCGTGGCTCAAGTGGGGGCCCAGCGCGACCCATCTTCATCAGCACAAGCTCAAGACCCTCGCGAGGGGCCAAGCCTCGCGGGGCGGACGACAGAAAGACTCCTCAGAGGCAGCCTCATCAGGCAGGCTCGCGAGGAGGCGGAGAGATCAAGGCAGGGGTACCTCGCGAGGAACCCGTGATGCAAGCCATGACGATCGAGACCAGGCGGACGCCAGGCGGGCGCCGGCCTGCGTAGTGTCCTTGTTTCCCCTTTGGTGCAAAGGGGGCAAGCACAGGTCAAGGCATCGGGCAAAGGTTACCATTCCGGTGCAATGAGACCAAGACCAGCAGAGGGGCAGGACGGAGGTCACCGTGGAGCCCAAGACGGCATCATCACCAGTACTTTTGGCAGCCGAAGACCACCTTTGATCAGGATAACTTGTACTACATGTTCCCCTTTAAAATGGCCAATTTTTGGTGCCCTTCCCGCTCATTATTTGGGGAGAGGCCCAGGGCCTCTATAAATAGAGCTAGCCACCACAGAGTAGAGACATCGAGAAAACCCAAGAACAGGGAGAAGACATCCAGAAATCTGGTAGAGCCCTAGTAGAGAGAGAGAGAGGGAGAGGCGACTGAACTCACCCTAGCAGTTCATCACACCAGCTCAAGAACACCTCTCGCGAGGCTGTTCTTCCTTTGTACTGTTCATCATCAGCCCCCTGAGGCCATCCACCACACCAGACATTGGAGTAGGGTATTACACAACAACGGTGGCCCGAACCAGTATAAACCTTGTGTCCCTTGTGTTGTTCGTTGTTTCCAGTTTAGATCACGCGAGGAGATTGGACGTATATAGGTAGGGGAGAGATCTCCGCGCGCACCCCAGTGTTCGAACCTCAAGGGTCTACCGGAACCCGAAATCCGACAGGCCTGTCTTGGAGCCGCCTTCCTAAGCATGGCCGCCTTCTGGCAGTCGGCCGCTCAGCCAGCTGGCCACCAGAAGGCGGCGCTTCATCTTGACATCTTGAGGGGCGCAGCCGGCCCGATGTCTTGAAAGGTTCCGGGACTCGGGTTAGGCTACCCGTGGCCCATTACTCCGACAAATGTACCAGGAGAACTAGCTCCAATTAGCACCTATTGGGTTGGATACTAGTTTTTTTGGGTGGGTTATAGATGCAACTAGCTCAAACTAGCCCTCATGTTTAGATATACTTTAGGGCTATTTGAGCCTGAACTAGCTCAAACTAACTGTAACCCATGGATATAGCAGCAGATAATTTTTAAGAACGAACTAAACTCCTTCTGGCCCATAATATAAGATGTTAATTCATCTAATATGTGAGTATATTGGATGTTATAAGATACTCCCTCCGTTCCTAACTATTTTTTATTTTAGAGATTTCAAATGGACTACCACATACGGATGTATATAGACATATTATAAAAAAGTGTTGTACTACGTCATTGTGCCATTGCTGTTTAGCTTCTAATATTAACTTGGTGCTTTTAGGTACATATGTCATTAGTAAAGATCTGTGTTTCGACCCTTTCTGCATATGGGGCAATGAGATATCGATGAACCAGCATCAAGTGAGGAAGCTGATAAAGATTGTTAGTAAAATGGGTCCAAAGATGGCAATTAAACTATTTGTTTACACTTTATCCAAGACAACAGCGAACTGCGGGATGGTAAGTAAGAACTCTGCAGCCTTCTTTTTACTGCCCATAATGAGTTGTGTTAGATGACAATGTCTGAAATCTTATTCCTTTGTAGTGGTTGCCAAAGCAGTTTACTCAAGATTACCTCTCAAACTACATGATTGGTGGGCATGCAAAGGTTAAAGTATTTCTACCAGAACACGATGATTATCTAGATGTTTTCATGAAGACTGTGAAGGATGGGCGGTCGGCCATCACAAGGGGTTGGACTAGAGTCGTGTGTTCCTTCTGCATGGATGAGGGCACAATATGGGCATTCCACTTCACCTTGTTTAGCAACCAGAATATATTTCGCCTCTTTCTTTACCGTCTTTAATAGTACAAGTATACAACTATGGTTCATCATTCTTTATTTGGTTCTTATGTAATTCTTGAACATATGTACCTATGAATCGAATAATGCATTCGTTGTTTGAACCTGATGGATATGAATAAAGCTGTAGCATATATTCAAATTCAAATCCAAATCCGGTACAATTTGGAAAAGCAGCAATCAAATTATGGTGAAATTACGCTCTCCAGGATTTTACGGCACACACGGTTGGTAAAACACAAACGTTTGCAATATGCACCCAATCCGAGACGGTTCACAGATAGGAAACATGTGCAAGCATGCACACAGTTGCTGTTTGCAAGGCGTGTGCGATGTCAGACAATATCACAAATGGTGCAGGCAAACTAAACATTTGTGTTAGTTGCCTTATCGTACACGATTTGCAACCATGAACTATTTCTAATGAAGTATGCATCATAAACATTGCACCACAGAATAGCGTGTGTGATAGTTGTCGTGTACGACGATGTTACGACGGTCGGACATTTCGTAATCCTGTCCGACACTCGTACGACGATTAGCTAATCTTCTTAACGGTGAACCGTTTGTGATGGGCCGCGCATCATACACGTTCTATAATAGTGAACCGTTTGTGATGGGCCGCGCATCGTAAACGTAGCACCACAGAATACCGACTGCGATGGCAATGCGAGCAGAAATGAGTAGGAGTACTGTAGGGGCCCTATCCCCGATAGTTTTTGGGTCGTGTGGGAAGGACCCCCTATCGCCAACACTCACTTGGCGACGGTTCCAAATGTTGTCACGGAAAGGGGTTTTAAACCGTTTGTTTAGGACCGACGCGCACCAGTGCTTCACTTAAAAAAATTAGAGCACGGTGGTGATTAAATTTTTAAAAATACTTGAACTCTCATGCTTCACTTATATTATTTTCAGATTTGATATGATTAGGTTTTAAATAAATGCACTCTCATGCTTCACTTATATTATTTTGAGAGTTGATACATGAAATATTTTGCTCTCGTGCTTCACTTAGATCCTTTTGAGAGTTAGTAATGTCGGAGGGATATACCGTCCGCCTCCCCCTCGCAGGGAGAAGCATGCTGCCCCGCCGCCTGTTGAACATCCGACTCTCGGAGGCCGGCTGGCCCCCGTGAAGGAGTCGGAGAGAATGACACGCGCAACCGGATCGAGCGGCTTGCTCGGTCCCGGGCCATAGAAGAAAAAGATGCAGTCGGCCCAGCCCGATTCGGCCCCCGCATTCGTGACGAGCCCTTCCCCAAAGGGTTCTTGCTCCCTCGAGATACTCCCAAGTACACCGGCCTCATGAAGCCGGAAGACTGGCTGGTCGACTACCCCACGGCCGCCAGCATAACAAACAACAACAAGTGTGTTGCCGTGAAGTATGTTCCGCTCATGCTCCAGGGCATGGCCCGGACATGGCTGAACAACCTCAACCCATACAGCATCAATAGCTGGTCGGATTTTCCCGAATTCTTCATCCTCAACTTCACCAGCACCTACAAGCGGTCGCCCAAGCCTCGCCAACTCTCCATGTGCATCCAAGGCCCGACTGAGTCCACCCGCGATTACCTGACGCGTTGTACCGAGTTGCGCAACTCCTGTGAAGGGGTGCACGAGGTGCAGGCCATTGAGTACTTCACCGCCGGGTGCAGGGAGGGCACCTTTCTTAAGCACCGACTCCTATGCGATGAGCCAACCACCCTAGATGAGCTCCTGATTGTGGCAGACAAGTACGCTACTACCGACTCCTCGATGAAGTCAGAGATCCGGGTGGACGCATCCGGGAAGGTGCTCCCTCCGGCCCCTTAGACGCCGGCTGGTGACTCCAACTGGCGCCAGCAATCGAACGACAACAAGCGCAAGGCCCAGCAGCCGGCTTCCAGCAGCCAGCAAGTGGCAACAGTCGAAGACCAGCAGCCGTAGGGGCAACCCGGTCCCAAGTGATAGAGGGGCAGCAAGCCTGCTTGTTTGCCCGCCTTCTCCTTCGAGCAGACCCTTGATGCTCCCTACAAGTTCCACAGCAGCGTGAAGCCGTCTAACCACACCACCCGGAAATGCCATTGGCTCACCCAGATTGCCAAGGGTGAGGGCCTGCCGCCTCGGGCAGCCAGCCCGGCGCTGCCGCCTCCTCCAGCGCCGGCTCCCCGGCCAGATGACAGGCTCCAAGATGAGTTCCCCGACGCCAATGCCACCTACGTCGTCTTCACCAGTGAAGCCGACGATAAGCACAGCCGGCGCCAGCACCACTGGGAGTGAACGCCGTCACCTCAGAGGTCCCCGAATTCATGCACTAGTCCGAGAGGCCCATCAGCTGGAGTCGTGCTGGCCACCCGGACGTGATGCCCGCGTCGGGTGCTTACGCCATGGTGCTGGACTCCACCTTCTCAACGGAGAGGCGGGCCTGCCGCTTCTCCCGAATCCTGATAGACGGTGATAGCAGCATCAACATCCTATACCGCGACACCATGGAGAAGCTGGGCATCAAGGAGAAGCAGCTCCTGCCCAGTCAGACCGTCTTCCATGACATTGTACCCGACCTTTCCTGCTCTCCAATTGGCAAGATCAAGATCGACGTCCTGTTCGGCGACAAGCTCCATTTCCGCCGCGAGCCGATCTGGTTTGAGGTGGTCGATCTAGATAGCCCCTACCACGCGCTCTTGGGCTGGCCTGCGCTGGCCAAATTCATGGCGGTGCCGCACTACGCCTACCTCAAGATGAAGATGCCAGGCCCCAAGGGCATCATCACCATTGTCGGTGACTACCAGAAGTCACTCGCATGCGCCGCTGCCAGCAGTCGGCAGGCTGAGTCCCTCATCATCGCTGAAGAGAAGCGTCTCCTTGACCGGGTGGTGGCCATGGCCAGCAAGCAGCCGAACATGCCATCCGACCCTGAAGACACGGAGGCTCAGGGCTCTTTCCAGCCGGCCAAAGAAACCAAGAAGATTGCCTTGGACCTGGCACACCCGAAGAGAATTGTTGTCGTAGGGTCAAACCTCGACAACAAATAGGAAAATGAGCTCGTCGATTTCCTTCGTGAGAATCAGGACATCTTCGCTTGGTCTCCCAAAGACATGTCGGGTGTTCCGACAGATTTCGCCAAGCACAAGCTACATGTGAGATCGGATGCGAAGCCGGTCAAGCAACCCCTCCGCCGCCTGTTAGAAGAGAAGAGAAGGATTGTTGGTAAGGAGATCAGCCGGCTTCCGGCAGCAGGCTTCATCATGGAAGTGTTCTACCTAGACTGGCTTGCCAACCCAGTCCTCGTTTTGGAAAAAAATAACAAGTGGCGTATGTGTATCGATTACACTAGCCTCAACAAAGCCTGCCCTAAGGACCCTTTTGGCTTGCCTCGGATAGATCAAGTGATTGACTCCACAGCCGTATGCGAGCTGATGTCTTTCCTCGACGCCTACTCTGGCTACCACCAGATTAAGCTGAACTCGGCCGATCGGCTGAAGACTGCCTTCATCACACCATTCAAAGCCTTCTGTTACCTGACCATGACATCCGCCTTGAGAAATGCCGGCGCCACGTTTCAGTGTTGCATGCAAAAGTGCCTCCTCAAGCAACTCGGCAAAATGCCCATGTTTATGTAGACGATATTGTGGTGAAGATGGATAAGCGCGGCACCCTTCTGGAGGATGTCAAGGAGACCTTCGACAACCTGCGCCATTTTTAAATCAAGATCAACCCGGAGAAATGTGTCTTCGGAGTACCAGCCGGCCAGCTCCTTGGTTTCCTTGTCTCTGAATGCGGCATTGAGTGCAACCCCATGAAGATCAAGGCCATTGAGCGGATGCAAAGGCCGACCCGGTTGCAGGACGTCCAGAAGTTCACCAGGTGCTTGGCATCTCTCAGCCGGTTCATTAGTCGGCTGGGCGAGAAGGCCCTCCCCTTGTATCAATTGATGAAGAAGACCACCGGCTTCGAGTGGAATGACAAGGAGGACGAGGCTTTTCTCCAGCTCAAGCGGATGTTGACCATGCCGCATGTACAAGCCGCTCCGGCTGATAAGGAACCCATGTTCCTCAACATCGCTGCCGCCAGCCGAGTGGTCAGCACCGTGATCATGGTCGAGCGCCCAGAAGACGGCAAGGCACAGCCGGTCCAAAGGCCCGTCTACTACCTGAGTGAGGTGTTGTCCGCCTCCAAGCAGAACTACCCCCACTACCAGAAAATGTGCTATGATGTGTACTTTGCCGCCAAGAAGCTCAAGCAGTACTTCCAGGAGCACACCATCACGGTCGTCTGCACCGCCCCACTTGCCTAGATCATAGGAAACAGAGATGCATCAGGCCGGGTGGCAAAGTGGGCCATCGAGCTAGATCCCCACACCATCCTCTACCAGCCCCTCACCACCATCAAATCCCAAGCGTTGGCCAACTTCCTAGTCCACTGGGACGAGACCCAATACCTGCCGCCAACGCCGGATTCCACCCATTGACGGATGCACTTCGACGGCTCGAAGATGCGCACCGGTCTGGGAGCCGGCATCGTCCTCACCTCTCCCAAAGGCGACAAGCTCAAATACACACTTCAGATCCACTTTGCCGCCTCCAACAACGTGGCCGAGTACGAGGCACTCATCCACGGGCTCCAGCTAGCCAATGAGATAGGCATCCGCCGAGTGCTGTGCTACGGCGACTCAGACTTGGTGGTCCAGCAGTCGTCCAGCGACTGGGACGCCAAGGATGCAAACATGGCGAGCTACCGCTTCCTCGTCCAGCAGATCAGCAGGCACTTCGATGGGTGCGAGTTCCTCCATGTGCCACGGGCCGACAATGAGCAAGCTGACGCCCTGGCCCGGATCAGCTCCACCCGGCAGGCCATACCAGCCGGCATCTCCCTCTAGTGCCTGCGCAAGCCTTCTATCAAGCCTTCGCTGGAATCAGAGTCCATCTTCATGCCGGCTAACCCCGGAGCAGTCGGATCCGGCTCGGGGAATTCAACAGTCGGCCCGGGGACTTCTGCAGGTGGCCCGGGGACTGCATCACTCGAACCCGGCCTGGGGACTTCAGAACCCAGACCGGGGACTTCGGTAGGCGGCCCGAGGATTGCAGCAATCAAACTCAGCCCGGGGGCTGCAGCAGTCAGCCCGGGGACTTCAATGACGTAGCAAGCTATGGCCGGCTTCAACCCACCGCCTCCCAACCCAACCGCCCTGGTACCAGTTGCAGTAATGATAGTGGTAGAAGCACCATCCTGGGCGCAGCCCAACCTCAACTTTCTGGTGAGCTGAGAGCTACCAGCCGACGAGATTCTAGCCTGGCAGGTGCAATGCCGGGCAGCAGCATACACAATAGTGAACAAAGAGCTTGTCAGGCGCAGCGTTACTGGTGTCTTCTAGCGTTGCGTAGAGCCGGAGAAGGGCATGGCAATCCTCAGAGATATTCACCAAGGCGAATGCGGCCACCACGCCGCCTCCGGATCCCTTGTCGCCAAAGCTTTCTGCCATGGCTTCTTCTGGCCGACTGCTTTGGATGACGCCAAGGAGTTGGTCCGCAAGTGCAAGGGGTGCCAACGCTTTAGTTCCAAGCAACAATTGCCGGCTTCTGCACTCAAGACCATCCCCCTCACTTGGCTGTTTGCCGTCTGGGGGCTGGACATGGTGGGCTAGAAGTGCAACTAATCCCTAGGTGGTTTTGGTAATTCTTAACAACATATAGCTCATTGAACTAATACTCTTTCAAGATGATCATTTCAGAAAGTTCAATGATTGGCAGGGCATGGACTAGTGATGTGGACCCCTCAAAATGTTAAGGACACATATTGGCTCAAGCTCAAGACTCTACATTTTCATTTTAGTGATCCAAGATCACATTGAGTCCATAGGAAAATCAAATACTATTAAAAGGGGATGAGGTGTTTCTTAATGGCTTGCTTGCTCAAAATTCTTAGTGATATGCTCCAAAATCCCTCAACCACTTTCTCATATCCACACATGTCCCAAACCAAAGGTCAAACTCGGCCCCACCGATTTGATCTATCCGGCGCCATCGAGTTCATTTGACATAGCCATAGCCAGAAACCCTAATCAGTTCAGTCTTGAAGGAAATATGCCTGAGGCAATAATAAAGTTGTTCTTTAATTTTCCTTATATCATGATGAGTGTTTATTATTCATGCTAGAATTGTATTAACCGGAAACTTAGTACATGTGTGAATACATAAACAAAACAGAGTGTCCTTAGTATGCCTCTACTTGACTAGCTCGTTAATCAAAGATGGTTAAGTTTCCTAACCATAGACATGTGTTGTTATTTTATGAATGGGATCACATTATTAGAGAATGATGTGATGGACAAGACCCATATATTAGCTTAGCATAATGATCTTTTAGTTTTTCTGCTATTGCTTTCTTCATGACTTATACATGTTCCTCAGACTATGAGATTATGTAACTTCCGAATACCGGCGGAACACCTTGTATGCTATCAAACGTCACAAGTAACTGGATGATTATAAAGATGCTCTACAGGTGTCTCCGATGATGTTTGTTGAGTTGGCATAAATCGAGATTAGGATTTGTCACTCCGTGTATCGGAGAGGTATCTCTGTGCCCTCTCGGTAATGCACATCACTATGAGCCTTGCAAGAAATGTGACCAATGAGTAAGTCACGGGATGATGCATTACGGAACGAGTAAAGAGACTTGCCGGTGACGAGATTGAACTAGGTATGATGTTATTCGGACACCGGAAGTGTTCCGAATAGTTTCGGATAAAACCGGAGTGCCGGAGGGTTACCGCCCCCCGGGAAGTTATGGGCCTTAGGGAGAGAGAGGGCCGCAACCAGGAGGTGGCGCCCCCCAAGGGGAGTCCGAATAGGACAAGGGGAGTGGGGCGCGACCCCTCTTTCCCTCTCCCTCTCCTTCCTTCTTCTCCTAGTTGGACTAGGAAAGGGGGGAACCTACTCCTACTAGGAGTAGGATTCCCCTCTTGGGGCGTTCCCTAGGGGCCGGCCGGCCCTCCCCTCATCTCTCCTTTATATACGATGGAGGGGGACACCCCATAGACACACAAGTTGATCTTTAGCCGTGTGCGGTGCCCCCCTCCACAGTTTTCCATCTCAGTCATATTGTCGTAGTGCTTAGGCAAAGCCCTGCGTTGGTAACTTCATCATCACCGTCAACACACCATCGTGCTGACGGAACTCACCCTCGGCCTCAGCTGGATCAAGAGTACGAGGGACATCACCGAGCTGAACATGTGCAGATCATGGAGGTGTCGTGCGTTCGGTACTTGATCTGTTGGATTGCGAAGACGTTCGACTACATCAACCACGTTACTTAACGCTTCCAATTTCGTTCTATGAGGGTACGTAGACACACTCTCCCCTCTGGTTGCTATGCATCTCCTAAATAGATCTTGCATGATCGTAGGATTTTTTTTGAAATACCGCGTTCCCCAACAGTGGCATCCGAGCCAGGTCTATGCGTAGATGTTATATGCACGAGTAGAACACAAAGAGTTGTGGGCGATAATAGTCATACTGCTTACCAGCATGTCATACTTTGATTCGGCGGTATTGTTGGATGAAGCGGCCTAGACCGACTTTACATGACCGCGTTCACAAGACTGGTTCTACCGACGTGCTTCGCACACAGGTGGCTAGTGGGTGTCTATTTCTCCAACTTTAGTTGAATCAAGTTTGACTACGCCCGGTCCTTGTTGAAGGTTAAAACAACACACTTGATGAAAAATCGTTGTGGTTTTGATGCGTAGGAAAGAACGGTTCTTGCTAGAAGCCCATAGCAGCCATGTAAAACTTGCAACAACAAAGTAGAGGACGTCTAACTTGTTTTTGGAGGGCTTGTTGTGATGTGATATGGTCAAGACGTGATGATATATAAATTTTTGTATGAGATGATCATGTTCTGTAAAAGTTATCGGCAACTGGCAGGAGCCTTATGGTTGTCGCTTTATTGTATGAAATGCAATCACCATGTAATTGCTTTACTTTATCACTAAGCGGTAGTGATAGTCGTAGAAGCAATAGTTGGCAAGACAACAACGATGCTACGATGGAGATCAAGGTGTCAAGCTGGTGACGATGGTGATCATGACGGTGCTTTGGAGATGGAGATCAAAGGCACAAGATGATGATGAACATATCTTATCACTTATTTTGATTGCATATGATTTTTATCTTTTATGCATCTTATTTTGCTTAGTATAGCGACAACATTATAAGATGATCTCTCACTAAATTTCAAGGTATAAGTGTTTTCCCTGAGTATGCACCGTTGCTATAGTCCATCGTGCCGAGACACCGCGTGATGATCGGGTGTGATAAGCTCTACGTTCACATACAGCGGGTGCAAGCCAATTTTTGCACACGCGGAATACTCGGGTTAAACTTGACAAGCCTAGCATATGCAAATATGGCCTCGAAACACTGAGACCGAAAGGTCGAGGGTGAATCATATAGTAGATATGATCAACATAGTGATGTTCACAATTGAAAACTACTCCATCTCACGTGATGATCAGACATGGTTTAGTTGATATGGATCACGTGATCATTTAGATGACTCGAGGGATGTCTATCTAAGTGGGAGTTCTTAAGTAATATGATTAATTGAACATTAATTTATCGAACTTAGTTCTAATAGTTTTTCCATATCTATGTTGTTGTAGATCAATAGCTCGCGTTTAGCTCCATGTTTTATTTTTGATATGTTCCCAGAGAAAACTAAGTTGAAAGATGATAGTAGCAATGATGCAGACTGGGTCCGTGATCTGAGAATTATCCACATTGCTGCACAGAAGAATTATGTCCTTGATGCACCGCTAGGTGACAGAACTATTGCAGGAGCAAATGCAGACATTATGAACATTTGACAAGCTTGGTATGATGACTACTTGATAGTTTAGTGCACCATGCTTTACAGCTTAGAACCGGGACTTCAAAAACGTTTTGAACACCATGGAGCATATAAGATGTTTCAAGAGTTGAAATTGGTATTTCAGACTCATGCCCGTGTCGAGAGGTATGAGACCTTTGACAAATACTTTGCCTACAAAATGGAGAATAGCTCAGATAGTGAGCATGTGCTGAGAATGTCTGGGTACTACAATCACTCGAATCAAGTGGGAGTTAATCTTCCTGATAAGATAGTGATTGTTAGAGTTCTCTAGTCACTATCGACAAGTTACTGGAACTTCGTGATGAACTATAATATGCAAGGGACGATGAAAATGATTGTAACATCCCAATTTTCAATTTGGATGTCAATCATTAGGTCATCATATGCATCCATATCTTGAGCATTTTGAATTTGGTTTATTTGGCCACATTGATCCAAGAGACCTTAAGCAACTCAAGGACCATGTGACAGAGTTGGAGGTTTTCATAAAATTCCATTTTTGAATTTTTCAAAATTGGTAAATTGGATCATGGTGATTTTTATTTGAAATTATTTTTCCAATTATTTCAAAACAAATAAAATACTGAGAGAAGATAATATGACTTCTTCAAAACAGAGGAAATAATGGAAATTTAATTTTGAATAAAAATATATATTTATTTGAATTTTATTCAAGATTTTATTCGGTTAAATTAGGAAAAAATTGCATTATAGCCATGAAAAATGTTCACGTGGTCCTAAATATTAGGAGAGGACCGTGAAAATTATTTTTCGGATTTTAGGATTTTTATTTTGGATTTTTATCTGAAGCAGAACTATTAAAAAAACTCTTCGGACCGACGAAGCCCAGCCGGCCCGGGCCATCGCCACCGCCTTCCCGAACCATGGGAGACCGGCTCTCGCACGCCGCCGGAGTCCAGCCGAACTCCGACTCCGCCTCTGCCTCGCCCCTTCCCCAACTCAGCCTCGCCCACTCTCCTCCTCAAACCACCCCGCCGCCCAAGTCTCTCAAGCCACCACCGGCGCTTGCGCCGCCGCCGCCTCGTGCCGCGCCGCGCCACCGGGCAGCCCCGCTGCCGCGCCGCCTCGCCGGAGCACCGCCGTTGCCGCCGCCGGTCTTTTTCCCCCGAACCGGTATAAAACCCTAAGAACTCGCCCCGGTTTGTTTTTGGTTTTGCATATTAGATTGGTTTATTTATTTTTTATTTAGTTTATGTTATTTAGTGAACATTCACCCGATTAGTTCTTTTAACGAACTTGTTCATTCGTTAGTTTCTGTTAGCGAACGTTCATTCGTTAGGTTTTTCTTTTTTAGTTTAATTTTCGGCCAGGGACCCATTCGTAATTATTTTCATTGCAGATTAGTCCCTGATCTTCAAACCCTCACTACTTTTTGCTCGTTTATCCAAATCTAGTAAAACCAACGCCAAAATCTTCGTCTTGTTCCCCACTGTCCAGATAAAAAACTTGAACATGATTTTGGAAATTTAAAATTTGATTTCAAGCATATTTGAATTCAAACTTATCTTTATCGTGGTTTGAGTTTCATAACTCCGATTCGAGTGATTCTTTTTCCAAATCGAAGCTCTTCACTTGAAGTTTCAGTTTAGAATCTTTTGGTTTTACCTTTGGATCTTATGCTTGAGTGCTTATGTATGCTATTGTTTGTTCATGATAGAGTTTCCGGAGTGCGAGGCTTGCTACTACGAATCTCTAGGGTTTACCGATCGTCAGCAAGGCAAGTAACACTTTGATCATATCCCCTTTATTACCTAGTTTTTATGCATTGGTTTCAACCCTCAAACATTGCATGAGTAGGAATTTGATAATATGTGGGTATTGGGAAGTAGTTGTTGAGGTAGGAACCTACTGTCTTTTACTAAACCCCGGGTATCACTACGTTATGATTGCACTACTTTGCTATGCTCGTAGTCGTGGATTGGTTTGTGAGATTCATGAAAGGTGTGAGAGTTATTTATAACTAAGGTAAACTTAAGGTGGCTACTTTAATACACATCTGGGTGGATTGGTTGTGGGCACCTAGGGAATCCAGTGTTGTCCTAGGAGATCCCGGGGTACCCGTGTGATCATCCTATGGAATGCCACTCAGGCTCAAAGGGATCATAAGATTATTCATGCTAGAAACTTCCGTGTGCAGCTACAAGCCATTATGGACTCTGGCATAATTGAGTAAGTTGTGGGAATCCTTTCCATGATGGGCTAGCAGATGTAGGGGAATTGTAGGTGTACCGGCCTATCTATCGGTTAAGGTAACCTCTTCAGAAAGACTGTGTCTCGGTGATCCGTTTCTCAAACATCATGTAGTGTGAGAAATACAATAGAGGAGATCGAGTCTTGTGGGGAAAAGTGTGCAAACCTCTGCAGAGTGTATAAACTAATCATGGTTAGCCGTGTCCCCGGTTATGGACATCTTGAGTATCTGGTACTTTAATTATGATGTTGATCTCATCACTCTATTTAATGAATTTGTTGGGTTATTAATGTTAATTTGGGTTTGAGTTGGGGGTACCTTCTCAATAATTTCATCAAACTTTGTAGTTAAATAAAATATATTCCTTTGTTGTAGGGAAAATTAGCTTTATGCAAATGATAACCGTAGAGCCTCCACTAGCCAAATATGCATGTAGTGATAGCTGTTATTTGTTCATTGCTCTATAGTGTTATCTTTCTAGCATATTCCATGTGCTGACCTACACGGCTGCAACGTATCATGTTGCAGAGTTTTCAGATGAAGGGTAAGGTGCAATAGGTCATTGTCATGCACTCAGTTTTGCCGTGGAGTTGGATGGACTCATTTACCTTCGAAGCTTCCGCAGTTATCTTATTTAGATGGAATTCAGCCATATTATTGTAATAAATACTCTTTTTGAGACACTCGATGTAGTAAGTGTGTGATTGAACTCTGCAATAAATCCTCGAGTACTGTGTGTGTCAGCAATACCGATCGAGGGATGACACTTAAGCACAAAGACTATGGTCCATTGGGATCGGGTCGCTACAAGATGGTATCAGAGCACATGCTGACTGTAGGACGTGACCACTAGGAAAAAGCCACATGATACTCTTCTCTACTCAGTTCTAACTCTTCTCCATTTCTACTCTATAGATGGCGGACCCAAGGAACAAGTTCACTCAACCGGATGACGACACCCCTTTCGGACAACACTTGAAGAAAGTCACTAGGTACCTGAACATGGGCATACCAAGCTTCACCAAAACCTTCACCGCCACTTCACCGGAAGAGGAGCACTGGACGATTCAATTTCATGTTCCAGGAAGGACGTTCGCGCCAGTTACCGAGCCCATCGAGTTTTCCTTTGATGCACCAACCTAGAGTCTAGGAAAGAGCATGGCCGCCCACTTCACCATTGGACGCATAGGCGAGGTGTACAACAAGGATCTTAAAAACACCACCTACCAGATATGTGGACGCCGAGATGAGCAATGGGAGATGATTTGCACCAGGAAGGATAAATCCATTGCAGCCTAGATACAGGAGTTGAACCAGCACATTCGACGCTATGAGAACCAAATGTGCGCCAACATGATAGACACGAAGAAGGTGATGACCCGGAACATGGAGCTGGAGGAAGAACTCAAGTCTATGTGCGATGGTTATGAAGAAGAAATTGTTGTACTACTGGAGAAGAATGAAGACCTAAAGAAGAAGCTAGGGATATTCATGGGGAATCCTGAACTTAGAGCGGACATTCGTTCAAAGGATTACATCATACTAGATGGCATAGACTCTGACCCCAACAACGATGATGATTATGAAGACGAAGCTGGAGCAGATATCATGGAGTCTTCCACCGATCAAAATTTCTAGTCGACCACCATATTACCATTAGAATTCTTCCATATATATAGTAATAGTCCACGAGATTTTGTAATGGTAGCTTAGCTCGATTGTATGAATCTTGTTCGAATTGAGTGGTGTGAAATGAATGTGTTTGTCTCATGTGCATATGGGTAGTGAAATCTCTCTTTAGACCTTAGTCTATTCTGGTCTCACCCCTCTAAACCTATTAGATGCCTCCAAGACGTGACCCCGCATTTGCCTTTCCACCGGAGCTCACTCAGTTGATCCAACAGTAGAATGCCTTGATGTAGTTGCTAGTCCATAACCAAGGCAACAACAACAACAACAATCCATCGCCACCACCTCTAGTCGACAACTTAGCCCACTTTCTAAGGTTGAACCCGCCGGTGTTCTCTAGTAGCACCGGGCTGATTGTTGCTGGTGATTGGCTTCGCAAGATTGGAAGGGAGCTGACCACCGTAGGTTGCACAGATGCTGAGAAGGTGCGCTTTGCTGCACATCAACTGGGTGGAACCGCAACCTCATGGTGGGAGAACTACACCACCACTTTCCCCGTGGCCAATGTTACTTGGGATCAATTTTAGCAGGCCTTCCACACTTCACATGTCTCTGCTTGAGCTATGAGCATGAAGAAGCGTGAGTTTGTCAACTTACGCCAGGGAAACTGTACTGTGG
Source organism: Triticum urartu (assembly GCF_003073215.2). NCBI lineage: Eukaryota > Viridiplantae > Streptophyta > Magnoliopsida > Poales > Poaceae > Triticum > Triticum urartu. The sequence goes on along the minus strand of NC_053023.1, from coordinate 207,746,896 downwards.
CGCAATGCGTAGATGAGTTCAGCAAGTTAGCTTGCTGCGCCCCAGATGATGTGGCCACAGATGCCACGAAGCAGGAGAAGTTTATGGAGGGGCTGAATGACGAACTGAGTATGCAGTTGATGGTAGCAACATTCGCCAACTACCAGGAGCTGGTAGACAGGGCTCTTATGATTGAAGGCAAGCAGCAGCAGATAGAGAACCGCAAACGGAAGTATGGACAGGGGAAGTACAACTCTGGAGCTCAGTAGAAGCCTCATTTTACCCTGCACTCGGGAGGACATACCCATCATAACCATGGAGGCCATTCTCACAATGGAGGAAGTTCACATAACCAAAATGGCCCTAAGAATGGAAATGGGAATGGAGGAAACAACATTCAGAGCCGTTCCAACCCAGCAACACCCGCTGTCGGGGATATACCCCGCGGCGTAAACCGGCCGGAAGTATAACCCGGCCGGACTAGGCGTTTCCTTGGTAAACCGCCAGAGGATTGGCGACTTACGTGTCTGGCGGTTCACTAGTATGACGATTCACGAGCCTGAAGACTCATTGGTGACCCGGCGCATGTTTCAGATGGATGACAAGGCCCAAGGCCCAGCAGGCCGGTTTATGTTAATGATGGGCCAGTTTAAGAGGAAAGGCATGAGGAACATTTATCTTACAAGGAGTTAAGACCTGGACTTGTATCCGGTTTGTATTAGAGATAGACTAGTCCTAATCCTAATAGGACTCTACATGTAACCCGCCCCTCCAACATATATAAGGAGGGGCAGGGCTCCCCAAAAGGGGACAAGATTCACAAGTTCCACGAGTTGGACAAGTTAGGTTTAGACAATAGCTCTCAAGATAGAGCACTCTTGTAACCGTGATCATCATCATCAATATCAATGAAGCAGGATGTAGGCTTTTACCTCCGCCGTGAGGGGCCGAACCTGGGTAAAACATCGCGTCTCTTGTCCCGCTCAACCCCTCTCAAGCTACCACATAGATGCGTTGGCCTCGCGATAAGTCCTCACACTAGGACATCTGTCGTGACAATTCCACGACAGTTGGCGCCCACCGTGGGGCATGCGCACGGTGGTGTTGAGTTCTTGGAGGGATCTCTTCTCAGGATCGAGAGGTTCGCAATTTTTCAGACAAAGAGAAGCCAGTTTGGAAGAATCTGCATCATTGATGAACAATCGAGCGGTGTGAGAAAAATTGGGGCGAGAATTTAGGTTGCGTGTCTGTGCGTTGCCGTAAGTCGCCAAGTTAACGGAAATTTTCGTTGTGGTTTCGATCTAAATCCGCTGCTCGTATCTGGGTCATGCCGCGACACCGATTCCAAGCAGAAGTCCAGGTCGTCGAATCCGAGATTGGCATAATACCAAACTAGTTGTAGCATAATTGCGGCCTTGAGTTTGCACTAATCCGCCGAAGACCGAGTCACCTTGCTCCGCCTCCGGTTTGACTTCACCGCACCTACAAACCGCTGTTATTTCTTAGTCTGACGACCGGAAGACTGCAAATCAACTGGCACGTATGTCTGTATGAGCAAGCACGTATCAATCAGACAAATACTACTTGTCATATCAAGTAAAAAGATTAGGCTGGACGACTATTCTCTCAATGGCCAGAGCCACGTTCGATCTGCTTGCAAGATCTAAATCGAAGAAAAGTCAAAGTTGAAAAAAAGAAGGAGGGAGCCACTACGAGAAGGAAGCACGAACATGGACTCCTCAAACCGGCGACGACTCAGAAGCAGAGATGGGCGCGGGCTTTGCTGCTGTTGTGCTGCGGCCGCGTTTTGCAGGCACCTTCCCACCTCCGTCGACCGCCGCCGTGTCCGTCTTGAACTGCCACACCTCAACCCACTGTTGTGGCGTGAGCCGCCTCTGTCATGGCCCACTCGCCTGCAAAACCGCCGGCAGCACCGCCATGGGTCGCCTCTGCTTCGAGCCGCCACTGTACTTGCCTCGCCACCTCTGTCACAGTCATCTCTAAACAGCGTCTGATCGTTTCTGCTGCTGCTATGCTTTCCCAGTACACCTCTGCTCTGGGCCGGACCTGCACCCTTGAGTCGCCGCAATCTCCCTTTGCCTCTGGGCTGAGCAGCCTATTCGCTGTGGTCCGCTACGGCCTGCGCCGCCTTCGGCGACCCATTAAGCCACCTGCCATGTCGTCTGCCTCCACGGTCTCCGCGGTCTCCACTCGCCTTTGGGCTGCTGTCGCCGGCTCGCCCCCGGCGCCTTTTTGCTGCAGCTCTGCCGTGGCCGGCAGGTCTCAGCCGCTGTGGCAGTTTTTTCCCTTTGCTAGTAAAATTTCCACAGCCGGACTCGCCTCCATTACCGGAACAGATCCTGTCTCGCGCCGTCACGCCCGCTGCTGTTTAAAAAGAGAGCAACAGTTCAGCTTGCAGCATCAGTGCATGGTCGTTAAAGAGCTGGTGATCAAATTTGGATTCGAAGGTTTTGAAGGGGCCTTTTATGCTACCAAGAGGAAATCACTTGGTCAGATTGCTATCAGTACTAGTCCAGCATCAGTACAACTATTACATCTACTCGGGATAGCCTACGAGTGTGGACACCAGCAAAAAGCAGAGGACCAAGGAATTTGGCTGAGTAAAAAACAACAAAGGCCGAATATTTTAATGGCCAAGGGAACTTGGAAACAGGGTCTGTGTACGGAGCTTTCGCCTAAATAAATCAGGACAACTGTGTTTATACCGCGGGTATGAAGCACGAGTTGGCAACATTCTGTACCAGCGTTTGTCTGTGTCATACTGCCCGAGGAACGATCGTGCGCAAACCGTCGCTCCTGACACGGGTTACAATGAGCCGCCGGGGCCGCGTTGGGCCGCCTCTACCATGTTGAGCCGCCGGGGCTATGTTGAGCCACCGGTGTGCCTCAGCCGCCTCCATCGCGATGAACGGATCATCCATTGTCCGAACAAAAAACATCAGGTGATATCCGTACGGTTCGTTTTCATAGCACATATTAATTTTTGTGTGAACAATTACTTTGGCATGTGATATTTCTTGACGCAGGACAATTTTTCATTACAAATGAGGCGTTATATTACGGGCACGGAGCACGCGCTAGCAACGTTCTACACCGGTGTTTCGTCCGTATCATACCACCCGGTGAATGAACGTGCGCAAGTCGCCGTCCCTGTGGCCCGGTTTACATCAGCTTGCTGGGACCGCGCCCGCGATTAACTCGCCCGTCCGTGCCGGTTTACGACACCGGTGCCAATTTTCCCAGTCCGCACCGGCTTACAATGTCGTGGCCGATTCATCTGTCCGTGCTGCCCCTGAAGCCGCGGTCGTCTTTTGCGGCCTGGTCTACATCAACACACCGGGCTGCACCTGTCTGCATGAGCTTTTTATTAAGCATGAGCAAGTCACAGCTTGGGTAGCCGGTTTTCTTTCAACAAAATGGAGGCAAATCATAATATACTATCAACCACCGTCTGCACTGGGTGGCTCAATGGGCAGGCGCACAAGTCGTCGCCGCTACAGTTTGGTTAAACTTCAAAATCACCAGTTGGAAGGAACCATTGGCCGACTTGCTGACACGGTTCATATGGGATCATTTATAACCCGCCGCAGTCACCTCAATCTTCTATGGATTCACATCATGCTATCAACACCAATGATATACAAGTTATGCCGGTTTACATCACGGTCAAATATGGAGAGTCTCAAGCCAACTCCTCAAGTCACCTTTGAGACTCGGGGGCTACGATGACATGACTTAGCAAATCTTGCCAGTTTCAGCAAATTTAAAAACCCTAGGACGATGGAGGAAAGGATAACCCGGTCCCGGAGGCTACTGTTATATTCATGAAAATTTAAAGGCCGTCAGAAAATTTCCGGCTTAGAAAGTATATGACAGTTACAAAATCCCGACTCAATGAAGAAGATCCGGGTCATCAGAAAGGATTCCGGTTTAAAATCCGGCTCAAGGGAAGTCAGTCTCACTGAAGCTCTCAAATATCCGGTTTACAATTCGGTTCAAGAGAAATTTATTCTCCCACAAAGCTCTGAAGCGCTCAGATCCGGTTTAACAATGTCCGGTTCAAAAAGGAATTAACTTCTCGCAAGTTCGAGTTTAAAGGCCGTCAAAAAATTTCTAGCTGAAAATGAAGATTCCGGTTTAAGATCCGATTCGAGGGAAGGATGTCTCCCACAAAGCTTTGAAGCTCTCAATATCTGGTTTAACATCCAGTTCAAAAAGGATTTATCTCTTGCAAAAAGTTAAAGGGTGCCAAAGAGGACCTGCTGCCATGATGCGCGGTTCAAACATGGGTATCATGCCTTATTGGCTTATCATATTATTGGTCACTTGGGGGCTTGGTCATGTCTGAACCATAGTCACACCTCTTGATCGGCTCAATGCCACAACATCACTTGGGGGCTTGGTCGTATCCGAACCAATGCAACACCTTTTGATAGGCGAAAGCCACCAGATCACTTGGGGACATGGTCAAGTCTGAACCAGTCACGCCTCTTGATCGGCCCAAGGCCACAGAATCACTTGGGGGCTTGGTCGAACCCGAACCATTGCCATGCCTCTTGATCGGCATAATGCCATTGTTTCATTTGGGGACCTGGCTGACTTGAACCATAGCTACGCCTATCGGGGGCTTGGTCATGTCCGACCATGGTAACGCCATCTCATCGGCTCAAATAAACCTCTTTTTGCAAACGGTTTTATCATTGCCTTTGTTTGAAAATTTTCTTTGATAGATATTTCTTTATTTTTGTTGCGTTTTTAAACTGACAAAGTTTTTAAACCGGTTCATACTGTCAATTGACGGAACACGGTCCATTTTTAATCCGGAGACTATTTGCCCGGTTTGATTTTCTGTTCACATCCCATTATGGAGTAAACCAGTGTTCATCAACCCGGTTCGGCTGTCAACTACAAGTTGTCAGTACATGATCAGTTATAATCCGGCGATTATTAACCCGGTCTGGTTTGACTACAAGTCACCAGTATCATATACGGATAAACCGGTGTTTATCACAACCCGGTATGGTTTTATCATAAACCGGCACAATATGGAAGGAGTTATCAGTACTCAAAATTTGGGTTATTACCTTTACTACAAAAAAGTTGGTAAACCAACATGTGATTCAATGTCACAGGTATGATATATTTCATATTTGATTATTCTTAAGTGTAGCCTTGGTTATCAACCCAGGTTATATGTTGGGCATTATGACCCGTCCGGCGGTAAACCGCCAGGACACTTTAAACTTGTTGAATGCAGAAACAGGTTGAATAAAGTATGATGATAAATTAGCCGGTGTTTATTAAACCGGCCTGGCTTTAAGACGATAAATCGCCAGTCTATGATGAGAAATTGTTCGGTGTTTATTAAACCGGCCTGGCTTTGGACTATAAGTCGCCAGTATATATTTGGATTGCGCCATTGGAATTATGCGCTTATAAATCATTGGGTATATTATTTAAATATCCAACATGGCTGGATTTTTATGGTTATTAATAACCAGTATTATTGAGTTTTCAAAGTCGCTTTAGCGCAATGTCTATTATTTTATCAAAGGATATGATTTATTCTACAATGGAAGGAATAGTCCCGAGTCATTGCAGGCTTACAACCCGGCACTTGGGGGCTACATTATTCAAATCGAGATTACATGCAAGTCTCATGTCGCTGCAAGCATGCATCATGACACTTGGGGGCTAATGCAAAGTCATTTTTACTAGTCTTATTGAAGACCCGACTCATCATATTATAATGAGCCGGCCCTCGGGGGCTACCAATTGCTCCTGTCAACAATTCAAGGTACACAAGTTTTCGTCCATAATATTGAAGGATCCATTGCTCAGTTGGTAAAGCACAAAGCTCTTAACCTTGTGGACGTGGGTTCAAGCCCTACGATGGAAGCTACATTATAAGATGTTATTTTCATTGAAGTATACATCAAGTCCCGGTTCAGTATTATCTTACTAAGCCGGCCCTTGGGGGCTACACATCACTGCTAAAATCTACATAATTATATTTACAAAGTTCCTGCTCATTATTGCATAATGACCCGGCCCTTGGGGGTTACACTGATTGAAGTTTTTATAAGCAATTACAAGTCCCAGGTTGCTGCAAGCATGACAACCCGGCACTTGGGGGCTACATATATGGAGTATTCAGTTTTGAGATGAACAAACCGGATTTCTTCAAGGTTGAAACACTTATTGGAGCAAGTCTTAAGTTATCACTATGTTCTCCTCTTAAGACTTGGGGGCTACAGGTATTATGCATATAAAGGAGGAACATCTTCATTTTATCAGTTTTGAGAAAATCAGGAAGATCAATTACATGACCCGGTGTCGACAACAATTATGACCCGGTGCCATCAATATTTATAAACTGGCCATTTTGGTAATATTAAACCAGCAAGTTTTACATCTTCAAACCGGCTGAATATCAGATAAGTATTTCAAGACCCATATTTCTTAAACCGGTGCTTTGGGAGCTGAGTCAAAGGAGTTATTCTTCAAAATATTTCTCTGTGACAAACCAATGTCGGCAAATTGATTATGAAGCTAGTCTGTTGACCCAGACTTCCCAGAAGGAGGAAATAACAAGGACTTAAGGGTGATCAGGTACCGGTTTACAAGAATTCTTAACCCGGAGCACAACCTGTCAAATTTGTTCTTGTGTTTGTTTTGCAGCATAAGTTTACCATGGATAAATCCAAGCTAAACTTGGGGGCTAATGTCGGGGATATACCCCGCGGCGTAAACCGGCCGGAAGTATAACCCGACCGGACTAGGCGTTTCCTTGGTAAACCGCCAGAGGATTGGTGACTTACGTGTCTGGCGGTTCACTGGTATGACGATTCACGAGCCTGAAGACTCATTGGTGACCCGGCGCGTGTTCTAGATGGATGACAAGGCCCAAGGCCTAGCAGGCCGGTTTATGTTAATGGTGGGCCGGTTTAAGAGGAAAGGCATGAGGAACATTTATCTTACAAGGAGTTAAGACCTGGACTTGTATCCGGTTTGTATTAGAGATAGACTAGTCCTAATCCTAATAGGACTCTACATGTAACCCGCCCCTCCAACATATATAAGGAGGGGCAGGGCTCCCCAAAAGGGGACAAGATTCACAAGTTCCACGAGTTGGACAAGTTAGGTTTAGACAATAGCTCTCAAGATAGAGCACTCTTGTAACCGTGATCATCATCATCAATATCAATGAAGTAGGATGTAGGCTTTTACCTCCGCCATGAGGGGCCGAACCTGGGTAAAACATCGCGTCTCTCGTCCCGCTCAACCCCTCTCAAGCTACCACATAGATGCGTTGGCCTCGCGACTAAGTCCTCACACTAGGACATCTGCCGTGACAATTCCACGACACCCGCCAAGAAGGATTTGAGCCATGTTACCTGTTTCAAGTGCGGGAAGACTGGACACTACGCCAATGATTTTTCTAAGTTAAAGAATGGTAATGGAAATGGAAGCTCTAGAAAGAAGCCCAACCCTTTCACTAGAGGGCAAGTGAACCGCGTCAACGTGGAGGAAGTTGAAGAGCAGCCCGATGCAATTATTGGCAAGTTTTTGATGTCATTTACAACTATTTTCCTTTTTGACACTGGCGCATCACATTCATACATATCAAGGGGATTTGTGGATAAGTTTAAGTTGCCCACCGTAGCCCTTAAGACACCTATGTTAGTAAGCTCACCTGGAGCGGAGTATATGGCTAGTAGAGGATATTTTCAGTTGCCATTGGCCATAGGTAGGCATGTTTTCCCCTCCGGCCTCATTATTCTGGAATCACAAGGATTGGATGTGATACTAGGCATGGATGGGCTATCGATGTACGGAGGAAATATCGATTGTGCTAGTAAGTCAATTCTTCTCACCACCCTATAAGGAAAAAGGATCAAGTATGTGTCTAGGCATGCGCTCAGGAGGACTCAAGTAAATTCACTTTCAGGAGGAAGTGCCCGTTGTGAAGTATTATCCTGACGTATTCCCGGAGGAACTACCAGGCATGCCACCAAATCAAGATATAGAATTTTTGATAGAGCTGTTACCAGGCACCGGACCAATATCGAAGAGACTGTATCGGATGCCCGCAAATGATCTGGAGGAAATTAAGAAACAGATTATGGAGCTATTGGAGAAAGGTTACATTAGACCAAGCTCGTCACTATGGCGAGCCCTAGTGCTCTTAGTTGAGAAGAAGGATGGATCTTTGAGAATGGTTGTGGATTATCATTCACTGAATGAGGTGACGATCAAGAACAAATAACCACTACCGATGATCAATGATTTGTTTGACTAGCTGCAGGGAGCTAAAGTATTCTCCAAGATCGATCTTTGATCAGGATACCACCAGTTGAAGATCCGAGAACAGGATATACCTGAGACAGCTTTTACCACAAGGTACGGGCTATGTGAGTACACTGTCATGTCTTTTGGTTTGACTAATGCCCCTGCCTACTTTATGAGTATGGTGAATAAGGTGTTCAAGGAGTTCTTTGATAAGTTTGTTGTGATGTTCATTGATGATGTATTGGTATACTCGAAGAATGAAGAAGAACACACGGAACATTTGCGCTTAGTTCTCAAGAAACTCAGGGAACATCAATTGTATGCCAAGTTCAGCAAATGTGAGCTTTGGTTGAAGGAAGTTGGATTTCTCGGACATGTTATATCTGGAGAAGGTATAGAAATAGACCCTACTAAGGTCCAATCTGTCACAGATTGGTTGGCACCCACCTCAGTTGGAGAGATACACAGTTTTCTTGGACTCGCAGGATATTACCGGAGATTCATTGAGAATATTTCCAAGATTGCGAAGCCCATGATGGAGTTATTGAAGAAGGGCAATAAGTTCAAATGGACCGAAGAATGTGAGGCTAGTTTTCAGGAGTTGAAGAAACGTTTAGTTATAGCCCCAGTGCTAATTCTTCCAGATATACGCAAGCATTTCCACGTATATTGCGACGCTTCTCGCCGGGGACTTGGAGGTGTACTTATGCAAGACAGAAGAGTTGTTTCATATGCCTCATGTCAGCTTCGTCCTCATGAGTTGAATTATGCCACGCATGATTTGGAGCTAGCGGCCGTAGTGCATGCGCTCAAGACCTAGAGACATTTTCTTATTGGAAACCGTTGTGGTGTATACACGGATCATAAGAGTTTGAAGTACATTTTCATGCAGAAGGAGTTGAATCTCATGCAAAGGAGATGGTTGGAGCTCATAAAGGATTATGATATGAAGTTACATTATCATCCAAGTAAGGCCAATGTTGTAGCAGACGCTTTAAGCCGCAAGAGTTATGTTAATTCACTCGTGACCGGAGGATTACCGCAAGAGTTAGTCGGCGATCTCAAAGAACTTCGTTTGGAGATAGTTCCGAGAGTTGTTGCAGCATTGGAAGTTTAGTCCATGTTGGGAAAGATTCGAGAAGCCCAGAAGACTGATAAGGAGATTGTGGAGATAAAGGAAAAGATGAGTAAAGGAAAAGCCAAAGGTTTTCGTGAGGATGAGCACGAAACTTTATGGTTTGAGGACCATATTTATGTGCCCAATGACCCAGAGATCAGGAAGTTAATACTCCAGGAAGCTCATGACTCGCCATACTCAATTCACCCAGGAAACACCAAGATGTATTTGGATTTGAAGGAACGTTTCTGGTGGACAGGTATGAAGAAGGATATTGCTGAGTATGTAGCCATATGTGACGTATGTCAGAGAGTTAAGGCAGAACACCAGAAGCCAGCAGGATTACTTCAGCCTATGCTGATACCCGAATGGAAGTGGGATAAACTTGGCATGGATTTCATCACCAGATTACCCAGGACACGATCAGGTTACGATTCCATCTGGGTAGTAGTAGATCGCTTGACCAAAGAGGCTCACTTTATCCCCGTGAAAACCACTTATACGAGCGCGAAGTTGGCCAAGATATATATGACCAGGATTGTATGTCTGCACGGAGTTCCGAGGACCATCGTATCAGATAGAGGAACACAGTTTACCTCCAAGTTTTGGAATCAATTACACTAGACTTTGGTACCAGGCTAGAGTTCAGTACATCCTTTCATCCGCAGATAGATGGACAGACCGAGAGAGTCAACCAGATTTTGGAGGACATGTTGAGAGCTTGTGAGCTAGATTATGGATCTAGTTGGGATGATAATTTGCCTTATGCAGATTTCTCATATAACAATAGTTACGAAGCTAGTTTGAAGATGGCCCCTTTCGAAGCTTTGTATGGAAGGAGGTGTAGAACATCATTGATGTGGGATGAAGTTGGAGACCGTCAATTCTTCGGACCAGATTTAATCGAAGAGTCTGAAAAGAAAGTTAAGTTGATTCGTGATAGACCGAAGGTAGCTCAATCCAGGCAGAAGAGTTATGCTGACAATAAGCGCAATGAGGTAGCCTATGAAATTGGAGACATAGCATATCTCCGGGTGTCACCACTTCGAGGAGTTAAACGATTTGGAATCAAAGAAAAGTTAGCCCCAAGATTTGTAGGACCATACCGAGTTTTGGAACATATGGGAGAACACTACAAAAAAATACACTTCTGTGATGATACATGTTTGTCATAGTAGGTCGCGTTTTTTGTCATGCATGTACACCCATGACGATTTTATGACAGAATCAAGATAGTCATACCTGTGCTGTCGTAGAAGTGTTCCATGACATTACCAAAATTATCATCATGGAAGTGTCCACTTCCATGACAATAAATCGCGCGTCACAGAAGTGCTTTCATCAAGGGTGACCGACATGTGGCATCCACCGTAACGGAACGCCGTTAAGCTATCGGGTTTGGTTTTGGATCCGATAACCCGTTAACAGCCCAGACCAATGGGGATTTTCCACATGTAAAATCATCATTGGCCGGAGGAAACACGTGTTGCCTCACCATTGGGACAGATGTCATCCACTCATTGGACAGGAGGCGCCTATGATAGGCCGACACGTGGCACGGCCCAATAGTGGCCCATTCCGGTGAAAAAGGCTGGCCCGCTAAAAAATAGCAGGCCGGCCCATATAAGGCCTACTTGTGTCAGGTCCATTTAAGCCCACGGCCCATACGAGATGTGCCAATTCGGCCCATCAATGGCCCATTAAATATTTGACACCATTGCAGCCCATCGTCAGTTCGAGCCTGTTAACAGCCCGCTATATATTTGGGCTCAATATCGGCCCAATGAGATTTTGGCCTATTAACGGCCCATTTAGTGGATGGGCCAATTTTCACGATGTACATCTTTCGGTCTTTTAGCATCCCATTTAAATATTGGGCTAATTTCCGGCCCGGTGTGTCTTTCAGCCTGTTGATGGCCCATAAATCAGTTGGGCCATTTGTAGTCGGACCTGAGTTTTGGCCTTTTAGCGACCCATTTAAGTGTTGGGCCAATTTCCGGCCCGGTGTGTCTTTCAGCCTGGTGACGGCCCATATATCTGTTGGGCCATTTGTAGTCGGACTTGAATTTTGGCCTTTTAGCAACCCATTTAAGTGTTGGGCCAATTCCCGGCCCTGTGTGCCTTTTAGCCTGTTAACAGACCATAAATGAGTTGGGCCATTTGTAGTCGGACCTGAGTTTTGGCCTTTTAATGGCCCATGCCCTTCATGGTCCAATACCAGCCCAGTTTCTCTTTCGGCCTACAAAAGGCCCACAACACAGTTGGGCCATTTACAATACGATCTGACTTTTGGCCTCTTAGCGGCCCATGCTCTTCATGGTCCAGTACAAGCCCGCTGTCTCTTTCGGCCCGCTAAAGGCCCACAATATAGTTGGGCCATATGTAGCCCGAACTTAGTAATGTCCTATTAACGGCCCGTGAAATCAATTGGGCCCACCTGTTGCCCGCTTCGATGTCAGCCTGTTAACGACCCGGGAGTTAAGAGGGTCGACCATTAACTTTCGGCCTGGTAACGGCCCATTAACTTAATGGGCCCACTAAAGTTTATACATGTCTTTAGGACAAATTAGATAATTTGAGCCCATTACGATGAGCAATTGTGCACATGACCAAAACCGATCAAGCAAAGGTATGGCATACAGGGAAAAATGTTGCACATCCAGCATATATTACAGGAAATTACATCCACTGGGCAATCGAAGATTGATGCCAGTGCAAATAAATGAACAGAACCTAACGATCTACAACGTCACAATCTGCAACCTCAGCATCGATGACGCCCATAAGCATGTGGGCAAGCTCTTGCTGCTTTGATACACTGTCTCTGAAAACATTGATTAGTTGTTGTGTCGCACGACTCTGCACCTCTGATTCCTCCACCATTTCCATCATTCCTTCAGCCATTAATTGGTTCACAAACATACATTTTTTCCGTTGCATTCGAGATAGAGGATACTGAACAGATTCAGATGGCGATTTTGGCAGGCTTGTATTATTGATAGTGGAGAGTGTCTCGACCACTGCATCATAACATAAATTAGGAGGGGAACCAAACAGATTAATCATGAGTTATTGGCATATTACCTAGCCTAGATTTATTGGAAAGAAACAATGGGGTTGCCTTGCTGTTTTTAGAATTTGTCTTCTTATCTTCAACAGCCTGCACCAAATTAAGGCACTAGCATTGCTATCATTGGCCAAGTCAGATAATAGGAAAGCAACATTGGCACAACGAACGTTTGGGAAACTAGCCAACACCAAATTAACACAATATGGCACAACTATCATCAGCCAACTAAGGTAATACGAAAGCAACATTGACACAATGAATGAATGGGCAACCAGAGCAGCACTACAATTCAGTAATGTGCATGATATGAGATAGTACACTCGTGCAGCTCAGTATGCAAAACTACCAGGCAGTTTTCTTTACAAAAATCAACATTGGTGCCTTTAACATTTTTCTACAACTAATTTTAGATCATACAAAGGTTGGATTCACGCTGATTAACAAAATACATGCTGATGTAAAAATATAGTGATATACAACAGGTACTTACATCAGCATTGGAGCATAGAGAATTCCCACAAGATATTTTCCTCGAATACAATCCCAATGAAGGAAATCTTCTATCATTTAACCTTATTTTCTAAAAGAGAGATGGGTAAGAAACATGTAGAAAATATGATGAGAGTGCTATAAAATTTCATGATGCGAGGATACACACATGCTTCTTAGAATGGAGTTGACATTCTTTTGCTAGATTGGAGCGGACTAGTTCTTTGGCCACTGGAATCTGCTTATTATCAGTGGGAGTTGGGTTTCTCTGTGCTGGAGCATTATCTATGAAAAATGGAGTTGGTTTATTATCTCCTGGCGTTTGGATATTTTGCAAAGACCTGGTTGGTAACCCTTCAGATTCTAACATAGCCGTCTTCCCCTTGCATGCCTTATATAGAAGAATGGTGCTTCAATTATAAAACATGCTACAACAGAGATGTAATAGGTACTGAAGAATAGAAAGGCATGACATATTGACATGTATTCCCTCCATCCGGAAATAAATGGATGGGTCTAGGCGTATTAGAGTTGTAGATACATCCAGTTTTATCCATTTCTACGACATGTAATCCGGACGGGGGGAGTATGATGTAAGATCTAGGGATACAACAGGACAACACAGTAAAAAAAACACTGAAAACCCACTGCAGAACCAAAGTAATCAAATCCACTGATATGAGATAGTACATTCACGTAGCTCAGGATGCAAAACTACCAGGCAGTTTTCCTTACAAAAATCAACATTGTGGCCTTTAATCATACATTTTCCTACAACTAAATTTAGATAAGATAAAGGTTGGATTCACTCTGATTAACAAAATACATGCTGATGTAAAAATATAGTGATATACGACAGGTACTTACATCTGCATTGGAGTACAAAGAATTCCTGCAAGAATCTTTCCTCATAGACGATACCAGTGCAGAAATTCTTCTATCTGTTAAGCTTATTTTCTAAAAGAGAGATGGGTAAGAAACATGTAGAAAATATGATCAGCATGCTATAAAATTCATGATGCAAGGACACGCAGATGCTTCTTAGAATGGAGTTGACAAATTTTTGCTGGACTGGACCGGACTAGTTCTTTGGCCACTGGAATGTGCTTATTATCAGTAGGAGTTGGGTTTCTCTGTGCTGGAGCAGTATCTATAAAAACTGTAGTTGGTTTATTATCTCCTGGCGTTTGGATCTTTTGCAAAGACCTGGTTGGTAACCCTCCAGATTCTAACATAGCCAGCTTCCCCTTGCATGCCTTATATAGAAGAATGGTGCTTCAATTATAAAACATGCTACAACAGAGATGGAATAGGTACTAAAGAATAGAAAGGCATGACATATTGACATGTATTCCCTCCATCCGGAAATAAATGGATGGGTCTAGGCGTATTTCAGTTCTAGATACATCTAGTTTTATCCATTTCTACGACATGTAATCCGGACGGAGGGAGTATGATGTAAGAGCTAGGGATACAACATGACAACACAGTAAAAAAAACACTGAAAACCCACTGCAGAACCAAAGTAATCAAACTCACTGATATGAGATAGTACATTCACGTAGCTCAGGGTGCAAAACTACCAGGCAGTTTTCCTTACAAAAATCAACATTGTGGCCTTTAATCATACATTTTGCTACAACTAAATTTAGATCAGATAAAGGTTGGATTCACTCCGATTAACAAAATACATGCTGATGTAAAAATATAGTGATATACAACAGGTACTTACATCTGCATTGGAGTACAAAGAATTCCTGCAAGAATCTTTCCTCATAGACGATACCAGTGCAGAAATTCTTCTATCTGTTAAGCTTATTTTCTAAAAGAGAGATGGGTAAGAAACATGTAGAAAATATGATCAGCATGCTATAAAATTCATGATGCAAGGACACGCAGACGCTTCTTAGAATGGAGTTGACAAATTTTTGCTGGACTGGACCGGACTAGTTCTTTGGCCACTGGAATGTGCTTATTATCAGTAGGAGTTGGGTTTCTCTGTGCTGGAGCAGTATCTATAAAAGCTGTAGTTGGTTTATTATCTCCTGGCATTTGGATCTTTTGCAAAGACCTGGTTGGTAACCCTTCAGATTCTAACATAGTCATCTTCCCCTTGCATGCCTTGTATAGAAGAATGGTGCTTCAATTATAGAACATGCTACAACAGAGATGGAATAGTTACTGAAGAATAGAAAGGCATGACATATTGACATGTATTCCCTCCATCTGGAAAAAATGGATGGGTCTAGGCGTATTTCAATTCTAGATACATCCCTTTTTATCCATTTCTACGACATGTAATCCGGACGGAGGGAGTATGGTGTAAGAGCTAGGGATACGACAGGACAACACAGTAAAAAACACTAGTTGAATGTAAAACTGTATGCTAGCGGAATACGTACAGAAAAAACTAAGGCAACATACACGTGTATGATTGGGAAACTAAGATGGCATTGCAACAGAGCACTGGAACAACACTTCAATGTAAAAAAACATGGTATGGTAGACATTTGAAGTACATACTGATGAATAACAATGCATAAGATATTCAGAAGCATGATGTCCAAATTAAGCAGATGGCATTGCGATAGAGTAGAATGACAGTACTTGAATTTGAAGACATGTTATCATGAATGGAATATGTACTGAAAAACAGGAAGGCATGACATATTTACATGCATGATCAGCATGCTAAGCACATGGCATTGCAACAGAGTAGATACACTCCAGGACATTATATGCATGTTGTACCCATATCATGGGCCAAGTTAGAGCAAGGACCTGTGGGGTGAAGAGGATTCAACATCTTTCTGTAAGTCTTCTGAAGAACTTCCTTTATATGTTCCATCATATTGGGTATCATTGACATCAAGTTTATTGGCCTTTACATTGCTCCATGAGGTTCTTGTGGATATATCAGTGTGTGCAATTATATCTGACATACATGGAAGACAACTAGTAGTTAGATTTATGTAATGAGTGCCTGTAGGAGACGACATAAATAGTAGGACTGGGTTAACTAGAAGCAACAGGTCTCAAAAACTAAAGGGAGAACATAGATGAAAGCTACAGAATATGTATCGTTTGTACTCGAGATTAACTAGATGGCACACAAAAGTATTAAAGAACAACATAGGTAATACTGGAAGTGGTATAATACTATAATCACCATCTTGCGGGATAGCATTGGCTGATGGATTTTAACTATGGAACAACGTTACCTAAAGAACAAGTATCTTAGATGAACTATGGAATAGCGTTAACTCCTGAACAAGACCCGTAAGAGATCAGCATGAATATACAGTGAAATGTGATAATCTATTTTCCATGCTTACATGAATAACAAAGCCATAAATGTTGCACACATGTAAGATGAGGGTACAACCTATCTGGCCTCCATCCATAGGAGTGAGCATCATGTGCTGACTTGTCGATGGCCCTGCAGTTGTTGTGGCTGTCCATGTCGGGCATGCGCACTCGATGCAGGGAACTGTTGAGTGGGGACTATAGCTCCCTTCTGGTCTATGCTTCCCTTGTTGGAGTAGCTGCGGTGAGTTGGAAGATGTTGTGGCTGAAGATGCAGATAACGCATAATGTTAAGAACGACACATCTCTTTGATCTGAAGAAATACACTAAGAGATCAACAAGAAGGTACGAGAGTGGTCACACGTCTGTTGACTGAGACTAAATTTGTGTCACACGATTTTATTTTATTTTGGTATTGTCCGATCTACGCCAGATGGCTTGATGGACATCTTGTGCCTCCCGGCTGACACTGTTAGGAATCTTCCCCGAAGAGCCAGCGACCAACGGCAGAGCAGCTTGCCTCTGTCGTCCGT
The DNA here is from genome assembly GCF_003073215.2 of Triticum urartu. Classification (NCBI taxonomy): domain Eukaryota; kingdom Viridiplantae; phylum Streptophyta; class Magnoliopsida; order Poales; family Poaceae; genus Triticum; species Triticum urartu. The sequence goes on along the minus strand of NC_053023.1, from coordinate 207,730,088 downwards.
GGCCCCGGCCAAAACCCCGCTCCCCGCCCCACCGCATTGCCGTGGTTGCGCCGCCCCCGGGCCAATCCAGAAAGACTCCCCGTCATCCAGATCCGGCAGCGGCAGTACCTTGAACCCATACAACTCTAAGATAGCCATCTAAGCACTGCTTCCACGGCGAACTTGCGGCCCCGCACCCTTACGTTAGACACCAGCCAACCAGCAGCCTAGGAGCTCCGCCGCCTCGAGGGGTGCTACTTTCCATTGGGAATCGATTGGCCTAGAATAAAAATTCAGACAACTGACGCCTAAATAAAGTGATTTGAGATGATGATGCGACCTATCTGGCGGCATGGTTAAGTAGGCAGGTCCAGCTGCCGAGTCGGTGAGGCCGGCGCGGTTGCGGTGGCCACCGGCGGCAGGGAAACATCGATGTCACGATGGTCGATGGCTACGGGGAAGCAGCACCGGGACTCTGGACGGATCCGAAGTTGGAGCCGCTCCGGCGCCGTGAACAACGGCGGGGGTGAATCGGCTCCAGTACGGTTCACGCGGCCATCGTCGAGGCAACTCCAGCAACACGGAGTAAGAGGCACACGCCCCTGTGCACGACGGCAAATGGACAGCGTCTCCGGCATTAGGGAGGAGGGCGGCTGTGAAATTGGTGCGGTGGGGGCGCCATGGAGGAGGGGCTGAGGTTTCGCGGCTCGGGAGAAGGGAGCTTCCGGGGAGAAGGTGATTTGGCACCCACGAGGTATGAATGGGGGGATTGGGAGGGGAGTGGAACCATGTTTTACGGACGCATTTGTCTGAAATGTGAGGGGGAGTTACAGTTCTACCCCTGCCTTTAGGCTTCTCAGCTTGGGTCTGTGTACTGAGGGTCGGGGATAGTAGAGTAACTTTTCTTCTCCCCAAATAGTGGGTGCGAGCTATTTCGGGCGAGGAGAGCGTGTTTTGAAATAGTGGGTGCGAGCTATTTCGGGCGAGGAGAGCGTGTTTTTCTGACCATGGTTTATGAATTATTCGGCACATGTCATTTCGGGCGAGGAGAAGGCGTGCTTGGATGAAGTTTCGAACCTACCCTTGATGCACAACGGGCCAATTAATGCGTCTCCCACATAGGACAGTAATTTCGCGTCTCCCATTTATTTGCTCGGGCGAATTCCACCGAGTAGAGGATGTTTAACGGTTCATTCAAAATTTGGGAGAACGAGCATCAACGTCTACCTTACCAAGTCGATTCGAATCAAATTTAGAAATATTAGCTTGGCACTTCTTTTTTAGATGGAGAGATGATGCTCGGGAGTAATGTGTTTTTACATGCTCGTTGCTAGCGATTTACTATATGACAAATAGTTGACCCACTCAAAAACGGGAATCAAACCCAAAATGGAATATGTCGATTCAATGAAATAGCTCGTTCACCAGGTCAAAATAGTGAACTAAATCCAAAATTGAACACCTCAATCGAATAGCATGTTGTACAGTATTATAGTACTCCATGAACATGTTGAAAGTAAAATTAATGAACTTGTTTGATATATGCATATATCCGTTCATGTGTGGATTGCAGACAACATGTTCTCCAATTTAAATATTTGAATGCAAGATTATATCAAAACATGGTTTATATCAGTCTTTGATGCATAAAACGCGACCTCCCCCTCTCCCGGACTCCTGCTCGCTCTCTCCCTCTCTCGCCAACAATCTTCAATTCTGTCGCACGCATCCAACATACAAACCTTGTTGGTCCTCTCTCTTTCTCTCCATCTCTCTCTCTCTCTCTCTCTCTTTGTGTGTGTGCGTGGGGGGGGGGGGGTCTTTCTAGTTCGCATGCATATATACTCCATCTATAGGTCTCTCTCGCACACTATGTATGATTCTCTAGTCCAAGCTAGATATCTTGGGTGCACTCATCGTACGCACACAAATTCCTTGGCTCCCTGCCCGTAACTCTCTCACGCACCACTCTGAAATCTCGGAGCTCTTCCCCCTCTCTCTCAAACTCTCCATCTACCTGGGTCACACATACACATGCATATCTCACTCGCACTTGATAGGCCCATATAAAACTCTATCTCTCTCCCTCGTTCTCTCTCCATCTACACGCACACACACACAAACTCATGCCTAGCTAGCCAAGTAAGATTGTCTCTCACTCAATTGTAGGCACACGCAGTCCCCCCTATAAGTATATGACTAACTAATCTTAGTCTCCATCACAAACATGTGCATGGTCTATCTCGATTTCCCTCAGGGCATCTTTCTATCGCGCACACACCTCCCTCGATCTCCCACCCATATAGTCCCCTCACGATCTCGAGGGGGTCTCTCTATCACAAACACACCCTCTCGCCCTCCCCATGCGTCCATGTTCTCCATGTGTCCCTCTCGACCTTTGTTCCTTGTTGGCCAGACCTCTATTGGACATGTGCTATAGGGGTGTCTCTCTCCGTTGCAAACAATCACACACTAGCTATCTTCGTGTATCTCCTCGCCTCGCTTTTCTATCTCGGAGATGCATGTGTGATATCTTCACCTAAGAAACGAAAACACACACTCTCTCTAATTTATTGTTTGTTGTCACTTTCGCTTTCACACACATACTCTTTTTGCACACTTACTCATTCTCCTTCGCACGCACTTGATCCCTCTCGACTTAGGCACTCTCCTCGGTCCATAGCATATTGATTTATTGAAAAGTCAAACATCACAAAGTTTGACCATGTACGTGGAGAAAAACAATTACA